>NC_086453.1:209732659-210053076 GCF_028390025.1 Pseudophryne corroboree | reverse complement strand
CGTGCTCAGTGTCCTCCTCCGCTGCTCCCCAAGTGCTCCATGCCCCCCCCTGCAGCCTGCTCCCTAAGAGCTCTGTGCCCCCCCCCCCCCCCTGCAGCCTGGTCCCAAATGCTCCGTGCCCCCTCCCATTAGCTCCCCAAGTGCTCCGTGCCCCCCTGCAGCCTGGTCCCCAAGTGCTCCGTGCCCCCCTGCAGCCTGGTCCCCTAGTGCTCCGTGACCCCCTCCCCTGCTCCCCAAGTGCTCCATGACCATCTGCAGCATGGTCCCCTAGTGCTCCGTGAACCCCTCCCCTGCTCCCCAGGTGCTCCGTGCCCCCCTGTAGCCTGCTCCCCAAGTGCTCCGTGCCCCCCTGCTGCCTGCTCCCCAAGTGCTCCGTGCCTTCCTGAGTCCCAAGTGCTCCGTGCCCCCCTCGCCTGCTCCTCAAGTGCTCCGTGATCCCCATGCAGCCTGCTCCATGCCCCCTCCCACCTGCTTCCCAAGTGCTCCGTGCCCCCTGCTCCCCAAGTGCTCCGTGCCCTCTTGCAGCCTGCTCCCCAAGTGCTCCATGCCACCCACCACTGCTCCTTGCCCCCCTGCAGCCTGGCCCCTAGTGCTCAGTGCCCTCCTCCGCTGCTCCCCAAGTGCTCCGTGCCCCCCCTGCAGACTGCTCCCCAAGAGCTCCGTGACCCCCTCCCCTGCTCCCCAGGTGCTCCGTGCCCCCCTGCAGCCTGCTCCCCAAGTGCTCCGTGCCCTCCTGCAGCCCAAGTGCTCCGTGCCCCCTCGCCTGCAGCCCAAGTGCTCCGTGATCCCCATGCAGCCTGCTCCCAAATGCTCCGTGCCCTTTCCCACCTGCTCCCCAAGTGCTCCGTGCCCCCCTGCAGCCTGGTCCCCTAGTGCTCCGTGACCCCCTCCCCTGCTCCCAAAGTGCTCCATGACCCGCTGCAGCCTGGTCCCCTAGTGCTCCGTGACCCCCTCCCCTGCTCCCCAAGTGCTACGTGCCCTCCTGAGACCCAAGTGGTCCGTGCCCCCCCTCACCTGCTCCCCAAGTGCTCCGTGATCCCCATGCAGCCTGCTCCCAAATGCTCCGTGCCCCCTCCCACCTGCTCCCCAAGTGCTCCGTGCCCCCCTGCAGCCTGGTCCCCTAGTGCTCCGTGAACCCCTCCCCTGCTCCCCAAGTGCTCCATGACCCCCTGCAGCCTGGTCCCCTAGTGCTCCGTGACCCCCTCCCCTGCTCCCCAGGTGCTCTGTGCCCCCGTGCAGCCTGCTCCCCAAGTGCTCCGTGCCCTCCTGAGTCCCAAGTGCTCGGTGCCCCCCTCACCTGCTCCCCAAGTGCTCCATGACCCCCTGCAGCCTGGTCCCCTAGTGCTCCATGACCCCCTCCCCTGCTCCCCAGGTGCTCCGTGCCCCCTCCCACCTGCTCCCCAAGTGCTCCGTGCCCCCTGCAGCCTGCTCCCCAAGTGCTCCGTGATCCCCATGCAGCCTGCTCCCAAATGCTCCGTGCCCCCTCCCACCTGCTCCCCAAGTGCTCCGTAACCCCCTCCCCTGCTCCCCAAGTGCTCCGTGCCCCCCTCCCCTGCTCCCCAAGTGCTCCGTGCCCCCCTCGCCTGCTCCCCAAGTGCTCCGTGATCCCCATGCAGCCTGCTCCCAAATGCTCCGTGCCCCCTCCCACCTGCTCCCCAAGTGCTCCGTGCCCTCTTGCAGCCTGCTCCCCAAGTGCTCCGTGCCACCCACTGCTGCTCCTTGCCCCCCGGCCCCTAGTGCTCAGTGTCCTCCTCCGCAGCTCCCCAAGTGCTCCGTGCCCCCCATGCAGCCTGCTCCCCAAGCGCTCCGTGCCCCACTCCCCTGCAGCCTGCTCCCCAAGCGCTCCGTGCCCCACTCCCCAAGTGCTCCGTGCCCCACTCCCCTGCTCCCCAAGTGCTCCATGCCCCCCACCACTGCTCCTTGCCCCCCTTCAGCCTGGCCCCTAGTGCTCTGTGTCCTCCTCCGCTGCTCCCCAAGTGCTCCGTGCCCCCCCTGCAGCCCAAGAGCTCCGTGCCCCCCCTGCAGCCTGGTCCCCTAGTGCTCCGTGCCCCACTCCCCTGCAGCCTGCTCCCCAAGCGCTCCGTGCCCCACTCCCCAAGTGCTCCGTGCCCCACTCCCCTAGTGCTCCATGCCCCCCACCACTGCTCCTTGCCCCCCTTCAGCCTGGCCCCTAGTGCTCTGTCCTCCTCCGCTGCTCCCCAAGTGCTCCGTGCCCCCCCTGCAGCCCAAGAGCTCCCCCTGCAGCCTGCTCCCCAAGAGCTCTGTGTCCCCCTCCCCTGCTTCACAGGTTCTCCGTGCCCCCCTCCCCTGCTCCACAAGTGCTCCGTGTCCCCCTCGCCTGCTCCCCAAGTACTCCGTGATCCCCATGCAGCCTGCTCCCAAATGCTCCATGCCCCCTCCCACCTGCTCCCCAAGTGCTCCGTGCCCCCTGCTCCCCAAGTGCTCCATGCCCCCTGCTCCCCAAGTGCTCCGTGCCCTCCTGCAGCCCAAGTGCTCCGTGCCCCCTGCAGCCCAAGTGCTCCGTGCCCCCTGCAGCATGTTCCCCAAGTGCTCCGTGCCTCCCACTGCTGCACCCCAGGTGCTCCTTCCCCCCCTGCAGCCTGGCCCCTAGTGCTCCCCTCCCCTGCTCCCCAGGTGGTCCGTGCCCTCCACTGCTGCTCCCCCAAGTGCTCCGTGCCCCCTGCAGCCTGGTCCCCTAGTGCTCCGTGTCTCCCTCCTCTGCCACCCAGGTGCTCCGTGCCCCTTCCCGCTGCAGCCTGCTCCCTCCATGTGCCTAATTTGCTCTGTTCCACAGGTCTATAGAAGAGAGTTTGTTACCTGTCACAATAGCTAACTCAATTTGAAGTGCGCGCCAAGAAACGCTGCAGTGTGTGAGTCACATGGTCTGGTCACGTGGTCTGGTCACATGGCCTGTGACGTCACCTGCTCACATCTACGGAAGGGGAACTAGTCCCTTCCGGGGTACGTACATGCTGGTGATGTGTGACAGCATATAACCGTAAAAAACGGTGAAGTATCAAACCAATCATAATGATCTTTAGGCACATGATAATACATCTACCCCAGAATATTGATTGGCATGGCAATGATTCCTGTATGCTGGTGTATTTGACTTGCAGATTGCTGCAAAGAGTTAATCAATTTCAGCTAATTCAATAAAATCACTCCCCCAAAACACCCTCCACACTCTACCAGTTGCTGCAACATGGAAGATTCTCTGCAGGTGTCGTCATTGTCCCTCCACTATGCAAACGTAAAACAGAAATCAAATTTATTATACTGTATGCTCCCTTCACACAGGCGGAAAACAACCCGCTATGCTTGAGTGCCCAGAATTGCATGCGGCGCATTGTTTTTCTTATCCCTACCTCAGCGAAGGAAACATGAAAAAATGAGATCATTATTTGGTTGTCATTTCTATATAGTGCTCTAGTGGTTGTGTAAATAAATATATCATCTTAAACATGACGTGTTGTCGCTAAGCATGCATATACCACGTACTTTCCAGCAGATGGTCGGCTCTCCATTAGAAAGTGGGTTGACGCACTGTGCTAAAGCCATCAGGGGATTAATGTATTTACTGTATGTTACTCTTTCAGAATGTCTTTTATAGAACCTCACAGAATCTTTTGTTTTTAGTTTTGATTACAAGTATTGGAATATAATATTAGGCACAAATATACACTTGCATCATGCATTTAGTTACTGAATGAAAAGATATACATGGTCGAGTCACATTATTATGACCACTAGCTAATAGCCAGAGTAACCGCCGTGTGCAGCACAGACAGCAGCTACACGTTTGCTAAACTGTCCTTTTAGACACACGTCTGGTAGCCCCCAGGTTCATTTTGACGGTGAGCTGCTTCACGGTAGAGTGTCAGTCGGCCCTCGCATACCTTCGTAGCTGACGTTTACCTCTCACATCAATGGCACGTGGTGCTCCTAATAGTGTCATTTGTCCAGTCACGATACACCTTCACCACAGCAGCACGCGAACAGTTCATAAACTGCGCTGTTTGAGAAAAACTGCCACCCTTGGCCCAATAACCAATAATCATCCCTTTTTACAACTCAGATCAATCGTCCCTTTTACCCATGACTGAAACGAGTGATATGTGTGCAGATGGACTATCGCACACCTTATATACCCACCAAACCAGCGCACGTAACGTGACATACTTCATGGGCTACGCGCTGCCGACGTAAAATGTAGTAGGTGATCATAATAATGTGACTCGACCGTGTATAACAGAATAACTTGCACATTGAACATTACATTATTTTCCGCTGATGCTTAAATGGAAGCTGATCAATGTATGAGTCACTGTTACACGTGCAAGGAGGTGTTACAGAGAGAGCATGGCAATTATTACAGCTACAGACTCTGGGCCTGATTCGCTGTCCATTGCTAATGTAAGAACGCAAGCACTGCGCATGCGCGAAGGTGAAAATGCGATCACTCTGCGTTTGCAGCCAAAGTGTAAAACAATTGCAAATGATTGACAGGAAGTGACCGTTCTTGGGTGGTAACATGGCGTTTGTGGGGAGTGGTTGGGAAAACTCAGGCGTGTCATGGCCGTTCTGGAGGCGTGTATCTGATGTCATCTGCGAACGCTGCAATTAAAAACTTGTGTCCAATACGACTACGTTCTCATTATTTTTCTAGCATCCATAAGGGAATCTAGTATGATGGGGTATAGACGGGGCCCAAAGGAGCCGGTGCACTTTAAATTTCTTCCACTGGGTGTGCCGGCTCCTCCCCTCTATGCCCCCTCCCACAGGCAGTTTAGAAAAAAGTGCCCTCAGGAGAGGATGCACACTCTGGAGCTCCAGAGAGTTTTCTTCAGTTTCTTTTAAGTCTTGGTTATTTTCGGTATGCTGTTTAAGCAACAGCATACCTACACCGTGGGAGTTAGGGGTGGGGGGACGGTCACCGGACTTGCAAGGTGTCAGAGCCGCTTCCCCGCTGTCCAGAGAGGTTGTTGTACAGCGGGGCACTGCGCCTTAGCGGTCACAATCGCAGCACGCCGCACACCCCTAATAGTAGCCGAAGGTGACAACAGTGGGTGTCACTGGCCTAGACTGAGGGTGTTGTGAACTCGGGGATTCTTCTGATGGTTGGGAAGAGGAACCACAACTGAGCCGGAAAAGGGGAGGCCTAATATAGGATTTCCTCATACAGGACGCTGACAGTGGAGTTTGATGAAATATTGAAGAGTTTTATTGCAGGGAAAACAACTTAAAGTCAAATGACAAAAGGAATAAATGTGGGAAATGACCAGACCCACTGAGGGGTTTTATGAGCAGGATTAGAGATGCTGGTAACTGAGGAAACTGTGGGTGGTGTTTAAAAGTCACTGATAACTTATAAATAATGATAAAGGCACAGATGGATAAAGAACTTGTGAACGGTGACAGAGACGCTGATGACGTGAAGAACTGAAGTGCAGAGGTTTTAGACGCTGTTATTTTGTAGAACTTGAGAACGATGACTGAGACGCTGATGATGTGAGGAACTAAAGTGCAGGGGTTTTAGACGCTGTTATTTTGTAGAACTTGAGAACGGTGATTTAGGCCCACAGCCACGCTGATTCCTAGGAGCACTGGTGACTGGACCGCAGAGAGATATACCGGCCGCTGAGTACACTGGAACCGGTGCAGCGAACTGGCAGACTGGAAATGCCGGAGACACTGGAGTACAACTGCAGAGATCCTTGCCGGCAACAAGAGCGCTGGCATCTACGTCAGGGAAAGACGATACTCAGGCACTGAGGCTCCGTCCGGCGTCAGACTTTGAATTCCCCGCCACCGCTGGATTGGCGGAGCAGTCAGATGACATCTCCCGCCCCCCATCCACGTGAAGCCGGGTGTCATGGCGGCGCCCATGCCCCGGAGAACCGCCGGGAGCCGCGCCAACCAGACGCCGGAGCCCGTGGCCCACCGAAGGCAGAGGCCGCAACACCGACCAGCAGACACGCGGGGTAAGCGTGGCGAACGCCGCCTCTGGTGTGTGACAGTGGGGAGTACAAACCGGGGGCCCCTGGTTCATGTTGCGGCAAACACGTAGGGGAGAAATACGGGACCATCCTGGGGGGGACCCGCTATAGCCCCCTGTGTACACTGGCAGCGGTAGGTAAAACTAGCACTTGTGTGATGTTTTTACACTCCTAGGAGACTTTGCCAGTATAAATATCAGTGAAGCTCCGGCACCATTACAGGGGGTGGAGCTTCCTCAGAGCTGGGCCAGCAGCGTTTTGGCACCTTCCTCTGCTTACAGCTGTAGCAGCAGGCACACACAGATCCTCCAGACACTCAGGATATGCAGGAAAACTGGTACAGGGGTGTAGCAAAGAGGGAGAACCTCTATTGTACACGATCTGTGTCTTAAAAAATACAAAAACTCCAGTGTTTCACTGAGATATTACTGCTTGCAGCCTCACTGGGGCTGTTTAGCTTGGGTGTGCTGTTCCCATCTCTCTGTCTCCCTCTCACATACAGTAAGGCAGGCTTGCTATTGTATTACTTGTCTGTGTGTATGTGTATGTAAGTGTTGTTTACCGTAAACACGGTAAAACACCAATTATGTAGTGTCTGTCACACCAGATTCTCTACCTCTACATCTGGTTCCATATCATGTGAACAATGCAGTCAGTCCTCACAGCATAGTGAGGGGAATGGGGGGGATGGTCAAGAGCCTTCCTGGCTACGTGCCATAAAATCCACGATGTCAGATATGTCATCTTAGCTCACTGCTAATGCTCAAAAAACTCAACAACTGCAGCAGGCTGTTGCAGACCTGGCTCCAAGGGCAGATGGTCCACAGCCCCCCCTCTCTAGCTCAGGACCACTTAAATGTGGGTTACCTGCATTACTCTCAGACTCTGTTGAAGAGATACAGGAGGAGGAGGGAGGAATTGGATCCCCTTACTTGGGGATTCCCCTTCTGCACAGGGTATTGAGCCCCTCATTTTAGCTATACGGGATGTGTTAAAACTCCCTCTAGAGAAGGCTGCGGCACAGCAGTCGTTTTTCTTCACACAGAACAAGCTTAGTGTCACTTTTCCTGATTCTGCAGAGTTAGATGACCTATTTAAGTTAGCCTGGAAAAATCCAGATAAAAAATACCAAGTGTCAAAACGGTTTTTGCACACTTTCCCATTTGCTCCTGAAGGCAGTAAAATCTGGGAAGAACCCCTGGCTGTTGACGTATCAGTATCTCGCCTATCTAAAAAGGCGGTACTGACAGCTCCGGGCTCCTTTACCATAAAGGACCCTAGGGATAGAAAAATAAAGACTACACTGAAGTCTGTCTACACTGCAGTGGGTATATCACAAAGTCCGGTCATAGCAGGTTGCTGGATGACTCATGCCATTCATACGTGGGCTACTCAGATTCAAGAGGGCCTCTCAGGGGATAGGTCTCTGGTCACTACAGTGACTCTCGTGAAGCACATTCAGGACACTGCACACGTCCTGTGTGACTCCCTCAAGGAGATAGGCAAAATTAATGCTAGGACATCTGCTATGGCAGTGTCGGCATTCAGGGCTTTGCGGTTGCGTCAGTGAATAGCGAACGCAGTGTGAAGTCTCACTCCATTTCAGGGGAATGGCTCTTCGGGGTGGAATTGGATACGTGGATTTCTAAAGTTCCTGTGGGAAAATCCACATTTCTTCCCTCTGGGGCCCGCCAGCTAGACGTTCCTCCCCGGCGGCCGTCTACTCAGTCCTTTCGGTCTTATAAAGATTTAGATCTAGGGCCAGAGGTGCCTCCAATGCGGCTAGATACACCAAAGGTAAGACAAGAAAACCAGCAATCGCAGGTTCTCAGGAAAGCACCAATTCAGCTTCCACTAAGGCCTCAGCATGACGGTGTCCACCCACCCCGAGGGGATCTCGAGGTGGAAGCTCGGCTGCTTCACTTCAGCCGCATCTGGGAAAGTTCCTGCCAGGATACCTGGGTAAAGGACCTAATTTCTCAGGGCTACAAGCTGGATTTCGACGGTGCTCTTCCCCAATGGTTTTTCAAATCGAGCTTACCAGCTTTGGAGGATACGCAGGTTGCGCTGCAACAGGCCATCCTCAAGTTGGTCCAGTCCCAAGTCATTGTTCCAGTGCCACTGCAACAACAACCTGTTCATGGTACCGAAACCGGACGGTTCGGTAAGACCCATTCTGAATCTGAAATCCTTGAACCCTTACCTAAAGGTTTTCAGGTTCAAGATGGAAACCTTCACGAGCAGTGATCGAGACTCTGGAAGAACAAGAATTCATGGTCTCCCTGGATATAAAGGATGCCTAACTCCATATCCCGATTTGGCCAACTCATCAGGCTTACCTGAGGTTTGCCCTACTCAATGATCACTACCAGTTCCAGGCGCTACCCTTCGGCCTGTCCACAGCTCCAATGGTGTTCACGAAGGTGATGGCAGAGATGATGTTCCAACTCCGGATCCAGGGGGTCAATGTTGTCCCTTATCTGGACTATCGCTTAATAAAAGCGAGATCCAGGGAGCTCTTATTGCTCCATATAGATCGCACTATTCAGCTTCTGTCACACCATGAGTGGATCCTCAATTTACACAAGTCCCACCTGGAGCCAACTCAGAGGCTCCTGTTCCTGGGAATGTTGCTGGATACTGTGGCCCAGAAAGTGTTCCTCCCAGAGGAAAAAGCGAGAACAATTCAGGAGATGGTCCACATGGTTCTACGGCCTATTCGAATATCCATCCATCTTTGCATATGTTTTTTGTGGAAGATGGTTGCCTCGTACGAGGCAATCCAGTATTGAAGGTTCCATGCCAGAACATTTCCATTGGATCTCCTGAGCAAGTGGTCCGGATCACATCTTCAGATGCACCGGATGATTTGGCTGTCACCTCAGGCCAGGATTTCCCTCCTGTGGTGGCTGCAGTCCTACAACCTACTGGAAGGTCGAAGTTTCTGGTTTCAAGATTGGATCCTCCTCACGACGGATGTGAGTCTGAAAGGATGGGGAGCTGTCACCTAGGGGGCTCAGTTCCAGGGCAGGTGGTCAGCCCAGGAAGCCCTATTTCCAATCAACATTTTGGAACTTCGGGCGATTTACAATGCTCTGCTTAAGGCCTCTCCTGTACTCAAGGATCACGCAATCCAAGTTCAGTCGGACAATGCCACAAAAGTGGCGTACATCAATCAGCAAGGAGGGACAAAAAGCAGGGCCTGCATGCGAGAGGTGTCAAAGATACTCCTCTGGGCAGAAAGAAATGCAATAGCAATGTCCACAATCTTCATTATGGGAGTGGACAACTGGAAAGCGGACTTCCTGAGTCGTCACGATCTCCACCCGGGAGAGTTGAGGCTCTACCATCAGGTGTTTCAGCAGATCATCAACCAGTGGGGCTGCCCACAAATAGACATGATGGCTTCTCGTCTCAACAAGAAGCTTTGTTGGTATTGTTCACGAACCACGTACCCTCAGGCCAGGTCAGTAAATGCACTGACGTCGCCTTGGCCTTAGCGGCTGGTCTACATGTTTCCTTTGATTCCATTGCTCCCAAGGGTGCTAAAGCAAATCAGGAATCAAGGAGTCCATGCAATTCTGATTGCCCCGGATTGGCCTCGGAGGGCGTGGTACGTGGATCTTCTGGACATGTCCGTTGTAGACCCTTGGCTTCTTCCACTGAGAAGAGATCTTCAACAAGGACCGTTCGTCTACCCGGACTTACAGCGACTTCGTTTGACAGCATGGAGGTTGAGCTCACAAGGGCCTTTCCAAAAAGGTTATTGCTACCATAGTTCAGGCCAGGAAACCTCTGACGTCAAAACGCTATCATCATATCTGGAGAAGATATGTCTCTTGGTGTGAGAAACGCACGTATCCGCCTGCGGAGTTCCACTTGTTACGTTTCCTCCATTTCCTGCAGGCTGGTGTGGATAAGGGCTTACGTCTGGCTTCCATAAAGGTCCAGATTTCACCTCTCTCAATTATCTGCCAGAAGAAATTGGCAGTGTTGCCAGATGTTCAGACCTTCTTGCAAGGGGTACTTCACATACAACCTCCTTTTGTGCAACCCACGGGACCCTGGGATTTGAATATACTGTAGTGTTGGAATTTCTACAGTCCTCCTGGTTTGAACCTCTGATGACGGTAAAAGACAAGTACCTCATGTGGAAGACGGTGATGTTATTAGCCCTGACTTCTGCTAGGCATGTATCAGAATTGGGGGCCTTATCATGTAAAAGTCCCTGCTTGGTCTTTTACGAGGACAGAGAGGAGCTCGGGACTAGGCAGCAGTTCCTGCTGAAGGTTGTCTCTGCATTCCACTTGAATCAACCTATTGTGGTTCCGTCAAGTTCTGGCATTTCTGCTCCTCCGGAGGTATTGGATACTGTGCGAGCCTTGGAAGATCTATGTCAAGAGAACTGCTCGGATCAGAAAGACTGATTCATTGTTCGTGCTATATGATGCGCAGAAAAAAGGTTGCCCTGCTTCTAATCAGTCCATTGCTCGTTGGCTTAAGTTTATTATCCAACAGGCCTATGTGTCGGCAGCCTTACCTGTTCCACAGTCTCTTAAGTCCAACTCTACAAGATCGGTGGGATCTTCCTGGGAGGCTGCCCATGGAGTCTCGGCCTTGCAACTACGCTGAGCTGCTACCTGGTCGGGGAAGAACACCTTTGTGAAGTTCTACAAGTTTGATACCCTGGCCAAAGAGGACTCCCAGTTTGGGCAGGCGGTGCTGCATATTCCTGCCGTTCTGGAAGCTTTGGGACGTCCCCATCGTACTAGAGTTCCCCAATACCCCTTATGGATGCTAGAGAAAATAGGATTTTAATTACCTGCCGGTAAATCCTTTTTTCGTAGTCCATACGGGATTTTGGGCGATCGTGCGTTGACTTTTGTGCAGGTTGTCTTTTATATGGTTACCTGTTCAGCTATTGCTGTTTTGTTACCAGCCGTTGCTGGTCGTTTTTTATGTTAGTGGTGTGCTGGTGTGTAAATCTCACCACTTTTTGTTCCTTCTCTCAAGTATGTCCTTTCTCCTTCGGGCACTGTTTTACCTATAACTGCCTGTGGGAGGGGGCATGGAGGGGAGGAGCCAGCACACAGTGGAAGAAATTTAAAGTGCTCCGGCTCCTTTGGACCCCGTCTATACCCCATCATACTAGATTCCCCCAATATCCCTTATGGACTACGAGAAAAGGATTTACCGGTAGATAAATAAAATCATCATTGCCTAGCGATCGCCTCTGAGACAGAGGCGGTCGGTGGGCGGGAGGGGGCTGAACGGCGGCGTTAAGCCGCCCATTAAGGGGAGTGGTCCGGCCAACGCAGGCGTGGCTGGACCGTTGGGGGGGGCGGGCCGCAGCAGCTGCGTGACGTCTCACGCAGCCGCTGCGGCCAGCGGCAGCGACAGGCAACTCCCGGGCAGCCGCAGGAGCTGCGCTGGCTGGGAGTTACTCCTCAAATACAAAGGCATCGCCGCTGTGCGATGCTTTTGTATTTGTGCAGGGGGGAGGCCGGACTGACATGCGGGGCGGACTAGCCCTGTGCTGGGCGTCCCCCCGCATGTCAGGGGAGATGATCATAGCTGTGCTAAATTTAGCACAGCTACGATCAACTCGGAATGACCCCCATTGCCCATTGTATGATCTGAGTTCTGTAGCTATTCGAGATCTACTTTAGGTCCCCATTTCGCATTTTGTGTGTGAACTTGGGTTTTGTAGATAATGTAGGGGTCTATTTACCAAGCCTGAGAGAGTGAGTGATAAAGTGGAGAGAGATAAAGTACCCGTTAATCAGCTCCTACCTGCCATGTTATGGGCTGTGTTTGAAAAATGACAGGAGCTGATTGGATGGTACTGTATCTCTCTCCAAGGTTTATTACATAAGCTTTATAGTGTACGACAGAGGTTCCCAAGCTTTTTCTGAATTACGGCACAGTAGAGTATCAGTAGTTCCCAAGCTCTTTTGAATTACGGTGCTGTGTAGAGTATCAGATTTTCATGGCATCCTTAGGTCAGAAGTGTCTTATTGAGAAATTCAGAAACAAATATTAAAATAAGTAACTTATGCTTACCTTAGAAACAGTGATATGATGAAAGACAGGGTTGAGCTTCTGTTTTTCCACATTTTTATGATTGGTAGCCACCAGCATTGGTCTTGCCATAAATAACTGGAATTGGTCTACGAATAGAACTGTGGCCAATTCTTATCGCTGAGTGCTGTGCCAGGATATGAATGGAAACACTTGACTCCTCTGGAACTTGCAGAATTTTGTGGCAAAATGCGTAATGAGGTGACTCCCCTGGAAGCGTTCTGAACATTTAGCTCATTCTAGTTTACGCACCATAGGAATAACATTATATAATACTTTCTCTTATGTCCTAGGGGATACTGGGAATCAGTTTAGTACAATGGGGTATAGACGGGTCCACTTGGAGGCATGGGCACTATAGAAGTTTGATAACGTGTGCTGGCTCCTCCCTCTGTGCCCCTCCTACCAGACTCAGTTTAGAAAATGTGCCCGATGGAGCCAGTCACATCTCTGGAAGCTCCTGAAGAGTTTTCTGCATTTATTTTAAAAGTTTGTTATTTTCAGGCAGGACTGGATGGCACCAGCCTGCCTGCTTCGTGGGACTTAGGGGAGGTTCAACCCCACTAAGGGTTAATGGTCCCGTTCCCCGCTGACAAGACGCTAGCTCCTGAGGGAACTATTCGCAAGCCCCACTATGGCGAGCGTACATTCCCGCAGCACGTCGCCAGCCCTAACAGAGCCAGAAGACAGAGACTAAGCCGGTGTCCTGGTTAGCGGGTCGCTGGCCATTATGGTGGCATTAGGGTACGCAGACGCACAGCTTCTAATGGGGCGGACTGAGTCTCCAGACTTAGTACACAGTATGTGTACACAGTACCCAGACTGGCATTGCAGCTTAAAAGGGGGCTTACTCCATTTTATGCACTAAGACACATAAAACCAGCATAAAGAAGAGCGGGAAGACCGCGTGCCATTGAAGGGGCCGGGGGGAGGGTTCACTATGAGCGGAACCAGCAGCTCACAGGTTCCATTTTACCCTAGTGCATCTACACAGACACTGACTGCATGGACGTGCAGCTCCTCCGGAAAGCCTCCAGATTACCTCAGCGGTACCATGGGGTCATAGCAGGGGGGAGCTTTATACTTGTGTACTAAGTATTTAGTCTGCGACCCGGCTTAGCCTGGATTTAGCGATAAGGGCGTCGTGTGCTTGTTCTATCCTCTCTCTGTGTCTCTCGGGAAGGGCTCTTTGTGGGTTAATTGTGCTTTTAACCTTTTCCTGTGTGTGCTGTTACTACTGCAGTATGTCAGGCAAAGAGTGTGTATCATGCAAAGCACAGTGTTCCTCTTCTTTCTCCATGGAGTTCACTAGTGTGTACTCAGTGTAGTATCCCTTTTCAGGCTAGTGGGATGGAGCCAGCATGGCTGGACTCCATTCGGGGGATGATTTCCACCATCTCTACTAAATTATCTCGTAATTAGAAGGAGACGCAGTGCTTAAGACGGTCTATGACTGAGTTTATGCAAAAGCACTCCGTACTCAGACCAGCGTCTCAGTCCTCTACCATTTGTCCGTAAAAACGTACTTTGGCCCATATCCTGCATTCTGACTCTGATAATGGAGGGTCAGAAATGGAGGAAGGTGAGGTGGGCATAGAGGTAGGGGAGGGTACTCTGTCGCAAGGTGTTGAGGCTCTCATAGACTATATCGGGGAAGTCCTAAATATTCCTGATAAGGTGACAGATGTGTGTGAGGAGTCTTTCTTTAATGTGAAGAATAAATCCTCAGCCACTGTTCCTGTGTCAGAGGAACTAAATACCCTATTTGAAGAAATGTGGGTTAATCCAGAAAAGAAATTTCAAATTCCTAGGTGGTTATTATCATCTTTTCTTTTTCCTCCTGAGGATAGGAAAAAATGTGAAAATCCACTGATAGTGGATGCGTCAGTCTCCAGTCTCTCGCGTAAAATAGTTTTACCTGTTCCTGGTGGTGCAGCCTCTCTAAAGGATGCAGCTGATCGTAAGATTGATACTGCACTCAAATCTTTGTATACAGCTGCTTGGGTGGCCCAGAGACCCACTATAGCATGTGGGTGGATTACGCAAGCCATTGCTAAATGGTCTGGTAATTTAATTGAGGGGTTAGACACCTTATCTCAAGAGGAAATTGTTTTACTCCTGCAACACATACAAGACTCTGCAAACTTTATGGTGGAAGCCATTAAGGAGATAGGTTTGCTTAATGCACGCACCACAGCTATGGTAGTGTCGGCACGTAGGGGATTATGGCTATGTCAGAGGACTTCTGACGCAGACTCCAAAAAAGGTGAGGAAGGCCTGCCTTTCACAGTTGAAGCCTTATTTGGTGACGAACTCGACAAGTGGATTTCACGAGCTACTGCGGGTAAATCCTCCTATCTACTTTCTGCAGCTCTGCCAGCTCAGAAGGCCTACTCAGGACCCAATTTACAGTCTTTTCGGACGGCAAAGTTTCGGGGCAAGGCCAGAGGTTCTTCTACCGCCGCCAGAGGTGCTAGAGGTAAACCACGCAATCCAGTGTCTGCTGGTTCACAGGAACAGAGCTCTGGCTCTGCCTCCTCAAAGTCTTCCGCATGACGGTGGACCACGATGCCTGGGAGACAGGCAGGTGGGAGCCTGTCACACCTGGACAAGATCTTGTCAGGATCCATGGGTCTTAGACCTTAAATGCCAGGGCTACAGGCTGGAGTTCCAGGATCTCCCACCTCACAGATTCTTCAAATCAGGCTTACCAGTTTCACAAGAGGCAAGAATAACCTTACAAGATACCATTCAAAAACTGTTACAGACCCAGGTCATTGTTTCAGTTCCACCTCATCTACAAAACATGGATTACTATTCCAGCTTGTTTGTATTACCGAAACCGGATGGTCGGTAAGACTGATTCTGAGCCTCAAGTCATTGAATCCGTACTTACGAGTGTTCAAGTTCAAGATGGAGTCTCTAAGAGTGGTGATCTCAGGTCTGGAGAAGGGAGAATTCCAAGTGTCTCTGGATATCAAGGATGCGTACCTTCACATTCCGATCTGCCGCCTCATCAGGCTTATCTACGGTTTGCACTGCAGGACTGTCACTGCCAGTACCAGGCCTTGCCATTTGGTCTCTCCACAGGACCGAGGGTGTTCACCAAAGTGATGGCAGAGATGATGATACTACTCTGCAAACAAGGAGTGAACGTAATTCCTTACCTGGACGATCTTCTGATAATGGCTGCGTCCAGGGAGCAGTTGTTGGAGAACATTGGTCTCACAACCAGATTACTCCTGGATCATGGGTGGATTCTGAACCTACCAAAATCTCACCTAGAACCAATGCAGAAGCTTAATTTCCTGGGAATGATACAGGACACAGAGTCTCAGAGAGTGTTCTTTCCCTTGGAAAAGTCATTGGTAATCCAGTCGATGGTTCGGGCCGTCTTGAAGCTGACCCGAATCTCAGTACATCTGTGCATCCGCCTTCTGGGGAAATGGTGGCTTCTTACGAAGCAATTGAGTACGGAAGGTTTCATGCGAGGATCTGTTGGACAAATGGTCCGGATCGCATCTTCACATGCACCAGAGGATTTGTCTGTCGCCAAAAGCCAGAATTTCCCGCCTGTGGTGGCTACAGACTTCTCACCTAATGATGGGTCGAAGGTTCGAGATTCACTATTGGATTCTTTTAACCACAGACGCAAGCCTCAGAGGTTGGGGTGCACTCACCCAGGGGGTGCAGTTTCAAGGAAGATGGTCAAGTCAGGAAGTCGTGGAACTCAGGGCTATCTACAACGCTCTTCTGCAAGCCTCATCTCTTTTTCAGAATCAGGCCATTCAAGTTCAGTCGGACAATGTGACAGCATTGACAAAAGGGCGGAATGAGGGGGGAACGAAAAGCAGTGCAGCAATGTCAGAGGTGTCAAGAATTCTCCTGTGGGCGGAAACACACGCCATGGCATTGTGGGCTATCTTTATTCTGGGAGTAGACAACTGGGAAGCAGATTTCCTCAGCAGACACGACCTGCACCAGGGGGTATGGGGCGTCCACCTGGAACTGTTCCAGTGGCTGACACGTTGGTGGGTTTATCCACAAATCGACATGATGGCCTCTCGACTCAACAAGAAGCTCAAGCGGTATTGTTCCAGGTCGAGGGACCCACAAGCTGTAGCGGTCGACGCCCTGACAACTCCGTGGGTTTACCAGCTGGTGTACTAGTTTTCTCCCATTCCTCTGATCCCAAAAGAATAAGAAGGGAAAGATTTCAAGCAATCCTCTTTGCTCCGGACTGGCCGTGAAAAGCCTGGTATGCGGATCTTCTTGAGATGCTAATAGAAGATCCGTGACCTCTGCTTCTGTGAGAGGAACTTCTGCAACAGGGTCCGTTCGTTTATCAAGACTTACTACGGCTACGTTTGACGGCATGGAAGTTGAGCAGCTGATTCTAGCCAACAGAGGGATTCCTGACAAGGTCATCCCGACTATGATCCAAGCCAGGAAGGGGGTAACGTTAAAACATTACCATCGTATTTGGAAGAAATATGTCTCTTCGTGTGAGAGCAGATGACTATGGTGGAATTTCATCTGGGACATTTACTGCTTTTTCTGCAGTCGGGAGTTGATGTGGGCCTACGCCTATGCTCCATAAAAGTTCAGATTTCGGCCTTGTCTATTTTCTTTCAGAAACAATTGACTTCTCTACCTGAGGTCCAGACGTTCTTTAAGGGTGTTCTTCATATCCAACCTCCCTTTGTGCCTCCCACGGCATCTTGGGATCTCAATTTGGTTCTACAATGCCTCCAATCAGACTACTTTGAACCGTTACAGGAGGTAGATGTAAAGTATCTTACATGGAAGACCATCACGCTGTCGTATCGGAGCTGTGGGCGTTGTCTCACAAGAGCCCCTACTTGATTTTCCATGAGGACAGAGCTGAACTCAGGACTCGTCAGCAATTCCTTCCTCAGGTGGTGTTGGCGTTTCACATCAACCAGCCAATTGTGGTTCTGGTTGTTACTGACACCTCTGCTACGTCAAAGTCCTTGGACATTGCAAGGGCTTTGAAGGTATATGTAAGGCGAATTGCTCGTCACAGGATATCGGAATTGCTGTTTATGTTCTGTATGATGCCAATAAGATTCAATTGACGCTGGATCAGGCTCACTATCCAGCATGCTTATTTTACGGCAGGATTGCCGATTCCAAAATCTGTACAGGCCCACTCTACTAGGTCGGTGGGTTCCTCTTGGGCGGTTGCCCAGGGTGTCTCGGCATTACAGCTCTGCCGAGCAGCGACTTGGTTTGGTTCGACCACGTTTGCCAAGTTTTACAAGTTCGATACCTTGGCCTCTGAGGACCCTCAGTTTGGTCAATCTGTTCTGTAGGAGCCTCAGCACTCTCCCACCCGGTTTGGTAGCTTTGGTACTTCCCCATGGTACTAAATAGATTCCCAATATCCCCTAGGACGTAAGAGAAAAAATAGGATTTTAATTACCTACTGGTAAATCCTTTTCTCGTAGTCCCCTACGGACTGAACCAGTCCGCAGGGCTGGCCAAACCGGTCCGCAAGATCTACCAACAGTTCACATTTTCCAGACCACCTAGCTGGTGCACAGATGTAGTCATTACTAATTAAGATGTGCTGCATTCATTCCTAACTGACAATTCTACAGATCTCCAGAAGGCCTGGAAAACATGAATTGTTGGTAGATCTTGAGTACCGGTTTGGCCATCCCTGCCATAGGGGATACTGGGCGCCCGCCCGGTGCTTCGTTCTTCCTGCACGGTTACTTGTTTAAGAACTGTTATTTGGTTCAGCTGTTGCTGTCCCTGTTTTCAAGTTTGGTTAGCCTAGCTTTCCTCTTGTTCTGGTTGTGCTGGTTCGAAATCTCACTACTTTCCTTATCTATTTCCTTCTCTCAAAGTTTGTCCATTTCCTCGGGCACAGTTTCCTAGACTGAGTCTGGTAGGAGGGGCATAGAGGGAGGAGCTAGCATACATTATCAAACTTCTATAGTGCCCATGGCTCCAAGTGGACCCATCTATACCCTATGGTACTAAATGGATTCCCAGTATCCCCTATGGACTACGAGAAAAGGATTTACCGGTAGGTAATTAAAATCCTATTTTTTTCTTAACAGACTCTAAGAGTGGAATTCAGAGCTTAAATGTGTGCAAAGTGATCCGGGCGCCAAACGTCACTTTTCTTGATTGCGCCCATTAGTTTAGTCAGATTTAGCCGCTTTACGCACCTAAACCCGACACTATTGTGTGCGATCAGCGCGACATGGGACATCAATTGTATATCACCCCCTGTAATCTCCCATCATTTGAATTCCCCCCCCTCATTCGAATTCCCCCCTAATTGTCATAGATCCACGCTCGGACTTGGCTCCACCCCAGGACATTATATGAATCAAATGCAGGATAGCAAACAGAACACTGTTTTTGTACAGGTGCCCTATTCCACCAGGACAATCCAGTCAGATGCAAAGGATGCGCATTGCTGTTGTTGCAGCGTTTCAACACCATCAACGACACCACATCTTGCACGCCTTGCGTTCCAATTTCAGCCTGAATTCGCTCTAAAGTACTTGCAGCCCTATGGAGTTATGAGCAGGGGATCAGTACATATTACCGCCGGACGGAATCCCTGCGATCGGAATACCGACTCCGGGATCCCGACCGGGACAATCCTGATAGGGGGGCGAGCGCAACGCAGCCCCTTGCTGATTCGCTGCGCTTGCCACTCTGCGGGCACTCATTTATTCTCCCTCTGTGGGTGTCGTGGACACTCACAGAGGGAGAATATGTCGGGATTGTGCCGGTCGGGATCCCGGTGTCGGTATTCCGTCCGGCGGGATCTTGACCGCATACCAAGAGCAGTGTGGTGCGAGTTAGGGCTGCTACAAAGGGCCTAATTCAGACCTGATCACATCTCTGCGAATTTGCAGAGGTTTGCGATCGGATAGTCGCCGCCCAATCAGAGTGAAAATCCGACCCGTGCAAGTCTGCGTACACCGGTCAGCTGCGGATCCGTTTGCAACTCACTCACCATCTAATGATTTGTCCAATCTGTGCGTAGCCCAGGATCTACTCCTACAGTGCGAAAGAAACAGGCTAATTGGGCCGGAGCTGACATCACACACCCGCTCTGAAACCGCTTGGGAACGCCTGCGTTTTTCCTGACACTCCCAGAAAATGTCCAGTTACCACCCCCAAACGTCCTCTTCCTGTCAATCAGGCTGCGTTCGCCTAGTGCTAAAATAAGACACTGGATTTTTTTGCATTTTGCCTAGCACCTGTGCATTACGATCCGTACGCATGTGCACTCGTTCGATAATCGGCCGCTGTGTGATTTCGCACAACAGCAATCGGGTCTGAATTAGGCCCTAAGTGCGGCTGTTGCTGCTCTAACTTGTGGGTGTGAGAAACACGCACCTAATTGGATCAATCAATCCGCTAACAATTAGAAAACCTTTTATTGAATAAGCGTTTTTCTTCTCTGAGTTATTTAATGCAGTGGCTGAAAACTACAGCTGCTATTCTTAAGGTGCATACACACTGGGCATTTATACCCATCGTGTATGCACAGCGATGTCAGCGGGAGAGAACGGCTTTCCATAGCAGGACGCTATGGAAAGCCTTTCACCCCGCCGTTAATCTGCTGGTGATACCAGCAGAGGAAACGGCTGCTGCCGGTGATGAAGCGGGAGCGTGCATCAGCGCTCATCGCCGGGGCATACACACTGGGCGGCTTTGAACTGAAAGCAGCTCAACACACCAAAAGTGAGAAGCTTCCAGCTCAAAACGCTCAGTGTGTACGGGCCTTTACTTGACATGTAACAAAGTTAAATTCTAAATTAAAGTCTTCCAATAAATACTGGATTTCTTGAATGTAAATTGAGAGAAATAAAGAATAAACGTTTGTTCATTCTGCTTTTTCTGTCATTTATTTGCACTGTTTCAAGCTTCATGAAAAGTTACTAATTTGTACATCATTATGGATTTCACATAGAGATTTTGAAGAGTCACAGAAAATAAGAAAGCAAGAAATAATTAGTCGGATTTTAGAAGAGGAAAACAGCCAAGAAAAACAGCAAAAAATTGGCTCTTCTATGGACATGGGCAAGAGTCAGGAAACCTCTAAACTCAGAGCCAAAACAATGCAGTACATCCAATCAGCCGTATTGATGGAGCCTGACCAGGAGCAGGAACAGACGGTAAGAACTAGTTGCATTTCTGAGAAAATGAAGTAGACCAGCAGCATTTCAGTGTTGTACATGTGTGCTACAATGTCAGTTAGAATTTAAAAACCGTCTTCATACTGTGTCTGACTGGGGTATGAAGAGCCCACCAGGAGAGTGTAATGGCAGGAGCCCACTGATGGGGCGTGACCAGCCATTTGATTGGGTGTGGTCATCAATTGGAGGGGCGTGGTCATTGCCAGAAAGGGTTATGAAGGGCTCACTGGGGAATAAATGCTAGGATCAAGGCACTGCTAAAGGGGAAATGGTCATCCTGTGAAGGAGACAAGAGAAGCAAAATCAGATCTGTAAGAGATTTATAGAGGCATACCTAGCAATTTATAGGATAAGGTAACATTAAATATTTTTCATTTCATTTCTATTATGAAACATAGATATAGGAAATTGTCAGTACAGGCTAGTAGGTAATAAATCCAGCTTCTTGGAGAATAAAATCGCTGGTTACGTATGCCAATTGCAAAAAATGCAGGTTAATAAATTTAGCCCTTAGTACAGTGGTTCCCAAACTTTTTTTAATCACAGCGCCCTTGAGCAACAGAATTTTGTTCACGGCGCCCCTAGGTCAAAAGTTTCTTATTGAGAAATTTAGAAAGAAATATTACATTAAGTAGATCGCGTTTATATGTCATCCTTAGGGTCAGTTGTGTGGTGAGGGTCAAGATTTGCTTCTGTTTGGCCACATATTTTATGATTAGAAGCCACCAGCACTGGTTTTGCCTATTATATTGACCATAAATAATTTGAATTGGTCCTGGACCACCAACCCAAGGCACCCCTTCAAGTGTCCCGAGGCACCCCAGGGTGCCACGGCACACAGTTTGGGAACCACTGCCTTAGTAGCTTAAAATAAAGAAATCTCCCTGAGTATCCCAGTCACAGTCATGATTTCTCTGCAGGGCCAGCGTTACCATTAGGCAGCTTTAGGTAGCTGCCTAGTGCGCCGGTCGCTGGAGGGTGGCACATAGCAGCACAACATGAGGCATGAGCATGTATGGAGAGAATATATGGGTGTACATATATATATATATATATATATATATATAGGTAGTGTACGGCTGTATGTATGTAGGCTGTATATGGATGTATGTATAGAGGCAGTGTATGGATGTATATATGTATGGAGGCAGTGCATGGATGGGGTGTGGTGTGCGTTACCAGCGCCCGGGATCCCTGCGGTCCTCATCCCGACGACAGGATCCTGGTCGCCTGGGGGTGAGGAGGGGGGGAGGTTGCGAGCGCAGTAGGTATGTATGTATGTATAAGAGAGGCAGCGAGTGTATGTATATATGTATGAAAGGGATGGTGTATGTATGGATGTATATATATATGTATGAATGGATGTATATATGGGAGAGGCGGTGTATGTATGTATGAGAGAGGCAATGTATGGATGTATATATGAATGAAAGGGGCAGTGTACAGATGGGTCCACATTTATCTTGTCCTTTAATAGGATTAACTGAGACTGGCCAGTCGGACTTAATCCCCTGCTGTAGTGTTCTCTGTATTGTATTGCAGTTGAGAACAATAGATGAAGGGTTTATGCTAATAAGTCATGTGTTTAGGCGCAGAAAACTAGTCAAGATAACCGTGGACCCATCTGTATGTATATATGTGTGAGAGAGGCAGTGGTTTTTTATATATATATATATATATATATATATATATGACAGAATGAAATAGAAAGAGATAGGCAGCTGGGTAGGGTGCCAGGATCTGGGTAGGGGGTGCCACTGAGTGTACCCATCAAATAATTAAGGATGTCTTTTGAGAGATACGTCCTTGTTATACTCAGTGCATTCTGATGGCTGGGAAACATGTTAGATTCTGCCTCTGCACTCTCACCTTACTGACGGGAAAGTGGGTAATTGATAGTGTTGAGGGGCAGTAGTCAAAAGTTTTGCCCAAGGTGCCAAGAAACCTTGCACTGGCCCTGCTTCTCTGGAAAGAAGTCAGATTATCTGTCTATAATTGTTCCATAGAAACCTATAATGTTACTTCATCTGTCAGTGCTGACATATGCAAAGTTATAAATATAAAATGCCTCTCTTGACAGATTTTAAGGGTGGAATTCAATTGTTTGAGAAGTCGGTTGGGTGTCTTTTTTTTTCCCTGTCTATCTGACTTTTTAAACAATTGAATACCTCTCTAAATGTCTCCCAATTTTGCAATCCCATCATAATGGGCAAGATGCTTACTTACCCCCCGCACTTGTTTCTACATGCTTAAGAGAGACACATCTGATTGACAAGGAATAATGATTTTAAACATGTGCACTTACAACATAACTGAATCTGCGCGTAAGAGAGGCAGCCAGATCTTTTTTTTACAAATTCATTCAGCTTTGTTTTAAAGTACCTGTACTTGCAGATAATTTCCTGTGGTGCCAGCGTACCCCACTGTTACGCAGTGTTTTACCCATCTCTGTAATGAGAGAGCGGATGCAATGAAGCTTCATATTATGTGCGCGACCTGCAGTTTTATTGTATCAGAGCAGCATGTTCTAAAGACTCTAATTATGATACAGAATGAGACACACAGGGCCTGATATTTCAAATAACCAATACGTTATTTCTTCTCTTAAGCTAAAGTGTACAGTATTTGTGGATACGTTTATTATTTCTTGTACAGATGTGTCCTCATACACATATATCGTTGCCCCATATGGCATGAGGCAATTTCCATTCTGCCTACTTTTTCCTCAGTTTTGCTTCTCTCTCCTCAGTTTTGCATCTTAGATTGCAAAGAGTTAGCTAAGTACTTAACATTCATTTTTTTTAATGCAAATGAGTTGGTATAAAGTCGCAGATGAAGTATAACGATGATGCAGATCTGTCTTTTGCTTGTTTAACATAGATTGTGAACTTTTATCTAAACTTTGCTACTGTTCCCTGAATTGTGCATCTTAGTTTGCTCATAATGTACGAGGTACTTAGGATTAGTATTGTGGGGCGATTAGAGGATAAGGGGTGGATCGACAGGTCAGTATTCAATACCGGGCCAAACTCGACAGGTTTGGCCTGTTCCCGACAATGGCAATCCGACTTTCTTTAAAGTCGGATTGACATTGTCGGAAACAGGGCTAAAACCTGTTTGGTTTGGCTGCGCTTCCGACAGCCAATGTGGATTCCGACAAGTCGGGAATTCCCGCCTTCTCGGAAAAAAACAGCCGGCATTGAATAGGTCGGGACCCCTTCCGACCTAAACCTGTCGGAAGCTGCCGTCTTTCCGACAAGACTGCAGCTTCCGACAATAATTGAATATACCCCTAAAGAAATGGCTTTTATGAGATTTCGTCAACAGTTAAAGATGCAATATTATAATTCACCTACACATGTTGAGGCCGATTCAGTTGTTTTGTGGGTGCCCAAATGTATTGGGCGCCATCCCAGGGCTATTCAATTGTTGCCCCCGTTTGGCGCGCATGCCCCATATGCGCTCCCATTAGTACCGGGTTTAGTCACACAAAATGGCTAAACCTGTATAAAGTACGTTAGGGCACTCAAACCCCGGTTTGAGCCCCCAAATCTCGGTGTTTACGCACATTTCAGCTCGCACCTCAGAAGTCTGCAAGCTGAAATGTGTCTCCCTGGCTGTATGCATGCCCCAATGGAGCAACAATTGAATTGCTTATCTGGGTACCATGTAGTAGCGGCCAGAGACCAACAGCTGAATTCCTCCTCATTGAAGGCAGCCATAGCGTGAGCTGAACCAGTGTTCACTTGTGATTTTAGAATAATTTTATTTTGGGCATTGTAGACTCTTTTTCTTTATTTTATGGTATTGCTGGACACTGCAGTCAACTTGGCACACTAAAATGTTCAGTAACAGAGAACAATAGCTTACATTCCAGCCAATAGCCAATTTAGTGCATAATGGGGATAATTCTGAGTTGATCGCAGCAGGAACTTTGGGGGTTTTTCCGGGTTGTTCGCTCACTAGCTGCTTTTAGCAGCATTGCACACGCAAGGCCGCTGCCCTCTGGGAGTGTATCTTCGCTTAGCAGAATTGCGAACGAAAGAGTAGCAGAATTGCGAATAAATAATTCTTAGCAGTTTCTGAGTACCTCGAGACTTACTCCTACACTGCGATCAGCTCAGCCCGTTTCGTTCCTGGTTTGACGTCACAAACATGCCCTGCGTTCGGCCAGCCACTCCCCCGTTTCTCCAGACACTCCTGCGTTTTATCCTGGCACGCCTGCTTTTTTTTCCGCACACTCCCAGAAAACGCTCAGTTTCCGCCCAGAAACACCCACTTCCTGTCAATTACACTCCGATCACTTCAACGATGAAAATTCTTCGTTCCGGCGTGAGTAAATCTATTAAGTTTTGTGCTAAATTACTTAGCGCATGCACACTACGTACCATGCGCATGCGCATTTTTGCATTAATCGCTCCGTTGTGAAAATCGGCAACGTGCGAACAACTCGGAATGACCCCCTTTGTTAGCAGTTGGGCAAAACCATGTGCACTGCAGGGGAGGCAGATATAACATGTGCAGAGAGAGTTAGATTTGGGTGGGTTATTTTGTTTCTGTGCAGGGTAAATACTGGCTGCTTTATTTTTACACTGCAATTTAGATTGCAGATTGAACACACCACACCCAAATCTAACTCTCTCTGCACATGTTATATCTGCCTCCCCTGCAGTGTACATGGTTTTGCCCAACTGCTAACAAAGTTCTTGCTGCGATCAACTCAGAATTACCCCCAATGCCACCCAAAACTACAACAAATGTCTTTGATGGCATTTAGTGAGGTAAAAATTTATTTTTCTTAGGGGGAGATACACTGTATATCAAGTCATGGAGAGTGATAAAGTACCATTTTGATTTAGTGAGTGAAAGTGAGTAGGTACGCATTAGATGGGAAGAGTAGATTGCTGGCTATTGTGTGTGCGTGCGTGCGTGCGTGCATATGTAATCAGAAATTGTGTTTTAAGATATCATCTTGCCTGCAGAAGAGGTGCCGATCTCCCTCCCCTGTGTCATCGGATGACAATGATTGCTGTGCAAGTGAACCTAATGTGATACCAGAACTGACTTTGGAACTTGAAGAAGAAAGTAAGAGTTTGGCACAACCAGAGTTCATGGGATTATGGAATCAAGACTACAAGCCCTATAAGGTACAGGACATATAATTTGTGTTGCTCAGTAATGACCATTCAATGCCTTACATTGGAACAAAAGTTGCATTTTTGTTGTGTAGACAAGAACAAGATTTAGTAGTGAGGGGATAACAGGATTTACAAATATTTACTTGTTCCATGCACAACCACTACAGCTTCCCATTATTTTATTATTACATTGTGTACAAATAGGGTCATGTGACTGTAGCATTTAATATCTGTAAGCAATAGTTGGGGTATAAGTATAAGCACTTGAAAGGTATGACGTATGCCTGGTGCAGATGTTACTGTTTGTAGAGCTGGACACAAGAAATGTCAGCCTGAACATGAGCGTATTGTACTGTAAATACACTTTCTCTTACGTCCTAGAGGATACTGGGGATCTATTTAGTACCATGGGGCAGTGGCGTCATGAGGGGGGTGCGGCCCGCACGCAGGTGTCACCCTTCAATGGGGTGACACCAAAAAGAGCTGTACACCCACAGTCACTTCCACCAGTAATTCAGACACCCGTCTGGCCTGACTATTTTTACCGCCGCGGCGCCGCCGGATCTGTACTGCCGCAATCTATAGATGCCGGGTGCAGGACGTCACTCCCGTGACGTCATCACGCACGCTGACACTGCATGGCAGGTCATTCTGTGAGGGAGAATGGGAGTCGAGTGCATGGTGCCCACGTGGGGTGCGCCTGGCTCCCATCTTTGCAGTTAGCAGGGTACCCGGCTCTCCTCCCTGCCTGCCACCGCCGGGCGCGCACAGGAGATGCGCCTGGATCTCGTCCCTGCCGCTGAAGGATCATCGCCGGGCGCTTGGTTCCTGTACCTGCCGCCGCTGGAGCTGGTAGGCTTTAAAATTAAATGACAGTCTCCAGTATGTTCCTCTCCAACCCAGCGTCCCAATCCCCAGTCTGTCCCTCTCCCACTCTGCATCCTCTCCCACCCTGCGTCCCAATCCCCAGTCTGTCCCTCTCCCACTCTGCATCCTCTCCCACCCAGTGTCTCAGTCCCCAGTATGCCCCCTCCCACTCTGCATCCTCTCCCACCCAGTGTCCCAGTCCCCAGTATGCCCCCCTCCCACTCTGCATCCTCTCCCACCCAGTGTCCCAGTCCCTAGTCTGTCCCCCTCCCACTCTGCATCCTCTCCCACCCAGTGTCCCAGTCCCCAGTATGCCCCCCTCCCACTCTGCATCCTCTCCCACCCAGTGTCCCAATCCCTAGTCTGTCCTCCTCCCACTCTGCATCCTCTCCCACCCAGCGTCCCAATCCCCAGTATGTCCCCCTCCCACTCTGCATCCTCTCCCACCCAGTGTCCCAGTCCCCAGTATGCCCCCCTCTCACTCTGCATCCTCTCCCACCCAGTGTCCCAATCCCTAGTCTGTCCTCCTCCCACTCTGCATCCTCTCCCACCCAGCGTCCCAATCCCCAGTATGTCCCCCTCCCACTCTGCATCCTCTCCCACCCAGTGTCCCAATCCCCAGAATGTCCCCCTCCCACTTTGCATCCTCTCCCACCCAGCGTCCCAATCCCCGGTATGTCCCCCTCCCACTTTGTGTCCTCTCCCACCCAGCGTCCCAATCCCCAGTATGTCCCCTCCCACTCTGCGTCCTCTCCTACCCAGCGTCCCAATCCCCAGTATGTCCCCCTCCCACTTTGCATCCTCTCTCACCCAGCGTCCCAATCCCCGGTATGTCCCCCTCCCACTTTGCATCCTCTCCCACCCAGCGTCCCAATCCCCAGTATGTCCCCCTCCCACTCTGCATCCTCTACCACCCAGCGTTCTAATCCCCAGGATGTCCCCCTCCCACCCTGCGTCCTCTCCCACCCAGTGTCCCAATACCCAGTATGTCCCTCTCCCACCCAGTGCCCCAGTCTGTCCCCCTCCCACCCTGCGTCCTCTCCCACCCAGTGTCCCAATCCCTAGTATGTCCCCTCCCACTCTGCGTCCTCTCCCACCCTGCGTCCCAATCCCCAGTATGCCCTCCTCCCACTCTGCGTCCTCTCCCACCCAGTGTCCCAGTCCCCAGTATGTCCTCCTCCCACTCTGCGTCCTCTCCCACCCAGCATCTCCCCCTTCCTCTGTCCCTTTTATCCATTATGTCTTTCTCCCACCCTGCATCCCCCTCTCACCCAATGCCCCCGTCCTTCCTCCACCATGTGTCCTCCCTCTCACCCAGTGCCTTTTAAGGACACCCGCCTTCTGATTGGCCACACCCCTTTTTCGGCATCTGCCACAGTACACCCTCGAGTGGACACTACCCCTTTCAATTTTCCATCCCCCCACTTCAAAATTCCCTCTTAGATCACCGTATGTGTGTATATGTATGTATGTGTATTATATATACAGGTTGAGTATCCCATATCCAAATATTCCGAAATACGGAATATTCCGAAATACAGACTTTTTTGAGTGAGAGTGAGATAGTGAAACCTTTGTTTTTTGATGGCTCAATGTACACAAACTTTGTTTAATACACAAAGCTATTAAAAATATTGTATTACATGACCTTCAGGCTGTGTGTCTAAGGTGTATATGAAACATAAATGAATTGTGTGAATGTAGACACACTTTGTTTAATGCACAAAGTTATAAAAAATATTGGCTAAAATTACCTTCCGGCTGTGTGTATAAGGTGTATATGTAACATAAATGCATTCTGTGCTTAGACTTCGGTCCCATCACCATGATATCACCATGATATTCCAAAATACGGAAAAATCCGTTATCCAAAATACCTCTGGTCCCAAGCATTTTGGATAAGGGATACTCAACCTGTGTATATATATATATATATATATATATATATATATATATATATTATACACGCACACACACACACACACTGATAAGAAACCGTGTGGTGTGCTACGGGAGGAGGTCCATGGGTGGTGACACCATGAGTTACCACACTGGGTGACACCAACCCTAGTGACGCTTCTGCCATGGGGTATAGACGGGTCCGCTAAGAGCCATGGGCACTTTAAGAATTTGATAGTGTGGGCTGCCTCCTCCCTCTATGCCCATCCTACGAGACTCCGTTTAGAAAATGTGCCCGGAGGAGACGATCATGCTTATGGAAGCTCCTGAAGAGTTTTCTGCATTTATTTTTCAGTTTGTTATTTTCAGGCAGGACTGGGTAGCACCAGCCTGCTTGCTTTGTGGGATTAAGGGGGGGCCACCTCTTGAAGGGTTAATGGTCCTGTTCCCCGCTGACAGGACACTGAGCTCCTGAGGGAACTATTCGAAAGCCCCACCACAGCGAGTATACATTCCCGCAGCACGCCGCCACTCCTAACAGCCAGAAGAAGTGGTGAGTACTAAGCCGGCGTCCCGGTTAGCGGGTCACCAGCCATTATGGCGGCATGAGGGTACGAAGATGCGCGGCTTCTAACCGGGCAGATTGCGTCTCCTGGCTCAGTACACAACTGCGTCTCAATACACCGTACACAGTACCCACACTGGCAAACAAAGTCTTAAAATGGTTCTGTCTCCATTTTAAGCACATATTACCTCAGCCAGTATAAAATAAGTGGGAAGACCGCGCGCCATTGAAGGGGTGGGGCTTCACTATGAGAGGATCCAGAAGCTCACCAGCACCATTTTCCCTCTGCAGTGGACACAGATGCTGAGTGACAGGGACGCGCAGCTCTTCTGGTGTGACTCCAGATTACCTCAGCAGTACCAGGGGGTCATAGCAGGGGAGGAGCGATTATTAGTGTACTAAGTCCATAATCAGGGTACTTAGTCTGCGACCCGGCTAAGCTTGGCATTAGCAATGAGGGCGCGGTGTGCCGGCTCCTAATACCTCCGTCTCTCCCTGGAAGGGCTCTTTGTGGGTTACTTGTGTTTTTAACCTTTCCTGTGTATGTGTGCTGTCACAATTACAATATGTCAGGCAAAGAGTGTGTTTCATGTACGGCAGAGTGTTCCTCTTCCCCAGGGAGCTCACTACAATGTACTCAGTGTAGTGCACCTTCTCAGGCTAGCGGGGATGAACCAGCGTGGCTAGATCCCCTCAAAGAAATGATTTCCAATATCTCTAATAAATTGTACCACAATAAGAAAGAGACGCAATACTTAAGACAGTCTGTGGATGAGATTATGAACAGAGACTCAGTCCCCAAACAAGCATCTCAGTCCCTTGCCATTTGTCCACAAAAACGAACTCTGGCCCATATCCTGCAGTCTGACTCTGATGCTGAGGGATCAGACATGGAGGAGGGGGAGGTGGATTCAGAAGGGGGGACGCTGCTCTGTCAGAGGGAATACAGGCTCTTATAGAAGCTATCAGAGATGTGCTACAAATTCCTGATAAGGTGACAGAGGAGGGTGAGGAATCTTATTTTAATGTAAAACAGAAGTCCTCAGTCACTTTTCCTGTGTCAAAGGAATTCTAGTCCTTTCCCATCCTTTCACGATTTATTGATGCACATGTCACTATTCACGTTTCTTAATATATATACTACTCAATCAATTATCGTACAGTACACACAGGATAATTTTACATAATCCAGATCTGGTCAAGTCACAGGTTATGACACTTAATTTTTAATGTTTGCACAACCTAATATATTCACACAGAGAATTTTTAATGTATCGTTTAAACAAATTTCACTATAGAATATAAATACGTAATATAATTTCTCTAACGTCCTAAGTGGATGCTGGGGACTCCGTAAGGACCATGGGGAATAGCGACTCCGCAGGAGACTGGGCACATCTAAAGAAAGCTTTAGGACTATCTGGTGTGCACTGGCTCCTCCCCCTATGACCCTCCTCCAAGCCCCAGTTAGATCTCTGTGCCCGAACGAGAAGGGTGCACACTAGGGGCTCTCCTGAGCTTCTTAGTGAAAGTTTTAGTTTAGGTTTTTTATTTTCAGTGAGACCTGCTGGCAACAGGCTCACTGCATCGAGGGACTAAGGGGAGAAGAAGCGAACTCACCTGCGTGCAGAGTGGATTGGGCTTCTTAGGCTACTGGACATTAGCTCCAGAGGGACGATCACAGGCCCAGCTTGGATGGGTCCCAGAGCCGCGCCGCCGGCCCCCTTACAGAGCCAGAAGGCAGAAGAGGTCCGGAAAATCGGCGGCAGAAGACGTCCTGTCTTCAACAAGGTAGCGCACAGCACTGCAGCTGTGCGCCATTGCTCTCAGCACACTTCACACTTCGGTCACTGAGGGTGCAGGGCGTTGGGGGGGGCGCCCTGAGACGTAATAAAAACACCTTGGATGGCAAAAAATGCATCACATATAGCTCCTGGGCTATATGGATGCATTTAACCCCTGCCGGAATACATAGAAAAACGGGAGATAAGGCCGCCGATAAGGGGGCGGAGCCTATCTCCTCAGCACACTGGCGCCATTTTCCCTCACAGCTCCGTTGGAGGGAAGCTCCCTGGCTCTCCCCTGCAGTCACTACACTACAGAATGGGTTAAAAAAGAGAGGGGGGCACTAATTAGGCGCAGTATTAACTATACAGCAGCTATAAGGGGAAAAACACTTATATAAGGTTATCCCTGTATCCCTGCGCTCTGGTGTGTGCTGGCAAACTCTCCCTCTGTCTCCCCAAAGGGCTAGTGGGGTCCTGTCCTCTATCAGAGCATTCCCTGTGTGTGTGCTGTATGTCGGTACTTTTGTGTCGACATGTATGAGGAGAAAAATGATGTGGAGACGGAGCAGATTGCCTGTAATAGTGATGTCACCCCCTAGGGGCTCGACACCTGAGTGGATGAACTGTTGGAAGGAATTACGTGACAGTGTCAGCTCTGTATAAAAGACAGTGGTTGACATGAGACAGCCGGCTACTCAGCTTGTGCCTGTCCAGACGTCTCATAGGCCGTCAGGGGCTCTAAAGCGCCCGTTACCTCAGATGGCAGATATAGACGCCAACACGGATACTGACTCCAGTGTCGACGGTGAAGAGACAAATGTGACTTCCAGTAGGGCCACACGTTACATGATTGTGGCAATGAAAAATGGTTTACACATTTCTGATAATACGAGTACCACCAAAAAAGGGGTATTATGTTCGGTGAGGAAAAACTACCTGTAGTTTTCCTGAATCTGAGAAATTAAATGAGGTGTGTGAAGATGCGTGGGTTTCCCCCGATAACAACTGATAATTTCTAAAATGTTATTGGCATTATATCCTTTCCCGCCAGAGGTTAGGGTGCGTTGGGAAACACCCCCTAGGGTGGATAAAGCGCTCACACGCTTGTAAGGGCTCTACCTTCGCCTGAGATGGCCGCCCTTAAGGATCCTGCTAATAGAAAGCAGGAGGGTATCCTAAAAGGTATTTACACACATACTGGTGTTATACTGCGACGAGCAATCGCCTCAGCCTGGATGTGCAGTGCTGGATTGGCGTGGTCGGATTCCCTGACTGAAAATATTGATACCCTAGATAGGGACAGTATATTTTTGCCTATAGAGCATTTAAAAGATGCATTTCTATATATGCGTGATGCACAGCGGAATATTTGCCGACTGGCATCAAGTCTAAGCGCGTTGTCCATTTCTACCAGTAGAGGGTTATGGACACGTCAGTGGTCAGGTGATGCGTATTCCAAACGGCATTTGGAAGTATTGCTTTATTAAGGGGAGGAGTTATTTGGGGTCGGTCTTTCAGACCTGGTGGCCACGGCAACAGCTGGGAATTCCACGTTTGTACCCCAGGTCGCCTCTCAACATGAGAAGACGCCGTATTATCAGGCGCAGTCTTTTCGTGGACAAGCGGGCAAAAGGTTCCTCATTTCTGCCCCGTGACAGAGGGAGAGAAAAAAGGCTGCAGAAATCAGCCAGTTCCCAGGAACAGAAACCCTCTCCCGCCTCTGCCAAGCCCTCAGTATACGCTGGGGCTTTACAAGCAGAATCAGGCACGGTGGGGGGCCCGTCTCAATGAATTTCAGCGCGCAGTGGGCTCACTCGCAAGTAGACCCCTGGATCCTTCAGGTGATATCTCAGGGGTACAAATTAGAATTCGAGACGTCTCCCCCTCGCCGTTTCCTAAAGTCGGCTTTACCGATGTCTCCTTCTGACAGGGAGACAGTTTTGGAAGCCATTCACAAGCTGTATTCCCAGCAAGTGATAATCAAGATACCCCTCCTGCAACAGGGAACGGGGTATTATTCCACACTGTTGTGGTACCGAAGCCGGACGGCTCGGTGAGACCGATTCTAAATCTAAAATCTTTGAACACTTACATACAGAGGTTCAAATTCAAGATTGAGTCACTCAGAGCAGTGATTGCGAACCTGGAAGAAGGGGACTACATGATGTCTCGGGACATCAAGGATGCTTACCTTCATGTCAAAATTTACCCTTCTCACCAAGGGTACCTCAGGTTTATGGTACAGAACTGTCACTATCAGTTCAGACGCTGCCGTATGGATGGTCCACGGCACCCCGGGTCTTTACCAAGGTAATGGCCGAAATGATGATATTCCTTCGAAGGAAGTGAATTTTAGTTATCCCTTACTTGGACAATTCCCTGATAAGGGTAAGATCCAGGGAACAGTTGGAGGTCGGTGTAGCACTATCTCAGGTAGTGTTGCGGCAGCACGATTGGATTCTCAATATTCCAAAATCGCACCTGGTTCCGACGACGTGTCTTCTGTTCCTAGGGATGATCCTGGACACAGTCCAGAAAAAGGTGTTTCTCCCGGAGGAGAAAGCCAGGGAGTTATCCGAGCTAGTCAGGAACCTCCTAAAACCGAGCCAAGTCTCAGTGCATCAATGCACAAGGGTTCTGGGTAAAATGGTGGCTTCCTACGAAGCAATCCCATTCGGCAGATTCCACGCAAGAACTTTCCAGTGGGACCTGCTGGACAAATGGTCCGGGTCGCATCTTCAGATGCATCAGCGGATAACCCTGTCACCAAGGACAAGGGTGTCCCTCCTGTGGTGGTTGCAGAGTGCTCATCTTCTAGAGGGCCGCAGATTAGGCATTCAGGACTGGGTCCTGGTGACCACGGATGCCAGCCTGCGAGGCTGGGGAGCAGTCACACAGGGAAGGAATATCCAGGGCTTATGGTCAAGCCTGGAGACATCACTTCACATAAATATCCTGAAGCTAAGGGACATTTACAATGCTCTAAGCTTAGCAAGACCTCTGCTTCAAGGTCAGCCGGTGTTGATCCAGTTGGACAACATCACGGCAGTCACCCACGTAAACAGACAGGGTGGCACAAGAAGCAGGAGGGCAATGGCAGAAGCTGCAAGGATTCTTCGCTGGGCGGAAAATCATGTGATAGCACTGTCAGCAGTATTCATTCCGGGAGTGGACAACTGGGAAGCAGACTTCCTCAGCACGACCTCCACCCGGGAGAGTGGGGACTTCACCCAGAAGTCTTCCACATGATTAAAAACTCGACAGGTATTGCGCCAGGTCCAGGGACCCTCAGGCAATAAGCTGTAGACGCTCTGGTAACACCGTGGGTGTACCAGTCAGGGTATGTGTTCCCTCCTCTGCCTCTCATACCCAAGGTACTGAGATTGATAAGATGGAGAGGAGTAAGCACTATATTCGTGGTTCCGGATTGGCCAAGAAGGACTTGGTAACCGTAACTTCAAGAGATGCTCACGGAGGATCAGTGGCCTCTACCTCTAAGAAGGGACCTGCTCCAGCAAGGACCCTGTCTGTTCCAAGACTTACCGCGGCTGCGTTTGACGGCATGGCGGTTGAACGCCGGATCCTGAAGGAAAAAAGGCATTCCGGATGAAGTCATCCCTATCCTGATCAAAGCCAGGAAGGATGTAACCGCAAAAACATTATCACCGCAATTGGCGAAAATATGTTGCGTGGTGCGAGGCCAGTAAGGCCCGACGGAGGAAATTCAACTGGGTCGATTCCTACATTTCCTGCAAACAGGAGTGTCTATGGGCCTGAAATTGGGGTCCATTAAGGTTCAAATTTCGGCCCTGTCAATTTTCTTCCAAAAAGAACTAGCTTCAGTCCCTGAAGTTCAGACGTTTGTAAAAGGGGTACTGCATATACAGCCTCCTTTTGTGCCTCCAGTGGCACTTTGGGATCTCAATGTAGTTTTGGGTTCCAAAAGTCACATTGGTTTGAACCACTTAAATCTGTGGAGTTAAAATATCTCACATGAAAAGTGGTCATGCTGTTGGCCCTGGCCTGGGCCAGGCGCGTGTCAGAATTGGCGGCTTTATCCTGAAAAAGCCCTTATCTGATTTTCCATTCGGACAGGGCGGAATTGAGGACTCGTCCTCAGTTTCTCCCCAAGGTGGTTTCAGCGTTTCACCTGAACCAACCTATTTGTGGTGCCTGCGGCTACTAGGGACTTGGAGGCCTCCAAGTTGCGAGACGTTGTCAGTGCCCTGAAAATATATGTTTCCAGGACGGCTGGAGTCAGGAAATCTGACTCGCTGCTTATCCTGTATGCACCCAACAAGCTGGGTGCTCCTGCTTCTAAGCAGACTATTGCTCGTTGGATTTGTAGTACAATTCAGCTTGCACATTCTGTGGCAGGCCTGCCACAGCCAAAAATCTGTAAATGCCCACTCCACAAGGAAGGTGGGCTCATCTTGGGCGGCTGCCCGAGGGGTCTCGGCTTTACAACTTTGCCGAGCAGCTACTTGGTCAGGAGCAAATACGTTTGTAAAATTCTACAAAATTGATATCCTGGCTGAGGAGGACCTGGAGTTCTCTCATTTAGTGCTGCAGAGTCATCCGCACTCTCCCGCCCGTTTGGGAGCTTTGGTATAATCCCCATGGTCCTTACGGAGTCCCCAGCATCCACTTAGGACGTTAGAGAAAATAAGAATTTACTTACCGATAATTCTATTTCTCGTAGTCCGTAGTGGATGCTGGGCGCCCATCCCAAGTGCGGATTGTCTGCAATACTTGTACATAGTTATTGTTACAAAAATCGGGTTATTATTGTTGTGAGCCATCTTTCAGAGGCTCCTCTGTTATCATGCTGTTAACTGGGTTCAGATCACAGGTTATACGGTGTGATTGGTGTGGCTGGTATGAATCTTACCCGGGATTCAAAATCCTTCCTTATTGTGTACGCTCGTCCGGGCACAGTATCCTAACTGAGGCTTGGAGGAGGGTCATAGGGGGAGGAGCCAGTGCACACCAGATAGTCCTAAAGCTTTCTTTAGATGTGCCCAGTCTCCTGCGGAGCCGCTATTCCCCATGGTCCTTACGGAGTCCCCAGCATCCACTACGGACTATGAGAAATAGAATTATCGGTAAGTAAATTCTTATTATAATTTAAGAGAAATCATCATGGAAGAACTCATTATTTAATTGCAGTAAGAAGAATAAACTAACATCAATAAGAGAAAATTAATCACTCACCTATAAATGTAAAAATTTTAAAACAAATTTATTATTTGTATTATGATCAAGGGATCAAGCTGACAAAAAACAAAAAAAAAATACATAGGATATATAGGGATAGATTTTTCCTATATATACGAATGATGGTTTGTGAGGACGTATGGAATATTTTTGAACACACATAATTATGGATATTAGAAGAACTTTCTATTCACTATATGTATATAAAACGAGGGGAGCAGAACACATTTCCGCTCCATAGAAAATAATTGAATATATAGGACTCCCCAATATTAATATTTAGGATGGAGAGATATGTGTTACATCTAAATTTGAATATAATTTAAAATACACTGATTAAATGGAAGACAAGGAGTCTTAGCAGAGACTCTGCAATTGATTTGTAAGTCTGGATATTTTCGATAAATGTGTCCATAGGGCATGCAATCCCCCTCTTCTTTATTAAATTAATTATATGTCTAGAATATCGAGGAGCCCATTAGAGGAATACATATTCATAGGGGAAACATTAGAATACAGTGTATATATTTGACATACTGGATTTTAGACGAACACAGGGTAAAGAAGCTCTCGATTATCGATTATGAGGTCTTAATAAGAACTCCGGGAATCTCTGAGTGACGCAACCAGAGAGAATGCCGAACCAACTACACGTAATCTAAGAACATGACGGGGATTGGTGCCTAATAAGGGTATACCGGTATATAGTCTGGATCCAAGAGGCAATCTGGTTAGCCTTAAGAAAAAGCTTTTGCGAAACGTGCGTCAGGTGTCCCTGCGCACGTGGCATCCGCCATTCAGTTTATGCACATACAATAATATTATAGCACCAATCTCGAGAGAGAGTATAATAGAGAGTATACAATGTAATGTGACTTAGACAGCATGCAATGTTTATTTAGATAGCCCATCTATAGTACTGCACAATTATTTGCTGACGAACATAGCAACAGTCGTTAGTATATAGCTGGAAATAGCATCTAAAGAGATATGTGGGAGTAACTGTTTATCCTTCTGAGATACAGCTATCTGTGATTTAGGCAACATCAAAATAATAGACTGTAGCATTAAATCCAATAGTAATATGCTGGGCAGTGGAGATTAGAAAATACACGCTGAGGTAGAAATAATACCTGATCTGTAACAGCTGAGTGTATGAATCAGATCACAGCATTGTGACTAAGCACTACTGACATTTGGTTACAATATAGCCCTAATACAAGTTATTGTATCTTTTCCATAAAGTTACTGTGATATAATAACACCTGGGAACTGATACAATTTTACAAGTAGTCTTAGCATTCAAAGTGTCTATTTCTGTGAGTGAAAAGAACCATTGATTTGGCATCATAGTATCACCAGATAGTACACAGAGCAGACACTGAATTAATAAACACATGCCTGTGTGATAATAATAGCTGAGAGAAGCAAAGGATTGCCTGTTATAACACACGCATAAGACCACAGGTGTCTAAACAGTTAGTATAATACCAACACACAGGGCAGTAGTGACCAATATATCCCGAGGGAATAACAATTACATCTCATTACCAGCAGTATACTGTATATAAGTCCTAACAAAGCCGATTAACAGTATTGTGAATAAGGGACACTTGACATTGTACTGCACTATATTTCTAACTCTAGGAAACTACATCTATTACACTTAACTATTGATATAGAATAATATCAGGAGAATCACTATACCTATCGCTATATATACTTACCTCAGCATATTAATTGGTTTATGAGGGATATCAGACAATTATAAACAGTAAATAATTTGAGAAGGCGCCATACAAATAACGATTCAAATAGTGGTCTACAGCGAGTACCACAGATTTACCAGGGGACATAGTGCCCATATATAGACAGGGGACATAGTGCCTATATTCAAAATATTACTGGTTCATCATAAGATATCTCAATGAATCAAAAGAGATTTGATCTCTCTTCTCAGTGATTGAAGGTAATTGGTATATATAGATTCTTGTCACCTACAGGTAATTACAATTGACTACAGCTACCATCATATTCTGCTGCATTAGATCTATACATGCAAAGCTAATTCTGCTGGGTAATTACAATTGACTACAGCTACCATCATATTCTGCTGCATTAGATCTATACATGCAAAGCTAATTCTGCTGGGTAATTACAATTGTAAAATTATTGCATAGTATGTGATTTTGAAGTACTTTTTTAAGTTTTGAATGATATAGACCCAGTTTAATCTTTGTGGAATGCCTGGTTGTTGTTTTTAAGGTAATTTATTGCCTTGCATTTGAGGGGGTGGGGTGTGGTTACAGATTTCAATTATTGGTTTCACTTGTAATAGTCTTCTACTTAAGTCCACTGGTGTAGGCTGTGCAAAGCCGTTTGGCTGTGCATTTAGTATCGAAGCGTGATAAAATTGACACATAACAGCAGCGTTCAATTAGCGTTCAATCGAAGTGAAAAAGAAGGAACACAGAAGCACAACAATCAAACAAAACCAAAAAAAACTGAGGAACTAATAACAAATGTGAGTCACTTACTCCTCAGATCACTTACATCCTGATTGTTGCATCTGATTAAATAGCACGGAAATACCTTACTTGGACATTTCAAAAACCGTCCATTTCACCTACAAATGCTTGTATCTGCATTGTAATTTTGTTTTTTAAGCACAGCTGCACCAATGCAATTTAACCTGCAAACACTTAAAAAAAACTAACAGAATTACCATTGCTTCTTAAACCTCTCACAATCCTTTCATTTCTTACACTCCAAATACATTTCTGCAACCACTTTATCTACGCTTTTGACTCTTTTCATACTAAATCTACACCCCTTGAGCCTACACTGCTTTTCTCACCTGCATTTCAGCAAATCTTCTGCTTGGATTCACTTGCAGTCTCCTCTCCTACTTCCACTTTCCCTCAACCTATTTACCTACTTAACACTATGTCAAGGCTTTCCTATACTCCCCACATCACTCAGTGTCTACCTAATAATGTATCTTTATCCTTACCCCCTAGTCTCCTACACCTCCTCCTCTCTCCCCTCCTCTGTCTCCCCTCCATCCCTCTGTTTCCTACCCCCACCTTTCCTGTTACCCCACTTTCATTCACCTCTGCCCCATGGTCCTGCTACCCCACAACTCAGCCCTGCTCCCTCTCTCCCTTCCCTGTCACCTGCCCACACCCCCATCCACATCACACTGACCTCCCTCCCTGCCCACCTCCTGCAGTTTCCCCTCCTAGCTCAGGCACCCGTACCATCACTACTCTCTCATCATCCCTGCCCTCAAAGTTAATCCCACCTCATCGCTACAGCAACCCTGAAAATCTCATTCATATCTCTCCCACAAACTCATACCCCCTATCCTGTGCACTCTGGAATGCCAGATCTGTTTGTAACAAACTGGTCCCCACTCATGACCTTTTCATTTCCAACTCCCTACACCTACTAGCCATTACTGAAACTTGGATTACACCCTCTGACATTACTTCTGCTGCTGCTCTCTCTGCTGGGGGCCTCACATTCACACACACACCCCGACCTGGGGGTCGCCATGGGGGTGGTGTTGGGGTCCTTTTACCTTCTAGTTACTCCTACCAACTCATACCACCAGAACCATCCCTTATATTCTCTACATTTGAGGTCCACGCCATACGCCTCTTCCAACCAGTCCATCTTAGAGTAGCTGTCATTTACCGCCCCCCTGGCACTGCTTTCAAATTCATCGACAACTTTGCTTCCTGGCTTCCTCACTTCCTCTCTTCTGACATTCCCACCATTATTCTAGGCGATTTCAACATCCCTATTGACATCCCCACACAATCCCCTGCCTCTAAACTCCTTAACCTCACCTCTTCACTTGGTCTCTCCCAGTGGACCTCCTCACCCTCCCATGTGAATGGGAGCTCACTGGATCTGGTCTTCACTCACCGCTGTGATATTTCTGATTTTTCCAACTCCCCATTTCCCCTCTCTGACCACCACCTGCTCTCCTTTAACCTATCTCTCTCGACTTCCCCATCTCTACCTCCTAAGGCTACCATCACTAAGCGTAACATTGAAGCTATTGACACCACATTCCTTTCCTCCCTGTTTGACTCACTTCTCTCTCCTATTCTCTCTCTCTCATGCCCTGAACAAGCCACTTCCACATACAATGCTTCCCTTACTTCTGCTCTTGACTCTGTTGCTCCACCAACCACTATTCACCCTCGCAAATTAACACCTCAACCCTGGCACACCAAATGCACCAGATATCTGCAAAAATGCTCACGTACTGCTGAGCGACACTGGAGGAAATCACGCTCTAAGGCAGACTTCCTCCATTTCAAACTTATGCTTTCATCCTTCAGTGCTGCCCTTTCTCTTGCTAAACAGTCATACTTCAAGACCCTCATCTCCTCCCAGTCTTCCAACCCCCGGCGCCTCTTTGCCACTCTCAACTCACTCCTCTGCCCACCTCCACCTCGTCTCCCTTCCTCACTCTCTGCTCTTGACTTTGCCACTTACTTCACATCCAAAATTGACTCCATACGTCAGGACATCACATCACACCAGACCATCAGTAACCAGCCTTCTCCCATCCCTTACCAACCCTCCCCATCCCTCGCACCAACTCTGTCATCTTTCTCCCATGCATCTGGAGAGGAAGTCATGGCCCTCATTCGTTCCTGTCCCCTCACCATCACCCCACTTGACCCTATCCCCTCCCGCCTCCTCCGCTACCTCTCTTCTTCTGCTTGTTCCCATCTTTCCCACCTTCTCAATCTCTCCCTATCATCAGGCACTGTCCCCTCTGCCTTCAAGCATGCACTCATCTCTCCTATTCTTAAAAAACCTACCCTTGATCCAAACACTCTCTCCAACTACCGACCCATCTCTCTCCTCCCTTTTGCCTCCAAACTCCTTGAGCGTATTGTCTACAACCGCCTTACTTCCTTTCTTTCCTCACACTCACTGCTTGACCCATTCCAATCTGGCTTCCGTCCTCTCCACTCCACTGAAACTGCCCTTACAAAAGTATGCAATGACCTCCATGCTGCTAAATCTAAGGGACACTACTCTCTACTTATTCTACTTGATCTCTCTGCTGCTTTTGACACTGTGGACCATCCTCTCCTACTGCAAATCCTTCACTCCATTGGTCTGCGTGACACTGCCCTCTCTTGGTTGTCGTCCTACCTTTCTAACCGTTCATTCTCTGTCTCCTCTCATGACTCCACCTCCCCCTCACTTCCACTAACTGTAGGGGTACCCCAAGGTTCTGTCCTTGGTCCTCTTCTCTTCTCTCTCTATACGTCCTCACTAGGTAAGCTCATTAGTTCTTTTGGTTTCCAATATCATCTTTATGCTGATGACACTCAAATCTATCTTTCCTTTCCAGACCTCTCCCCTACTCTCCTCACTCGTATCTCCAACTGTCTCTCTGCTATCTCTTCCTGGATGTCCCAGCGCTTTCTTAAACATAACATGTCTAAGACCGAGCTGATCATCTTCCCTCCCTCCCGCATAACCTCACCTCTTACAATCTCATTATCTATTGATGGCACTACTATCTCCTCTACCCCCCAACTGCGCTGTCTTGGAGTAATCCTTGACTTCTCCCTCTCCTTCAAACCTCACATTCAGCACCTCTCACAAACCTGCCGTTTTCATCTAAAAAATATTTCCAGGATCAGACCCTTTCTGACCCAGGATGCTACTAAGACTCTTATCCACTCACTGGTCATCTCCAGACTGGACTACTGTAATCTCCTCCTGACTGGCATTCCTGACAAATACCTCTCTCCACTCCAATCTATCCTTAATGCTGCTGCCCGGCTCATTTTCCTCACCAAACGCACTACGTCCACCTCTTCTCTTTTACTAGACCTTCACTGGCTCCCCTTCCCCGTTCAGAATCCATTTCAAGCTTCTCACACTTGCTTACAAAGCCCTCACCCACTCCTCTCCCATCTACATCTCTGATCTTATCTCGCTTTACACTCCCACCCGTCCTCTTCGCTCTGCTAATGCTCGCCGACTCTCCTGCCTACGGATAACTTCCTCCCACTCCTACCTCCAAGATTTTTCACGCGCTGCACCACTTCTCTGGAATTCCCTACCTCTCCCCCTCAGACTCTCCACCTCTCTACAAAACTTCAAACGGGCTCTCAAGACCCACTTCTACACCAAGCCCAGCCAAATCTCATCCTAAACCTCTGTTCCACGCTCTCTATGTACCCCATCTGTGTCACCCCTGTCTGTCAACCCCTCCCCGTTAGAATGTAAGCTCTCACGAGCAGGGCCCTCTTCCCTCATGTGCTTACCCTTTTCTTACTTTAATAATCTTCAACTGCACCAAATCCAGCAGTCTTCTGCCACCTGATACTTATTCCAGTGTCATCTGCTGATGTAGCTATGTTTATTTACCCTGTACTTGTCCTATATTGTCGTCAACTGTAAGTTGCTGTTTTCTTGTTTGATTATTTGTTTATGTACTCTGTAATTGGGCGCTGCGGAACCCTTGTGGCGCCATATAAATAAAGGATAATAATAATAATAATAATAATAATTGGATATCCCTGATCATACAGATCTGCCTTAGGCTTTGGTACATAGCATACCTATACAGTGTATTCACATATATACATGTTTATGGAGATTACCCACATATATCCAGGCTGACTAAGTTAACTATAATATTGTATGTGCTCAATATAATTTGATATGGACATCATGATAATACATGTTGAGTATCCCATATCCAAATATTCCGAAATACGGAATATTCCGAAATACGGACTTTTTTGAGTGAGAGTGAGATAGTGAAACCTTTGTTTTTTGATGGCTTAATGTACACAACTTTGTTTAATACACAAAGTTATTAAAAATATTGTATTAAATGATCTTCAGGCTGTGTGTATAAGGTGTATATGAAACATAAATAAATTGTGTGAATGTACACACACTTTGTTTAATGCACAAAGTTATAAAAAATATTGGCTAAAATTACCTTCAAGCTGTGTGTATAAGGTGTATATGTAACATAAATGCATTATGTGCTTAGATATAGGTCCCATCGCCATGATATCTCATTATGGTATGCAATTATTCCAAAATATGGAAAAATCCCATATCCAAAATACCTCTGGTCCCAAGCATTTTGGATAAGGGATACTCAGCCTGTATGATACAATAAATAATTATATAAACTTACTATTGGCGGCTGACCAGTGCGCAGGGAGTCACATTTTAAATCTTTTCTCCTATTCTTTCACTTGTATCTGTTTTTTTATATTTCGCAAGTTTTTAATCATTATAAATGAATTAAAAGTTATGTTTTAATGAGTTCATGTGCACCACTGTAAGGCAATTCTGTTTTCTCTTTTGTTTGGGCTCTTCTGGCTTTCTCAGATGTTGCTCATGTGTTACCTATGGAGAAGCTGCGACATGACATCCTAGGACACGCAACTGCTCCATGCATCACCATTATATTTGAATGTACCTTGGCAATATTTAAATCTTGTTCAGTATGCCGCGAGTTGTAAAAAATTGAAAATCTCGGCTCTAGGACGTAAGAGAAAATAGGATTTTATTTACCTACCGGTAAATCCTTTTCTCATAGTCCGTAGAGGATACTGGGCGCCCACCCCGTGCTTTGTTCGTCCTGCACTGTTACTTGGTTAAGTATTATTGTTTGGTTCAGCTGTTGCTGTTCTAAGTTTTGTTAGCATGGCTTTCCTCTTATTTGTGTGTGCTGGTTCGGAATCTCACCACTATCCTTTTATATCCTTCACTCAAAGTATGTCCGTCTCCTCGGGCACAGTTTCCTAGACTGAGTCTGGTAGGAGGGGTCGTCTATACCCCATGATACTAAATGGATCCCCAGTATCCTCTACGGACTATGAGAAAAGGATTTACCGGTAGGTAATTAAAATCCTATTATTTGTTCCCTGCATCTTTTCCAATATAAGGTCAGTGTGCAAGTGCGTCCATCTCGTGCGTCCATCTCTCATAACTCCTATATGCGTAGTTGCCAAAATGTTGGAAAACTCTATGGACATATTTTTTTCTAAAACTCAAAAGAATGTGATCCACATATGTTTTGGGGTGGTGACTGTAATTTACTGGCAGTGGCATTGGTGGCAAAGTTTTTGTGTTGTAACACAAATATGGACGCCTCTTTCCGGCTTCTGTGATCCGCTGGTGCAACCAAAGATGCAGCATTGGATCACTCTGTGTGAACATCGCTCATCTGAATAAAACCCCCTGGTTACTCTAGATGGCTGGTGTTTTCATGCAGTCAGGGACATCTGCGTCCAAGATGCAGCCTCTGCTGGCTTGGCATGCATGTCTCCTTTATTATTATGGTTTTCTTTTGTGGCCTCTATACAATGACAATATCCCTCTCTTGTGGCTAGTACAAAGGCCCTCATTCCGAGTTGTTCGCTCGCTAGCTGCTTTTAGCAGCATTGCACACGCTAGGCCGCCGCCCTCTGGGAGTGTATCTTAGCTTAGCAGAATTGCGAACGAAAGATTAGCAGATTTGCGAATAGAAAATTCTTAGCAGTTTCTGAGTAGCTCCAGACTTACTCTTACATTGCGATCAGTTCAGTCAGTTTCGTTCCTGGTTTGACGTCACAAACACACCCAGCGTTCGCCCAGACACTCCCCCGTTTCTTCAGACACTCCTGCGTTTTTCCCAGAAACGCCAGCGTTTCTCCGCACACTCCCATAAAACGGCCAGTTTCCGCCCAGAAACACCCACTTCCTGTCAATCACACTCCGATCACCAGAACGATGAAAAATCCTCGTTATGCCGTGAGTAAAATACCTAACTTGTGAGTAAAATAACTAAGCGCATGCGCTCTGCGAACCTTGCGCATGTGCAGTAAGCGACTAATCGCAATATAGCGAAACTCGGCAATGAGCAAACAACTCGGAATGAGGGCCATAGAGAAGACCTCTCCCTGCCAGCCAACGCACTGTCATTACCCATTTCTATATTTTGTATTCAGTGAAGACTTGTCTGGTGGCTACTATATTTTTCCTAAGAAGATTAGCAAAACAGGTCTGGCCCTCAGTTAAGTCTCGGATATAAGGGGGTATTCAATTAGTGACGTTTTTTTCGACTAGTCAAAAAAAGTGCACTTTTCGCCCGTTTTTAGGTCGAACTTACATTCGACCTATTCAGTGCCCGTGCTGGTCAAAAAATCTGGCACTGGCGAATACCACGTGTATCTGCGAGTTTGCCACTGATACACGTGTGTTGGCGAATTTGCGGGTGTTTTTTTTTCTGTTTTTGGCACAATTTTCACCCATGCCGATTTGACAAAAAAAAAGTGAAACGGATAAAAAAATGGGCGAAAACGCCCACAATTGAATACCCTGTGTCGAATTAGGGCCGTGCCTAGGGTGGTGCAGATGATGCTCTGCACACAATGCATTTGCCCCGTGAGCGCACTGTTTGTATCCACCCGTGATTGCCTGCCTATGTATGCGCCGCTGCCAGCTGCAGCACTGCCCGCTGTAATATATAATAGCAGGGGTGCACCGGCTCCTTTTCTGCTGTACACACCGCAGCTAATATACATTACATTAGGCAGCACTGCAGCTGTATCCCCCTCCCCCGTGCCCAACACCACCTTCAATGCTACCTGCTGCAGGCGTGGAAGGATCCCCGGTTAGCTGACCAAGGACAAATTGCAACACGAACAGTTCGCTTGCCGCCACTGCACACTGACTGACTCCGACGCCTGCGCCAGGAACGCATAATTTGCTCAATCATCATAACAATGCGTTACCTCAGGGCTCGACAAATCCCACGGGCCAGGTAGCCATGGCCCCTAGGTTTTGCTGCCAGATTATGCAGGGAGGGAAGAAGCAGATCCTCTTCAGCCCCAGCGGAGATTCATAGGCATGCATGTATTGCGGCAGCCATTTCATGTGCTGAGTGTCTGTCTCAGCCTGTGCTGACTGCTGTGCCTGTCTCGGCCTGCTGTCTGCTGTCTTCAATCTCTGTCTGCATTGATCTCTCCGATAAGAGGGACTATGTGTAGCCAGAGATTGCGGCTTCGGAGGGGGTTGTGATGTGGCCACAGGATGGGGGGATTGTTTGCCTTGGGGGTTGCTGTGGAGGGTTGGTTTGCCTTGGCTGCCCTGCCCCCTTAGTTGTGTGGCCGTAGGGTTAGTTTGCCTGAGGGGCGGGATGAAGCTGCTCAGTAATGGGGGTGTGGGTTGAGTAGTTTCTCTTACGTCATAGTGGATACTGGGGTCTTGTACTTTAGTACCATGGGGTATAGATCGGGTCCACTGGAGCTTGGCACTTTAAAACTTTTAGTGTGTGTTTGTGTGTGCTGGCTCCTCCACTCTATGCCCCTCCTACCAGACTTGGTTTAGAAAAATGTGCCAGAGGAGCCGGGTGCATTTCACTGGAGCTCCAGAGATTTTTTCTTCAAGTTTAATTGAGTTTATTATTTTCAGGTAGTTCTGCTTGGCAGACAGAGTACCTGCTTCGTGGGGCTTAGAGGAGGGACCGAACCAACCTCCTGAGGGTTAATGGTTCGTAATCCCAGCTGACAGGACACTGAGCTCCTGAGGTCCTGTGTGGGGGAGTTTGGTCAGTGGGCTCCGCTGTTTTACAGGGTGAAAGATGTCTGTAGACATGGTTATGTGTACTGCCTGTAATTCATCCCCGTCTTCAGCGGAGTCACTCATGTGTGAACAACTTTCCATGTCTCCACAGGGCACAGTTCACAAGCACCTGCCTGGCTGGACAGCTTTACCAGCATGTTAATTCTGAATTATCTGCGGCTAAAAGGGAGAAGCAGGTGTTGAAGCATTCTATTGATTCTGTGGCTTAGGCAGCAGATACAAAGAAGGCTACTCAGCCCCATCTAGTGGTTTCACAAAAACACTCACTGCCGCAGGTCCTCCAGTCTGATTCTGATCAGCCTTACATAGATAATGATGATGATATGGATGAGGACAGCTCTCTGTCCCCAGGGGTGGAGGCCCTCATCTTCGCTGTGAAAGAGGCTCTTTGCATACCGGATCAAGAGTCAGAGCCAGTTGTATTTTAATATTAAACCAAAGGCCTCAGCGACATTTCCTGTGTCTAAAGAGTTGAACTCCCTGGCCAGGGAGGCATGGTTAAACCCTGATAATTTTTTTTTTAATTTCCTCAGAGATTTTTAACTACTTTTCCCTTTCCCGATGAGGACAGGAAGGCATGGGAACCCCCCCCCCCCCCCCCCCCCTCCCCAGTCAGTCGATACATCTGTGTCCAGACTGTCTAAGAAATTGGTACTGCCGGTGCCAGGGGCTATATCCCTAAAAGAGCCAGCTGGGCGTAAGATTGAGACCACGCTCAAGGCAGTATATGCGGCGGCAGGAACTGCTTAACGCCCCACAATTGTTTGTGGGTGGATTTCCATGGCAAAAGTCAAGTGGTCTGATAACGTTATTGACGGTTTGGACTCTTTGCACCGAGATGGGGTAGTTACTCTGCTGCAACATATACAGGATGCTGCAAATTTTATGATCGAGGCTATTAAGGAGTTGTGTAAGATTAATGGCAGCACTACTGCTATGGCTGTTTCGGCACGCAGAGGTCTGTGGTTGTGTCAGTGGTCGACAGACGCTGATTCCAAAAAGGGTGTAGAAAATTTTCCCTTTACAGGTAATACTTTGTTTGGTGACGAACTAAATAAATGGATCTCCCAAGCAATGGCGGCTAAGTCTACTTATCTGCCGTCGGCTACGTCGCCTGGTAGACGTCCTTACACTGGACCCTCCTTGCAGTCCTTTCGTGTGGCAAGGTTCAGAGGCAAGGGCCGAGGGGTCTCCACCACTTCCAGAGGATCTCGTGGTAAGTCCCGTAAACCTACACCTGCTGTCTCCCTGGACCAGACCACCGGATCCCCTGCTGCAAAGCCTTCCACGTGACGGTTGGCCCCAGCGACAAGGCGACTTTCAGGTAGGTTCTCGCCTTCAAGACTTTGCCCATGTGTGGGCGGAGTCCTGCCAGGATCCTTGGGTGAGGGACCTCATTTCCCAGGGATACCGGCTGGAATTTCAAGCACTCCCTCCTCACAGATTTTTCAAGTCGGGTTTACCAGCTTTACTCGCAGCCAAAGGTACCTTACACGAGGCTATTCAAAAACTTTTGCAGACAGGGGTGGTAGTTCCTGTACCTCCACTGTTAAGCAACAGGGGTTTTTACTCCAGTCTTTTTGTTGTTCCTAAACCAGACTATTCGGTGCGCCCCATCTTGAACCTGAAGTCTCTAAACCCGTATCTGCGGGTGTTCAAATTCAAGATAGAATCCCTGTGCGCGGTGGTGTCCGCTCTGGAGGAGGGGGAGCTCCTGGTGTCTTTGGAAGTCAAGGATGCTTACCTACACATTCCCATGTGGCCACCACATCAGGCTTACCTCAGGTTCGCCATATTGGAAGACCACTTCCAGTTTCAGGCTTTACCCTTCGGTTTATCCACTGCTCCGAGGGTCTTCACCAAATTTATGGCAGAGATGATGCTGCAACTGCGCATGATGGGAGTGAACATATTCCCATACTTGGACGATCTCCTAATAAAGGCTGTGTCCAGGGAGCGTCTGCTGCACAGCATCGATCTGACGACTTGCCTACTTGTGGATCATGGGTGGATCCTGAATTTTCAGAAATCTCACCTGGAACTGATACCGCGACTTCAGTTCCTGGGGATGATACTGGATACAGTGTCTCAAAAGGTGTTTCTCCCGATGGAAAAGGCCTTGACTATCCAGGCTATAGTTCGCTTGGTGCTCAGTCCTCGCAAGGTATCCATTCATCTTTGCATCCGATTAATGGGCAAGATGGTAGCTGCTTACGAGGCAATCCAATACGGCAAATTTCATGCCCGAAAAATGGTCGGGGTCTCATCTTCTTATGCATCAGGAAGTGGCATTATCTCCGAGATCCCGGATCTTTCTATTATGGTGGCTACAAGTTCCTCACCTGGTAGGGGGCAGGAGTTTCAATATCCACTCATGGATTCTACTGATGACAGATGCCAGCCTCCGAGGTTGGGGGGCTGTGACCCAAGGGGCCCAGTTCCAGGGGATATGGTCGAGACAGGAATTGGCTCTGCCATTAAACATCCTGGAACTCAGGGCAATTTACAATGCTCTTCTGCAGGCTTCTCCTCTCCTTCAGGATCAGGCGATCCAGGTTCAGTCGGACATCGCCACGGTGGTGGCGTACATAAACCGACAAGGGGGAACAAGAAGCAGAGCGGCGATGCGAGAGGTCTAAAAAATCCTTCTCTGTGCGGAGGCCAACGCACGGGCCATCTCCGCCATATTCATTCCAGGAGTGGACAACTGGAAGCGGACTTCCTCAGCAGGCACAACCTCCATCCGGGGGAATGGGGCCTACATCCCCAGGTGTTTCATCAGTTAGTTCACCGGTAGGGCTGTCCGTAGATCGAACTGATGGCTTCTCGACTCAACAAGAAGGAATGCCGTTACTGTTCCAGGACGAGGGATCCGCAGGCTGTAGCAGTGGATGCGCTGACGACACCGTGGATGTACCAGTTTGTGTACCTGTTTCCTCCTCTACTGCTGATCCCAAGGGTACTAAAAAGACTAAGAAGGGGAAAGCGTTCAGGCAATTCTAATTTCCCCGGATTGGCCTCGACGTGGTACTCGGACCTTCTGACCATGTCTTTGGAGGATCCCTGGCCTCTGCCGCTCCACGACGATCTTCTGCAGCAAGGTCTGTTCGTCTATCCAGACTTACAGCGGATGCGTTTGATGGCTTGGAATTTGAGAGGGAAATTCTAGCAAGGCAGGGTCTTCCCTCCTGTGCTATTTCCACCATGGTCCAGGCCAGGAAGATGGTTACGCCATGACATTATCATCGTATCTAGAAAAAGTATGTTTCTTGGTGTGAAAGTAGAAAGTTGTCTCCCGTGGAGTTTAGAATTGGTCATTTTCTACTTTTCCTGCAAGCAGGAGTGGATATGGGCCTACGTTTCGGCACTCTCTATTATCTTCCAGAAACAGCTTGCCAAGTTACCAGAACTACAGACTTTCCTTAAGGGTGTTCTTCAAATGCAACCACCTTTTATTCCTCCCATGGCTCCGTGGGACCTCAATGTGGTTTTGTCCTTTCTTCAATTGTACTGGTTTGAACCCTTACATAGAGTGGAGTTAAAGTTTCTCACCTAGAAGACGGTGATGTTATTAGCATTGGCATCTGCCAGACTTGTCTCTGAATTAGGGGCCTTATCCTGTAAGAGCCCTTATTTGATTTTTCATGTAGACAGGGCGGAACTTAGGACCCGCCCTCAGTTCTTGCCTAAAGTGGTGTCAGCCTTTCATGTGAATCAACCTATTGTGATTCCGGTGTTGTCTGACGCTTCTGTTGGTCCTGAGTCCTTGGATGTGGTCAGGGCTCTGAAGATTTATGTATGTCAAAAGACGGCCCGTCATCGGAAATCTGACTCACTGTTTGTTCTTTATGATGCCTCCAAGATTGGTCAGCCAGCTTCTAAGCAATCTATTGCTCGTTGTCTCCTGTTGACCATTCAACAGGCTTATACTTCGGCGGCTTTTCCCTTGCTGACGTCTATTCAGGCCCACTCAACAAGGTCGGTGGGGTCTTCCAGGGCGGCTGCCCGGGGTGTATCGTCCCTACAGTTGTGCCGAGCTGCAACTTGGTCTGGTTCGAACACGTTTGTAAATTCTATCGGTTCGATACCCTGGCCAGGGATGACCTTCAGTTTGGTCAGGCGGTCTTACAGGGGTATCAGCACTCTCCTGCCGTTTGGAAGCTTTGGGACTTCCCCATGGTACTAAAGTACAAGACCCCAGTATCCACTAGGATGTAAGAGAAAATAGGAATTTAATACCTACCGGTAATTCCTTTTCTCCTAGTCCGTAGTGGATACTGTGCGCCCGCCTCAGTTCTCCGTTCATGCTTACCTGTGTAAGTGTTTGGTTGGACAGATGTTGCTGCCCCATTCTATTGTTGGGATAGCAGGGCTATCCGGGTTAGGTTGGTATTGCTATCCTCTGTTCTGGTTAGCGCCCTCCTTTCATTTCTGGTTGTGTGTTGGCTTGTTGCCTTACCGCGGTTGTATTGTTCCTTCTCTCAGATTATGTTAGTCTCCTCTCGCACAGTTTTGCTAGACTGAGTCTGGTAGGAGGGGCATAGAGGGGAGGAGCCAGCACACACATACACACACTAAAAATTTTAAAGTGCCATGCTCCAATGGACCCGATCTATACCCCATGGTACTAAAGTACAAGACCCCAGTATCCACTACGGACTAGGAGAAAAGGAATTACCGGTATGTATTAAACTCCTATTTATTTATTTATTTTGAGGGGTGGGGGACGGACGACAACAGTGGTCTAACTCCTACACTTTCATCCTGGCTGCATTCAGAATATTGAATAATTACTCCAGAGCACTCAGATCCGTAGTGATCTTTATCACACCAACAAAATTGAATCAACACAAAAAATGACACAGGTAGCGAGCTTTGGTTTTAAAATTCACTTTATTTAAAAATTTCTCACTCAGTATAGGTAGTCAATGTAATATTTGTTGTACTGTATTGTCCAATTTTGTGTTTTGAACAATCTTAATGGATCTATTAAAAGTAAAATTTTAAATTATCTCATGTGCACTAACAAAGAGACATTCTTTCCTCTCCTCTTTTCGTATAATATAATTGTCTCTGGTTGCACCCCCGTACATCCAGTAATTAGTGATTGATTTATTGACGGATATAAATTAGGGCTCTCTTTTCGGAATTTAATATTATCAATTGTTCAGCTAGTGCAGAGCACACCCCATCTCCCCTATCCCTTTTATGCGCCTTCCCTATTCTTATCTATTTCTTCTTCAGTCTATTCTGAAAGCTGCTGCATGTCTCATTTTCCTTCCTCAATGCTCAGCGCTAGCCTATCCACTGTGGACCTTGCTTCATTGCATTCAACTGGTTAGTGGAGGCACTCAAAATAACCGGCTTGTGGTATGAAAATGTAAAAAATTTATTATTTATTAACAATACCTGTATGCACATTTCATTAAAATTGCATGAAAATCAGTTAAAAAAACAACAGATGAAAACAGCTGGTAAACAAATGAATTGTCCTCCACAGACTTTATAAATGAGGCGTTTACTTGTCAGGAATGGAAAAAACTTTTACGAGTAAATAACAACAAAGGAAATTGGTGTTTGCTGTTTAAATTCCGGACAACATTAGGATAATTCACTGTGTATAAGGTGTATACAGGGCAGGCTGTCGTTTCTCATAGTCAGCAAATTACATGCAGAGTTTTTAACAGACCAGGGGGTAAATATACTAAGATGGGAGTTCTATTTAATATGGGATGTTTCCCATAGCAACCAATCAGATTCCAGGTATTATGTTTTAGAAGGTGCTAGATAAATGAGAAGTAAAATCTGATTGGTTGCTATGGGCAACATCCCATCTTAAATAGATCTCGCATTTTAGTAAATTTACCGCCAAGTGAATGAGCGGTTCATTGAAACAAGTAAAGAAAGCAACTTCAGCTGTTACATAGCAAATAATTGCATGCACTGGTAGTTCCTATAAAAAGTGATTCTCTGAGAGAAATATATACAGGTTGAGTATCCCATATCCAAATATTCCGAAATACGGAATATTCCAAAATACGGAATTATTTGAGTGAGAGTGTAATAGTGAAACCTTTGTTTTGTGATGGCTCAATGTACACAAACTTTGTTTAATACACAAAGTTATTAAAGATATTGCATTAAATGACCTTCAGGCTGTGTGCATAAGGTATATATGAAACATAAATGCATTCTGTGCTTAGACTTAGGTCCCATCGCCATGATATCTCATTATGGTATGCAATTATTCCAAAATACGGAAAAATCCCATATCCAAAATACTTCTGGTCCCAAGTATTTTGGATAAGGGATACTCAACCTGTAGCACAAGATAATTTTGCAAATGCATTTGGTGTTAGATGTTTATACGTCACCTTTGTAGTGGAGGCAAGAATGTGGCAAACAATGTTCAACCGTGTTACTGCAGAGAGTCCCGATGGTCAGCCAGCCTTAGTGGGAGTCCTGTATGCACCGCAGTGCTTCACTTGCCCAGGCTTCAGTGCAGGTCAAGACCTCTGCTCACAAAGCGTTACATATAAAATTTATATGTATTACTAGTGCCCATTTTTTTTAGTTTTTTAGGTTTTTAGTTCAACTTTCAGTTTACCCTGCATTATACTTTAGATATGTCAAGTTACATAAAATGCTGCATCAATTGACGCTGATCTGTTGCTGTTTTTGTAACTGTATAATTGAATGCAAAGATTATACATCCTAATGTTGCATGTACATATGGGCAGGTGTTTGCTGTCATAAAGCACAAATAAGATTTTATTTGGACTGAATCTCCTGAATAGTCATATTCACAGAAATGAGCAGTTGTGTTCATGTACCTGTATATGCAGTATCAGTGGCGGAACTAGCGAGCTATGGGCCCAGGTGCGACAAAATGCTTTGGGCCCCCCATCCCATCCAAGTCCACCCCCTCACCCCTGGAGAGGATCTGGTGAGGGGGACCTGCTCAGGGCCAGAGAAATGGATACCTAGCAACAGTGCCGTAACTGGACATTTTAACACTGTGTGCAAGAAACGGCATTGGAGCCCCACCCCTGCATGCAAAACAGGGGCAGTGCGCGCCGTAGGCGCGCGCAAATATACACAGTGGCGTGGCTTCGTGGGGAAGGGGTGTGGCCACAAAATAATACCAATTCATAAAACGGTGCACAGTAGTCTCCATTATTATTATTATTACGGCAGACAGCGTCCCCCTTTTTGCACATAACGGCAGACAGCGTGCCCCTTTTACACATAGCGGCAGACAGCGTGCACTTTTTACACACAACGGCAGACAGCGTCCCCTTTTTACACATAACAGCAGACAGCGTGCCCTTGTTACACATAGCGGCAGGTAGCGTACCCTTTTTACACATAACGGCAGACAGCGTGCCCTTGTTACACTTAGCGGCAGACAGCGTACACTTTTCTCTAACGTCCTAGTGGATGCTGGGGACTCCGTAAGGACCATGGGGAATAGCGGGCTCCGCAGGAGACTGGGCACTCTAAAGAAAGATTTAGTACTATCTGGTGTGCACTGGCTCCTCCCTCTATGCCCCTCCTCCAGACCTCAGTTAGAATCTGTGCCCGGCCAAGCTGGGTGCTCCTAGTGGGCTCTCCTGAGCTTGCTAGATTAGAAAGTATTTTGTTATGTTTTTTGTTTTCAGAGAGCTTCTGCTGGCAACAGACTCTCTGCTATGAGGGGAGAGAAGCAAACCTACTCAGGGCAGCTAGGTAGCGCTTCTTAGGCTACTGGACACCATTAGCTCCAGAGGGATCGAACACAGGTACCTAACCTTGATCGTCCGTTCCCGAAGCCGCGCCGCCATCCCCCTCGCAGAGCCAGAAGAACAGAAGCAGCAGAAGCATGAAGACATCGAAATCGGCGGCTGAAGACTCCTGTCTTCACTTAAGGTAGCGCACAGCACTGCAGCTGTGCGCCATTGCTCCCACAGCACACCGCACACTCCGGTCACTGTAGGGTGCAGGGCGCAGGGGGGGGGCGCCCTGGGCCAGTAATTAAATACCTTTTTTGGTAAAAAGAGACATATATATAGTCTGGGACTGTATATATGCCAGAGCCCCCGCCATTTTTTACACATTAAAGCGGGACAGAAGCCCATCGCTGAGGGGGCGGGGCCTTCTTCCTCAGCACACCAGCGCCATTTGCTCTTCACAGCTCCGCTGGAAGGACGCTCCCCAGGCTCTCCCCTGCAGTATACAGGTGCAATAGAGGGTAAAAAAAGAGAGGGGGGGCACATAAATTTAGGCGCAGTATATATATTAACAGCAGCTACAGGGTAAACACGAAGTTACAGTGTAATCCCTGGGTTATATAGCGCTGGGGTGTGTGCTGGCATACTCTCTCTCTGTCTCCCCAAAAGCCTTTGTGGGGTCCTGTCCTCAGTCAGAGCATTCTCTTTGTGTGTGCTGTGTGTCGGTACGCCTGTGTCGACATGTTTGATGAGGAAGGATACGTGGAGGCAGAACAAGTGCAGCTGAGTGTGGTGTCGCCGCCGACGGTGCCGACACCTGATTGGATGGATATGTGGAAGGTGTTAAATGATAATGTAAACTCCTTGCATAACAGATTGGATAAAACTGTAACCGGGGGACAGGCAGGGTCTCAACCCCCGTGCCTGATCCTACAGCGCAGAGGCCGTCAGGGTCACATAAGCGCACACTATCCCAGATAGTTGACACAGATGTCGACACGGAATCTGACTCCAGTGTCGATGACGATGAGGCAAAGTTGCAGCCTAAAATGACTAAAGCCATACGCTACATGATTGTAGCTATGAAGGATGTATTACACATTTCTGAGGAAAATCCTGTCCCTGACAAGAGGATTTATATGTATGGGGAGAAAAAGCATGAAGTGACTTTCCCCCCTTCACATGAATTAAATGAATTATGTGAAAAAGCGTGGGATTCCCCTGACAGGAAGGTGATAGTTTCCAAGAGATTACTTATGGCGTATTTTTCCCGCCAACGGACAGGTTACGCTGGGAATCCTCCCCTAGGGTAGACAAGGCGTTGACACGCTTGTCTAAGAAGGTGGCCCTGCCGTCTCCGGAGACGGCCGCCCTAAAGGATCCTGCGGATAGAAAGCAGGAAGCTATCCTGAAGTCAGTTTATACACATTCTGGCACACTGCTGAGGCCAGCAATTGCTTCGGCCTGGATGTGTAGTGCGGTAGCTGCATGGACGGATTCTCTGTCTGAGGAGTTGGATACCCTGGACAGGGACACTATTCTACTGACCCTGGCACATATCAAGGACGCGGTCCTATATATGAGGGATGCCCGGAGGGACATTTGCCTGCTGGGCTCTAGAGTTAACGCTATGTCCATTTCTGCCAGAAGGGTCTTATGGACTCGGCAATGGACAGGGGATACCGACTCTAAAAAACACATGGAGGTTTTACCTTATAAGGGTGAGGAATTGTTTGGGGACGGTCTCTCGGACCTAGTTTCTACAGCTACGGCTGGGAGGTCAAATTTCATGCCTTATGTCCCTCCACAACCTAAGAAAGCACCGTATTATCAAATGCAGTCCTTTCGTTCTCAGAGGAGCAAGAAGGTCAGAGGTGCGTCCTTTCTTGCCAGAGGCAGGGGTAGAGGAAAGCTAGTTCCCAGGAACAAAAGTCTTCCCCGGCTTCCACTAAATCCACTGCATGACGCTGGGGCTCCACAGGCGGAGCCAGGAGCTGTGGGGGCGCGTCTCCGACATTTCAGCCACCAGTGGGTTCGCTCACAGGTGGATCCTTGGGCTATACAAATTGTGTCTCCGGGATACAAGCTGGAATTCGCGGTGATGCCCCCTCACCGTTACCTAAAATCGGCCTTACCAGCTTCCCCCATGGAAAGGGAGATAGTGGTGGAGGCAATTCACAAACTTTTTCTCCAGAAAGTGGTGGTAGAGGTCCCCCCCCCCCTTCAATGGGGAAGGGGCTACTATTCCACTATGTTTGTGGTACCGAAACCGGACGGTTCGGTCAGACCCATTTTAAATTTAAAATCCCTGAACTTTTATCTGAAGACATTCAAGTTCAAAATTGAATCGCTCAGAGCGGTCATTGCAAGCCTGGAGGAAGGGGATTTTATGGTGTCTCTGGACATCAAGGATGCTTACTTGCATGTCCCCATTTATCCGCCTCATCAGGAGTACCTCAGGTTTGTGGTACGGGACTGTCATTACCAATTCCAGACGTTGCTGTTTGGCCTGTCCACGGCACCGAGAGTTTTTACCAAAGTGATGGCGGAGATGATGGTGCTCCTTCGGAAGCAAGGGGTTACAATTATCCCATACTTGGACGATCTCCTCATAAAGGCGAGGTCCAGGGAGCAGTTGCTGATCAGTGTAGCACACTCTCAGGAAGTGTTGCGTCAGCACGGCTGGATTCTGAACATTCCAAAGTCGCAGCTGATTCCTGCGACGCGTCTGCCCTTCCTGGGCATGATTCTGGACACAGACCAGAAGAAGGTGTTTCTCCCGGAGGAGAAGGCTCAGGAGCTCGTGACTCTGGTCAGAGACCTCCTAAAGCCAAAACAGGTGTCGGTGCATCACTGCACACGAGTCCTGGGAAAGATGGTGGTGTCTTACGAAGCCATTCCCTTCGGCAGGTTCCATGCGAGGATCTTTCAGTGGGATCTGCTGAACAAGTGGTCCGGATCGCATCTTCAGATGCATCGTATGACCACCCTGTCCCCCAGGTGTCTCTTCTGTGGTGGCTACGAGGTGCTCACCTCCTCGAGGGCCGCAGATTCGGCATACAGGACTGGGTCCTGGTGACCATGGATGCAAGCCTCCGAGGGTGGGGGGCAGTCACTCAAGGAAGAAACTTCCAAGGGTTGTGGTCAAGTCAGGTGACTTGTCTGCACATCAATATCCTGGAACTAAGGGCCATATACAACGCCCTGAGTCAAGCGGAGCCTCTGCTTCTAAACCAACCGGTGCTGATTCAGTCAGACAACATCACGGCAGTGGCCCATGTGAACCGCCAGGGCGGCACAAGAAGCAGAGTGGCAATGGCAGAAGCCACCAGGATTCTTCGTTGGGCGGAGAATCACGTACTAGCACTGTCAGCAGTATTCATTCCGGGAGTAGACAACTGGGAAGCAGACTTCCTCAGCAGACACGACCTCCACCCGGGAGAGTGGGGACTTCATCAAGAAGTCTTCATGCAGATTGCAAATCGATGGGAACTGCCACAGGTGGACATGATGGCGTCCCGTCTCAACAAAAAGCTAAAAAGATATTGCGCCAGGTCCAGGGACCCTCAGGCCATAGCTGTGGACGCACTGGTAACACCGTGGGTGTTCCAGTCGGTCTATGTGTTTCCTCCTCTTCCTCTCATACCAAAGGTGCTGAGAATTGTAAGAAAAAGAGGAGTGAGAACAGTACTCATTGTTCCGGATTGGCCAAGACGGACTTGGTACCCGGAATTGCAAGAAATGCTCACAGAGGACCCATGGCCTCTGCCTCTCAGACAGGACCTGTTACAACAGGGGCCCTGTCTGTTCCAAGACTTACCGTGGCTGCGTTTGACGGCATGGCGGTTAAACACCGGATCCTAGCAGAAAAGGGCATTTCGGAAGCAGTTATTCATACGCTGATAAAGGCTAGGAAGGACGTGACAGCGAAACATTATCACCGTATATGGCGAAAATATGTTGCTTGGTGTGAGGCCAGGAAGGCCCCTACAGAGGAATTCCAACTGGGTCGATTCCTGCACTTCCTACAGTCGGGTGTGACTATGGGCCTGAAATTAGGGTCCATAAAAGTCCAGATTTCGGCCCTATCCATTTTCTTTCAAAAAGAACTGGCTTCACTGCCTGAGGTTCAGACGTTTGTTAAGGGAGTGCTGCATATTCAGCCTCCTTTTGTGCCACCAGTGGCACCTTGGGATCTTAACGTTGTTTTGGCTTTCCTGAAATCCCATTGGTTTGAGCCACTAAAGACGGTGGAGCTAAAGTATCTCACGTGGAAAGTGGTCATGCTGTTGGCCCTAGCTTCAGCTAGGCGTGTGTCAGAATTGGCGGCTTTGTCATGTAAAAGCCCCTATCTGGTTTTCCATATGGACAGGGCAGAATTGCGAACTCGTCCGCAGTTTCTGCCAAAGGTGGTGTCATCTTTTCATCTGAACCAACCCATTGTGGTGCCTGCGGCTACTCGTGACTTGGAGGATTCCAAGTTGCTTGATGTAGTCAGGGCTTTGAAGATCTATGTTGCCAGGACGGCTGGAGTCAGGAAGACTGACTCGCTGTTTATCCTGTATGCATCCAACAAGCTGGGTGCTCCTGCTTCAAAGCAAACCATTGCTCGCTGGATCTGTAACACGATTCAGCAGGCTCATTCTGCGGCTGGATTGCCGCTACCAAAATCAGTAAAAGCCCATTCCACAAGGAAGGTGGGCTCTTCTTGGGCGGCTGCCCGAGGGGTCTCGGCATTACAGCTTTGCCGAGCTGCTACTTGGTCGGGTTCAAACACATTTGCAAAGTTCTACAAGTTTGATACCCTGGCTGAGGAGGACCTGGTGTTTGCCCATTCGGTGCTGCAGAGTCATCCGCACTCTCCCGCCCGTTTGGGAGCTTTGGTATAATCCCCATGGTCCTTACGGAGTCCCCAGCATCCACTAGGACGTTAGAGAAAATAAGAATTTACTTACCGGCAATTCTATTTCTCGTAGTCCGTAGTGGATGCTGGACGCCCGTCCCTAGTGCGGACTTTCTGCAATACGTGTATATAGTTATTGCTTAATAAAGGGTTATGTTATGTTCGCATCCATTGGTTGATGCTCTATTGTTTGTTCATACTGTTAACTGGGTATGTTTATCACAAGTTATACGGTGTGATTGGTGTGGCTGGTGTGAGTCTTACCCTAGATTCCAAAATCCTTTCCTTGTAATGTCAGCTCTTCCGGGCACAGTTTCCTTAACTGAGGTCTGGAGGAGGGGCATAGAGGGAGGAGCCAGTGCACACCAGATAGTACTAAATCTTTCTTTAGAGTGCCCAGTCTCCTGCGGAGCCCGCTATTCCCCATGGTCCTTACGGAGTACCCAGCATCCACTACGGACTACGAGAAATAGAATTACCGGTAAGTAAATTCTTATTTTTACACATTACGACAGACAGCGTGCCCTTGTTAAACATAGCGGCAGACAGCGTACACTTTTTACACATAACGGCAGACAGCGTGCCCTTTTTACACATAACGACAGACAGCGTCCCCTTTTTACACATTACGGCAGACAGCGTGCCCTTGTTACACATTACGGCAGACAGCATCCTTCTTTTTACACATTGCGGCAGGCAGATTCCCCCTTTGTACACATTACGGCAGGCAGATTCCCCCTATTTACACATTACGTCAGGCAGATTCCCCCTTTTTACACATTAGGTCAGGCAGATTCCCCCTTTTTACACATTGCGTCAGGCAGATTCCCCCTTTTTACACATTGCGGCAGGCAGATTCCCCCTTTTTACACATTACGGCAAGCAGATTCCCCCATTTTACACATTGCGGCAGGCAGATTACCCCTTTTTACACATTGCGGCAGGCAGATTACCCCTTTTTACACATTGCGGCAGACGGTCCCCCTTTTTGTAGATGGAAAGAAAGAAAGACAAAGAAAGAAAGAAAGAAAGAATTATACTTACCCTCTCCGCTGGCTCAGGCTCCTCGGTGCAGCTTCTGGTCACGATTCCCGGGCAGAAGAGGAGGAGGGAGGTGGAGGAGGGAGCCGCAGCAGCGCTGTGTTATTGGTGGAGGCGCTGCTGCTGCTGCCCCTCTGCTTCACTATAGGCTGTTCTCGGAAGACAGCCTATAGTGAAGCAGAAGGACAGCAGCAGCAGCGCCTCAACCAGTAACAAAGCGCTGCTGCGGCTCCCTCCTCCACCTCCCTCCTCCTCCTTCTCCCCCCGTGCCGCTGCGCTGTTCTTCTCTTCTGTCCGGGCGGCTGTGTGCTGCGGCATGTAATGAGTCAGTTTGACTCATTACATGCTTTGGTCCCCTGGACAGTGGCGGGCCCCAGTGCAACGCACTGGTTGTACTGGCGGTAGTTCCGCCTGTGTGCAGTATAATCATTTGTCGCTAGGTGTACATACAGTACATAAGAGCTTGCTTAGTCAGGTGTGCTCTTGAGAGTTTACCATGGGTATGGGACTCAGGGTTGACACCCATTAGGTCGACATGAACAAGATCGACTTAAAAAAAGGTTGACATGAGTTTATGTTCTTTTGGTGTCGTTTTCTCCGTCAACTGACCGGGAACCCCAATTAGTGACCGCGTCCCCTTGCATGGCTCGCTTCATGTCGACCTAATGGCAGTGTCGACCTATTTCTAGTGTTGACCTAGCCACTGTCAACCAATGGGTGTCGACCTAATTGGTGTCGACCCAGAGTCCGGATACCGTTTACCACTGAGCTCTGATCGGAAGTGACTGGCCGGTATAGAGAATGGTGGATGTGTCTACACATTGGCCCTCATTCCGAGTTGATCGCTCGCAAGGCGAATTTAGCAGAGTTGCTCAGGCTAAGCCTACGCCTACTGGGAGTGTATCTTAGCTTCTTAAAATTGCGACCGATGTATTCGCAATATTGCGATTACAAACTACTTAGCAGTTTCAGAGTAGCTTCAGACTTACTCGGCATCTGCGATCAGTTCAGTGCTTGTCGTTCCTGGTTTGACGTCATAAACACACCCAGCGTTCGCCCAGACACTCCCCCGTTTCTCCGGCCACTCCTGCGTTTTTTCCGGAAACGGTAGCGTTTTTATCCACACGCCCCGAAAACGCCGTGTTTCCGCCCAGTAACACCCATTTCCTGTCAATCACACTACGATCGCCGGAGCGATGAAAAAGCCGTGAGTAAAAATACTATCTCCATTGTAAAATTACTTGTCGCAGTGCGAATATTGCGCATGCGTACTAAGCGGAATTTCACTGCGATGCGATGAAAAATACCGAGCGAACGACTCGGAATGAGGGCCATTGATCTCTCACCCAGAACTGATTATTCTCTGCACTGTGCTCCGTGTATGGAATCCAAAGCCACAGATCACTTTGTGTTGTTATTAGCTTGTGTGCTACACAGAATATTGTTGTGCTATACATAATGGAACAGGACAGGCATTCTGGTGAAACCTGCATCACATCACGCAAGAATTTGCATTTCTATGAGCCTATTAAAAGTAATATCTCTTTCAGTCCATACATATCTGTAACAGAGAAAGAACAACTGCACAGGTACATACATATTTATAAGGTCCTATTGACTGTGCAACGGCCTCTGCAATTGAATTGCTAATTTAGCAAATTTCACAAATCACAGCATCAGCTAAATGTTTTTTTTTTCTGTAATATTTCTGCTATTTTCCAGTGGCTCTTATGCAGTTCTCCTGCAATATTGCTTGGCACAATAAGAGCTACTGAATTTTACTGCCACAGTTTTAGCCTTCCTAAAATGTGTTTTCTTAATAACCAAATACAATAGGTCTGTGTCTATTAAACATTTTCTGTGTAGTCAGTTTGGTAAAGTAATATAAAGAGTGTTACTTATGAAATCTTTACTAAGATGTCCACACACAGTATATTTGTGGTTTATCAATTTGGACAACTAACTGACTAAACATTGTACAGCCCGTCCCCCCAATATCTGATATGACTTGATCCAGCAGGGTGGAAATTAATTCCAAAAATCATTTTGATTCAAATCAAGATACCCAAGAGAGCTTTAATGTACCTGCACTCGAAAGTATTCCATATATTGAAATAGAATTTTTTTCTCACAAATACAAACATTACATGTTTAATGATATGCACACACAGAACAACTTAAATCTGACACACATGATATACAGTTGTGTCCACATACACATATCCCCAAATAGCCCCATTTGGTGCGCCATGGACATTGCAACTTTGTGGCGTCGTGCCACTTTTTCTTAAAATATGCATCTCAGTCTGCTTCTTTATATCAATTATATTGCCACAAAATACTTAGTACACTATTAGTAAATGAAAACACAAAATACAGGAAAAAGTATGCAATCTGTAAGAGTGACAGGCGCCACGCATTGTTATCTGTAATCTGCTACTTTATATTTTCTATTAGCTGCTTAGTATATTATTAGCAAATTAACGCAAAAAAATAGGGAAAAAGTACTCAAATACAGGAATAGCTACCTGTGGCGGAGCGTCTCAGTTGCTCCAGGTGCCTCGCGCTATAGGGCACAAAAGGATATGTATGTGAGGATACTTGTTGCATGTTTGGGCCTCTTTACAGGGAGGCACTCGATATACCGGCTGTCGGGATCCCGGCGCTCATAATACCGGCGACGGGATCCCGACAGCCGGTATACCGACAACTATTCTCCCTCTTGGGGTGTCCATGACACCCCTGGAGGGAGAATAAATAGCGTGGCGCGCTTAGCGTGCCACCGTGCCCGCAAGGGGCTCTCTTGCGCTTGCCCTGCTGCCGGCATTCCTGTGGTTGGGATCCCGTGCACTGGCCAATCGTAGTACACCCCTCTTTACATAGTAAGGCCAATTTCCACTGCAGACCGATAAATGCAGTCATTAATTTAAAGTAAACTATGTGCTAAATAGGTAAAAAATTGAAATAAAATTCAAATATTAAAAGTAATCAAAAGCTGCCGTGACGGGGTTAATCACTCCTCCATAGGATAAATTCAATACAGCACTAATTAGTAGATGTTGCAGGGTTTGATTTCTACCACGTCACTGACAGAGTCTGTGGTAAACCAGCCACTTTGAGATTTACAGATATGTACACTTACATCCTTGCTGCAGTCACGCTAAACAACGCTTGAAGTCGCGCCATGCCGTGGCAGGACTCGGTAGCGCCAAGCGTCTTTTTTTGCATTTTTTCCATAAAAATGCATCTTAGACGCAAAGCAGTGTAATATGACACATGAGCAGCTTCCGCTGATTAAAATGATATGCAGCATACCTGTATTCTGTGTGTAATTACGGCTCTGCATCTGAAATGACATGTTACATTTTTTTTCCATGAAAACAATGTAGCATAGCATTTTGTATGCAAATGCAGTCGCAGTCACACACATAATATAGGCATGCTGCGTATCATTTTAATCAGCAGAAGCTGCTTGTGTGTCCTATTACATTACGTTGAGTCTAAGATGCATTTTTCGTGGAAAAAACGCAAAAAAGATGCCATGCACTACCGAGTCAAGCTGCACTCACTCATTATGTGTAATGCGACTTGAAGCACACAGAGCAAAAATGTAAGAAGGGGAGTTCAGAATCCCCTTAAACAGGAAGTGGAGTAAGGTTGCTTACTTGGGTACCGTATGAATGGGATACTTGGATCTTTGGGCCATATTTCTAATTAATTAGTACTACATCTAATAATTACAATTGTTATTGCTGCTATTTATGACAATAAGAAATGAAAGATCTCCTGGATGTAATAAAAAAAAAAAACCTGTGCGGTGATAGGGGCTTCAAAAGGATCCTGTCCCTGTGGTGTGTAGAAGTTATGATTAATGCAATAACTTCACTTCTTTGAGATCACAGTGCTTTTCTGAACAGGCACGGTGTGCTGGCCAAGCATGCATGAGTAGAGAGTGCCGGGGTGGGATACTTTGGATCCCTCTCCTAACAATTTGTGGAAAGTAGCCGAAAGACTACACTACTTATTGCCATCTGGAGATGGTGTTAGTTACTGTGGCCAATGCTTTGCATTCCGAAGTTTGGTAAATTCAGCAAATGAACTGCGGTCCCCCAAAAATACATTTGGGGGATACTTAATATCTGCAGGTATCCCCCGAAAACTGGTGTTTTTTGGGTATATCTGGCAAATATGAATTGATAAATAGGTCGCTTTGTGTAATGAAAAAGATCCACACGATTACATTTTAAGATGTTTAGTGCACAATAAAAATTTGAGAGTGATTAAATACTTTCCAAATGTATAGGGTAATTCTAGAAAGATGCTTAGCAGGGTTACGTTTATACTGATAAAGATATCAATAATAATTGTGAATTTACAAAAGAAGATATAGGCCACAAGCAGAGCCATTAGGTAGCTGCCTAGGGTGCCAGGATCTGGGGGGCACCAATGAGTTTGCCTATAACAAAATTAGAGATGTCTCTCAAAGTCCTTGGTGGTCTTAATGCTGGTGGCAGCTATGGAACTTACAAGACGCCAACTTCACATTGTCACCTAAGGAACTGGGGAAGTGGATATTAATAGTGATTGGGGACAGTAAAGTGAAGCTTTGCCTAGGGTATTGAGAAACCTTGCACCAGCCCTGGCCACAACTAAAAACAGTGGGGGTGATTCTGACTTGATCTAAATTTAGCACAGCTACGATCAGGAACACAGACATGCGGGGGGACGCCCAGCACAGGGCTAGCCCACCCCGCATGTCAGTCCCTGTCCCGTCGCTGAAGTACAAAAGCATCGCACAGCGGCAATGCTTTTGTACTTCAGGAGTAGCTCCCGGCCAGCGCAGCTTTTGCGTGCTGGCCGGGAGCTAGTCATCGATCAGGTCAGAACTGCGCCGGCGCCGCGGTGCGCCGGCGCATGGCTGACAGCTGACGGCTGTCGTTGTCTAGCGATTTCCTCTGCCTGATTGACATGCAGAGGTGGTCGCTGGGCGGGAGGGGGCAGCACGGCGGCGTTTGGCCGCAGTTTTGTGGGCCGTTTTGTGGGCGTGGTCCGGCCAACGCAGGCGTGGCCGGACAGTGCAGGGGTGCGGGCCGCAGCGGCTGCGTGATGTCACACCGCCCCCTCCCGCCCAGCGACCGCCTCTGCCTGTCAATCAGGCAGAGGTGATTGCTAGGCAACGACAGCCATTGGCTGTCAGCCATGCGCCGCTGCACTGCGGCGCATGCGCAGTTCTGACCTGATTGCTGCGCTGCGAAGAACTGCCACGAGCGTTCAGGTCAGAATGACCCCCAGTGTTTCTACAGCGGAGTACGCTGTGTTCCACAGGGAAAACATTGGAGTGTAGAGCTGGATCTTGATCCAGAAGCGCCATCAGGCAAAGCTTTGGCTGTCCTAGAATGCATTGGGGCCTCCTCTATAACTCCGCCTCTAGGCACTGAGAGCTCAGTTTTCAGTGGTGCCTGCAGGCGGGCTGCACTGGGCAGCCCTGAAAAAGCTTAGAGGACTTCAAGGGCCGCAGCACTGTTATTTCAGGGTGACATTCAGTGCCGCGTGTCCATTACCTCCCAAGCAGCGTTGCATACTCCCGTGGCTCAGATCCCGGGTACTTGCGGCGGAGATGCTCCGGCTTAGGCACACGGTCGCAGATGCTCTCCTGGTTCGCGTGGCTGCTATGAAGGGAGGAGGTAAGAGGGCCCCCCAGGTGGGACCCGCCACTAAATCGCGTTCCTGATCGGAGTCTAGGGAGATGGACTACGACGCTGGCGTGGACACTGTCACCGAGCAGGGACCCCACTATATCCGCCAGGGCATAGGAGTACAGGTCGGGTGTACTAGCGCCCCTATTGGTAAGGCTCCATAGTACCGGCGGTGAGGTCCAGCATAGGGGAGTCGGCGCTTGATCTGTAGCCCCTCACCTGGCCCAGGGTGCCAACTCGCAGATTTCCCGCCCTGGAGTTGCCTCACACTTCCCTCAGGTCCTGACAGAGACGCTGGGCGGCATCTTCTGAGCATAGCTGCTGCTGGTCTCTGGGACTGCAGGGTAAGGTCTCCCTTGTAAAGCCGCCTGTACACAGCGCTGAGACTTTACAGACACTTGAGTATTCTACATGTCTTATTACAGACAGCGTTAGTTAAGAAAGAGTGTACCTATTCCAGAATATATTGTACAAGTAGTCTGATATACACCTCCGGTCTAGGATCGCGCTACATTGTCTATGACTGTGTGTGCCTTTATTTACTGTATGGTTTCACTCTCATGTGTATCCCATCTAAGGTAGCTATCACTATATTCTGTACCCGAAGGGACTAGGTGCATCACGGTCCTATAATATAGTCTACACAGTACTTACTGCTACACAGATATTTTACTGTGTTACAGTCACGTACACCGGGATTTATTTCACAAGTTTGTGTACTCTTACGCTGGTTGTGTACTTTGTCCACAGGTTGTGTACTCTGTCTGGCTTCATCGTACTAATAGCCTGATTGTTGCTTTATTACAGTGTCTAACAATAAGGGCAGTAAAACTGGATGCTCCTGTAAATTGCAAGGTATGCTCCAGAGGTGTACCTGAGGAAGAAGTATTGTGTGATGGTCAGAGTTCTAAATGTCATACACCTCCCAGTCAGCCTGCAACTCCTGCAACTACAATGGAGCCACCCTGGGCTATGTTTACTACCCTCCTGGGGACTCTGGTGGACCGTTTAACACCCCCTATGAGACCTCCGGTACCACTGCCACCACAAGTTGTCCCTGTAGTAAATCTGCCTTGGGCGGAAAATTTGTCTACCCAGCTGGTTAGATAGAAATCTACTCCAGGTCACTCCTGTGGCCCTGGGTTCTCTAAGTGGGCTGCTTCCTCCTCACAATCCACTAACCTGTCTGATGTTTCATCTGATGAGGAGGGGGAGCATACGGTCCTGTCAGACTCTGAATCCTGTGTTACTGACGAGGATTCTCCCTCACAGGTTGATGGCCCTGCCCTGGTGGCTGCTATTAAGCAGATCTTACAAATCCCTGAGGATGAGTATTCCACTACAGTGGCCAAGAAAACTGGTATGTTTAAACAACAGAAGGTGGTTAAAATTGTATTACCCCATTCTGATCATCTTGTGGATATCAGGAGGGAACCCTGGTCTACCCCAAGTAAAAAAATTCCTGCTCCCTAAACGGGCTTTGGCTCAATATCCTCTATCTGCAGAGTTATGTAATAAATGGGAGAAACCGTTGGTGGATTCTCACGTCATCTGTCTCGTGGTGTTGTCTACTCTGCCTGTCACCTTCCTGAAGGAACCGACAGATAAGCGTGTGGACTAGAAACAGGGTCAAATAATAGCCTCTGCCACGCTGGGACTGAGGTACTGGCACAGCCACTCCTGGACTCAGCCTGAAATCTATATATTCCCGAGCAGGGGCCATTCAAAGACCCACGATAGCTGCCCCTTTTGGCCGCAAAAGGTATTGAGGTGTGGGTTCAGGCCTTAGAGGATGAGCTGCCCGAGGATATTTCTGACAAAGCCAGACAATACCTGTCTCACATATGCACTGCCGCCTATTACATTCAGGAGGCATCCTCTGAGGTGAGTGTACTGGCATCTAAAGCTTCATCCACATCTGTCCTGGCTCGCAGCATACCGTGGTTAAGGTCGTGGAAAGTGGATTTGGACTCCAAGAAGACCTTGGAGGTACTCTCCTTCACCTGGGACATTTTATTTGGAAGGACCTGAATAAAATAGTGTTTGAATTAGCAGCTGCTAAGACTGCTTTTCTTCCTCTTACTAATCCTTCTACACAGAAGGTGAAAACTACCACTTTTCGTTCCTTTCGACCTCAAGGGAAAGCCAAGGGTCAGTCTTACCCCAGACAATTTTGTACTCCCAAGACCACCAAGTCCAAGGTGAAACAGTCCTGGGCAGCCCATCAGCCTGCTTCAAAACAAGACAAGCCTGCTGCATGACAGTGCCGGCCTCCCCCTGGGGGACCCCAGGGTGGGAGGCCGACTTCTACAATTCGCCCAGGTCTGGTTAAAGACCACTTCAGATGCTTGGGTACTGGAAGTTGTCTCTCACTGGTATGCTGTCTCCTTCAAGAGACGTCCCCCTCCCTTCAGATCCGTTGAAGGCGCAGGCTCTACAAACAGTGGTAGGTTCCCTCCTGAGTCCAGGAGTGGCTGTGCCAGTACCTCAGTCCCAGCGTGGCAGAGGCTATTATTTGACCCTGTTTCTAGTGCAGAAACCCAATGGGTCTTTTCGGCCTATACTCAACCTGAAGGTACTGAACAAATTTGTGAGGGTAGCCAAGTTTCATATGGAAACATTGCGCTCTATCGTGCTGGCGATGGAACCCGGAGATTACATGGTATCCCTGGATATACAGGATGTTTATCTGCATATTCCTATTGCCATATCGCATCAGCAGTTCCTGCGGTTTGCTATTGGCGACAGTCGCTACCAATTCCAGGCTCTGCCGTTCGGTCTAGCCACATGGCTCCTCGGATCTTCACCAACGTTATGGTTGTGTTGACGGCGCACCTCCGTTGCCAGGGAGTCAGAATCCTGCCGTACTTGAATACCTGCTGATTCTGGCGAGTTCTCACGGTGTCCTCCTCGGTCATCTACAATTGACTGTGAGTTGCTTACAAGCCCACTGATGGCTGATCAATTGGAAAAAGTCCTCGCTGGTTCCAGCTCATGGTGCACCTAAGGGCACTTCTGGACACACACACAGTCAGGGACTGTTCCTGTCTCCAGACAAGGTCCTAAAAATCTAGGACAGGATTAGACACTTCATCCGTCACCCCAGAGTATCGATTCACTCGGCAGAGCAAGTACATGGCCTGATGGTGTCGACATTCGACATGGTGGAGTACACTCAATTTCATTCCCGCCCTCTGCAACGATTAATTCTTGTCAAGTGGGACGGCCTGCCTCATCAGATAAGATCCCAAATGATCTTGTTGACTCCGGAGGTTCGTTTGTCGCTGACCTGGTGGCTCCAGAACCAGCAATTGAGCAGGGACTGTCCCTTCTGGATCCCCGACTGGGTCCTCCTGATGACGGATGCCAGTCTGAAGGGATGGGGAGCGGTGTTGGAACAACACTCTTTTCAGGGTTGGTGGACCAAGGAAGAATCACTCCTTCTGATAAACATCCTAGTGTTCAATGCATTATCACTTGCCCTGCCTCTGGTACGGAACAGTCCGGTTCAAGTACGGTCAGACAACGCCATGACAGTGGCATACATAAACCATCAAGGCAGCACTCGAAGCCGCATGGCTATGAAGGAAGTGTCAAAAATCCTTTGTTGGGCAGAACGCCATCTGCCAAATATATCGGCAGTGTTCATTCTGGGTGTCCTGAACTGGGAAGCGGACTACCTCAGTTGTCAGGACATACATGCCGGAGAGTGGAGTCTTCATCCAGATGTCTTTCAACTCCTAGTGGACAAGTGAGGTCTACCGGACGTGGATATCATGGCGTCTCGACGCAATCACAAGGTTCCGGTCTTCGGATCTCGGACCAGGGATCCTCAAGCAGCGTTCGTGGACGTACTGGCAGTACCATGGTACTTTCAGCTGCCTTACGTGTTCCCTCCGGTGTCACTCCTGCCCAGGGTTCTACGGCAGTTTAAACAGGAAGGAGGAATACTGCTTCTAGTCGCTCCAGCGTGGCCCAGAAGGCATTAGCTCTCAGACTTGCAGGGTCTATCGACAGGGCATCCTCTTCTACTTCCTCAACGACCAGACCTCCTCGTACAGGGCCCTTGTCTCTACCCAGACATGGCCAGACTGGCTTTGATAGTGTGGCTCTTGAAGCATCACTCCTGAGAACCAAAGGATTTTCACACGATGTTGAAAGCCCGCAAACCGGCCTCTGCCCAGATTTATTACAGGGTTTGGAATTCTTACTTCACCTGGTGTGGTGAGAAGAATTATGATGTCCATAGGTTCAGAACTTCCAGAATACTGGCTTTTCTGCAAAGAGGCCTGGACTTGGGTCTCTGTCTTACCTCCATCAAGGTTCATATTTCTGCCTTGTCTGTTTGGTTTCAGGGAAAAATTGCCTTATACCTGATGTTCAAACATTCATTCAGGGCGTTGTTCGGATTCAGCCTCCCTATGTCCCTCCTGTGGCCCCATGGGATTTGTCTGTTGTGCTGAATGCTCTGCAAGAGTCTCCATTTGAACTTCATGAATCAGTGAACCTTAAGTGGCTCACAGCCAAGGTCCTGTTCTTGCTGGCCATTGCCTCTGCAAGACGGGTGTCGGATTTAGGCTTTTTGTCCTGTCGTCCACCTTTTCTCATATTCCACCGGGACCGGGCGGTTCTACGAACTCGCCCCGGTTATTTGCCTAAGGTGGTGTCATCTGTGGTTCCGGTCTTTCTCTCTTCGGATTTGTCTCCCAAAGAACGTTCTTTGGATGTGGTTAGGGCTCTCCGTGTCTATGTGGAGAGGACTGCCTCCATCAGGAGGTCAGATTCCCTTTTTGTTTTGTTTGGTTTTCACAAACGTGGCTGGCCTGTGAATAAGCAACCTTGGCCAGATGGATTAGAATGGTGATTGCACAAGCCTATGCGCAGGCTGGACTCCCAGCTCCTGCGGCAGTTAAAGCCCATTCTACTTGGTCTGTTGGACCTTCTTGGCGGCCGACCGTGGCGCGTCCCCAGAACAATTGTGCAAGGTGGCTATGTGGTCCTCAGTGAACACGTTCATTAGGTTCTATGCCTTTGATACTTCCGCCTCCCAGGATGCTTCCTTTGGACGCCGGGTTCTCTTACCCGCTAGGGTGCGGCCCCTCCTTTGAGGAACTGCTTTAGGACATCCCCTATGTTTTCCCTGTGGAACACAGTATACCCCGCTGCAGATAAGGAGATTTATGGTAGACTTACCATGGTTAACTCTCTTTCTGCAAGGTACACTGGGTTCCATAAGGCGCACACCCTGACACACCTAGCTTCTTTGGGTTGTATGGCATTAGCCGCTGGTACTCTCTTCTGTCGTGAGATTGTGGGTCTATGTGACTAACATCTGCCTTCTCTTTTTCCTGCTCCTGCATTGGACTGGTTAACGAAACTGAGCTCTCAGTGCCTGGAGGCGGGGTTATAGAGGAGGCCTCAATGCATCCTGGGACAGTCAAAGCTTTGCTTGATGGTGCCTCTGGATCAAGAGCCCGCTCTACACCCCGTTGTTTTCCTTGTGAACCCAGTGTACCTCGCATAAAGAGAGTTAACCATGGTAAGTCTACCATAACTCTCCTTTTTTCACATATACAGTAAGTGTAACAAACATTAGACAAAAAAATGCATAGAAAAATAAAAATAGAAAATATGATACTGATGTATGTGTAGAAAAGTTCCTCAGGGAGAAATTATTACTAATGGGCCTGATGCTGTGTCTGCTGCATCCATGCCCGATTTTCTGTACTGGCCACGGGCATGCTACTTACTTCCTTATTCTAATGCAAGAATCTGCCCATGTCTGGCATAGATCCGCACATCTGCATGTGGAAGCCTATCCGTCCCACAGTTTTTTTTACTCCCATAATCATCATTATTATTTGAGTTTAGATTTGCCCTATCCCTACCCCTACCCCATACATGACAGGCATCCAATAACTGCACGTACTATCAACCGCGGAATCCGGCTTACCTGCTCACGACACTCTCACAAGATGGAAGAGTACTGTGCAATCACATGGTCCTTGTCCCGGTACTACCCTGAAGTTCCCATTTCATGCAAAGTGTGGTCCGTCGACAGATAAATCCGTACACACACTAGTGAACTCAGTCTGTGTGCAGACCCCTGTATTACTATATGCTTAAATCTGCATCTCCACTTGCATCTGACTTAGAATGCGCATCCCTGAATTATCTCCTATGTTATTTGTTGGTTATCATTTTGAAATAGATCATGCATTTATAATGACATTGGGTTTTTTGCCCTTTAGGTGTCAAAAGAAGACATAGAGCCAAAGCCACTAGGGGGCAGTAAAATGGAGATGCAGATTATGACTGAGACATTGAGGAAACTTCGTAGTGGAATAGTTGGAAAGCAAGTGGTTTCAGGACATGAATTTAAGGGTTGTCCATTTTATAGTAAACCAAAGTTTATTCATTTCAAGGTAAGTGCACTGTAATGATGAATGACGCACTCTGAGGACAGCATTGTGACTCTTGGCTCAGCATCAATGTTCAAATAATATTCTTTCACTACGTATAAACATATTCCATTATCATGTTATGTAATAAATTATGCAAATGTTCTGATAGCTATTTGTACTTTTCAAATTAATTATTTATTGGTTTCAATATTTTTCCTTCTTTATAGCTGCCATTTTTTTTTATCCAAGGCAGGTGAGAAAATAAAGGCAGGTCCATCTGCATTATGGTACAGGGCTCCTTGTTTTTAGTGACCACCTAAATCAGGCATTCCCAACCTCTGTTCTCAGGCACACTAACAGTCCAGAGTTTTTTTGTTGTTTTTTTTTAGAAATGGTTTATTTATGATTTAAAGTACAAAGACAATGCCAGAAACATCCAGATGAGAATGAGAAAACATTATAGAGTCAGATGTACATCTGTAGTATATATTAGCAGTAGTGCCAAAAACAATATCGTTAACAATGGAAGGTCATCGTATGCAGTATAATAACACAGTACAAATAATTAGCTAAAAATATGAAAAGAAAGTAGAGGAAGAGAAAGTAAGAGAAGAAATGAAGAGAGCGGGGGCGGGGCGCTGGTATAGCTCTCTAGAAAGGATGGGGCTTTACAGAGACCTCTGATATATAGTCTATCTGCTACAATGACAGTAAACATAGCAGGAGGGGCAATTTGTAAAAGAAAAAGAAAATATTACATACGGTACTATTATAAGTTTAAGAGAGTGCATACAGAGGCGGTCCAAACAGAAGGGCTGAAAGTCCGCAAAATGAGTGGCAGCTATGTGAGGGATTTTGGAAACTGTACCACAGGTCCCAAATCTGTAGAATCTAGAGGATCTATTATTAAGATATGTGGTAATCAGCAGTCCAGGTTTTAGTGATATCCGTGCTTGGGCACTGGTGGCTTAATTCGTACCTCAGTTATTTTGATTTAACCATCTGTGCTGAAGCATGGATATCACTAAAACCTGCACTGTTAGTGTGCATTGAGGACTGAGGCTGGGAATGCCTGACCTAAAGCAAAGGCCCTGTGATGTTGCAATGGAGTTTATACATTTCAAACCAATACAGTAAAGAGCATACGCACACGTAGGGGGGCTTTCCGAGTATCTGGAAACCCCCATTTCAAGCCGATAAATCGGCACAGCTGACTGATCATTTATTTAGACATTGGATCTCAGGCAGGCTGTGCCTGTAATGCAGCAGCCTCATAATAAATGGGTTAGGGCACTCAGCAGTACAAACGCAAGTGTGCTCCTCTCCTAGCTCACACATGCATCGGCCGCAGCGTCTCTGCCTATACCCCTCCTCCTCCCGCGTTTCCTCCTCTTCTCCCGTGCCTCTGCCTGTCCCACGTCTCTACCTCTCCCTCTTCCTCCCGCGTACCTGAAATCTTCCCACAGCCGCCTAAATCTTGCCGGGCTGCTGGGACTGGGAGCCCTCCAGAGCACTGCACATCCCTGGGAACCAGCTTGTGGGACCACAGGGCTTCCTCCCGACCTACAGGTAATGTAACTACTCCACGGGCACCTCTTCTTATTGTGCTGCTGGCTGCTGAAATCTCTCTTCCCCCATGCCCCTCCCTCTCCCATGCCTCTTTCTCTCCCCATGCCCCTCTTTCTCCATGCCTCTCTCTCTCCCCATGCCCCCTGCCCCGTGCCTCTTTCTCTCCCACCTCTCTCTCTCCATGCCCCTTCCTCTCTCTTCCCATGTCCCCTCTCTCCCCATATCCCCCTCTCCCCATGGCCCCCTTTATGTCCATGCCACTCTCTCCCCATGCTCCCCCACTTCTCTCCCTCCCCAAGCCCCCCCCTCTCTCTCTATTCCTCTCTCTCTCTCTCTCTCTCTCTCTCTCTCTCTCTCTCTCTTTCTCTCTGTCCCTCTCATGTCTCCCTAGGCTCTGTATGTGTGTACAGACACATTGGTATATATATATATATATATATATATATATACCGATCGTCGGGATCCCAGTGGTCACAATACAGACGCCGGGATCCCGACGAGGGCACCATACCGGCTAGGTAGGTAATACCCCCTTTGTCCTTTGTGGGTAAAACATACCATACCTATATATATATATATATATATATATATATATATATATATATATATTATTATTATTATTATTTTTCTCTATCTATCTATCTATCTATCTATCTATCTATCTATCTATCTATCTATCTATCTATCTATCTATCTATCTATCTATCTAGGATGTGCAGTCAGGGGAGGCTGTGCCTCCCCTGTCATTAATGATTAAAATAATACAAAGAAGATACTTATGACACATATTCTGTGCCATAAATATCTGCTTTAGCCTTTATATTATTCTAATAATTTTTACCGTAGTAAAAAACATTTTAGTAGTGTTTCGGAGGCACAGAGAGTGGTGCCTCCTGCTGTTAATGGTAAAGGTGCGGAAGCGGGGACGGGGCCAAACATCGGGCAGTAAAAGCACATGCCAAAAATCACTGAAAGTGGCACTAGTATAAGTGCCTCTTTGACAGGCCCATATGAAAGCATGCCCCTGTCCCTGAGGAAGATATGATTGGGCAGTGGCAGCTTTGGGGCACCAAGGCAGGTGTCCACCCTGTCATCTTGGATTTTTTTCTCTCCATATTTACATTATATGTGGCTGTCCCCGCCTGCCCGCACTCCAGTGTATTCCACAGCCCGTCCTTTGCACCGTGGCAGAGGGGGGCGCCGCCGGCCAGGGAAAAGGTTGCACTGTTGCAGGGAAATTTCCCTGTGTGCGACGCAGCCAGGGAGCCCCCAATCTCAGAGCCGGCACCAGCCACTAGGCAGGTTAGACAATTGCCTATGCGCCCCAACCCGCTTCCCCCTCCCCCCGTCAGACTTTTTCAAATGTACTTTGTATTATTATTGCTGCTGCTGCACTGCCAGTTACACAGCAGCAGCAGCATGCACAGTGGCTGAGTAGCTCCACCTCCTTGAGCTCTTCTTTGCTCGGAGGTGCGAGCTTCCCGGCTATCAACTGGTGGCAGGCTCTCTCTGCGCATGACATGCGGATGGATGGGATGCGGACCTGCTGAGCCCGGACAGGTGAGCGGGGAATGGGAGGGGGAGGAGGCTGGCTGTACCTGTGACTCTGGGAGGCATCCCCTGTGATGGGAGCGAGGGAGTAGGAGAGGAGGCTGCCTATACCGCTGAGGCAGAGGGGGGAGAGGGGGGGGGGGGCTGCCTGTGTAGTTTACTTTGAAGCATCCCCTATGACTTGTGGGGGTGGGAGGCTGTCTGTGCTGCTGGGACGCCCCTTGTGACGGGAAGGGGGATGGGGGGGAGGTTGTTTGATGAGCTTGGCTGTATCCTGTCACCCTCTACCTCCATCACCCACTATCTCCCTGTCAATCTTACCATGTCACCCACTATCACCCTGTCACCCAATATCTTCCTGTCACCCTCACCATGTCACCCACTATCTCCCTGTCACCCAATGTCTTCCTGTCACCCTCACCATCTCATTCACTATCTCTCTGTCACCCAGTGTCTTCCTGTCACCCACTATCTCCCTGTACCCCAATGTCTTAGTGTCACCCACTATCTCCCTGATACCCAATGTCTTCCTGTCACCCTCACCGTGTCACCCACTATCTCCCTGTCACCTTAACCATGTCACCCACTATCTCCCTGTCACCCTGACCATGTCACCCACTATCTCCCTGTCACCCTCAACATCTCTCCTACTATCTCCCTGTCACCCTCTATCTCTCTTTCACCCTAACCATGTCACCCACTATCTCCCTGTCACCCAATATCTTCCTATCACCCTCACTGTGTCACCCACTATCTCTCTGTTACCCAATGGCTTCCTGTCACCTTGACCATGTCACCCACTATCTCTCTGTCACCCAATGTCTTCCTGTCACCCTCGCCATGTCACCCACTATCTCTCTGTCACCCAATGTCTTCCTGTTATCCACTATCTCCCTGTAACCCAATGTCTTAGTGTCACCCACTATCTCTCTGTCACCCAATGTCTTCATGTCACCCTGACCATGTCACCCACTATCTCTCTGTCACGCAATGTCTTCATGTCACCCTGACCATGTCACCCACTATCTCTCTGTCACGCAATGTCTTCATGTCACCCTGACCATGTCACCCACTGTCTCTCTGTCACGCAATGTCTTCATGTCACCCTGACCATGTCACCCACTATCTCTCTGTCACGCAATGTCTTCATGTCACCCTGACCATGTCATCCACTATCTCTCTGTCACCCATGTGTCCCCAGTCACCCACTATCGCCCTGTCACCCTGTCCCAGTCACCCACTATCTCCGGGGGGAGGCACCAGCCAGAATATAAAAATAGTCGGGCCAGCTCTGCCCAGTCCTGTACCTTGCGCCCACCTCCACCTCACTTTCACTGCCCGTCTCTGGCCTACTCTGCCAGACTCTGCGGCCAGTAACTAAAATCATGAGCTGCAGTTGTCACCTAGTGCAGTCCTGCCAGAGGGGGAGAGGCCACGATCCCCGCTCCTCCCCTCTTCTCTCACTGTACCTCCGACCCTGGATTCCTGGCTGCAATTTCCATCGGCGATCCCCGGAGTCAACATCAAAGGAGGAGCCACGCTGCAGTTCTAGGCCCTGGACCAGGTAAGTAAATAGCAATATAATGGTCACTCACTGCCTGTCCCCATCACCCTTTCCGTCTATCTGTCACACTCTCACCAACTGCTACTGCTGTTACACTTTCCCTGGCATCACCCACTGCGGTCAACCTCTACCTGGCGTCACCCTCTCCCTGTCACCCTTGTCCAGGACTTCCATTACCTTAATAGCACCGCACCCATGGCGCTATTAAGTTAATGGAAGCCCTATGCAACAAAATTGCATTGATGGCCTCCTCCCACTCCCTCCCCAGTCCCAAATACAGGTTGAGTATCCCATATCCAAATATTCCGAAATACGGAATATTCCGAATTACGGAATTTTTTAGAGATAGTGAAACCTTTGTTTTCTGATGGCTGTGTCCACAAACTTTGTTTAATACACAAAGTTATTAAAAATATTGTATTAAATGACCTTCAGGCTGTGTGTACAAGGTGTATATGAAACATAAAATGAATTGTGAATGTACACACAGTTTGTTTAATGCACAAAGTTATTAAAAATATTGGCTAAAATGACCTTCAGGCTGTGTGTATAAGGTGTATATGAAACATAAATGCATTCTGTGCTTAGACTTGGGTCCCATCTCCATGATAACTCATTATGGTATGCAATTATTCCAAAATACGGAAAAATCCGATATCCAAAATTCTTCCGGTCCCAAGCATTTTGGATAAGGGATACTCAACCTGTATACACAAAAAGAAAACCAATAATAGCAGCGCGGAATTCAATTAATACTAAAAATTAAAAAATGAGATGGATTGAATGAAAACAGATTCAAAAATGTATTAATAACTCTGATTAATAACCAATTAAAAGTCAATGTGACCACCGGCAGAATGAGTGAACCAGAAATGTCCGTTCCTTTTAAATAACTGGACACCAGTTTAGGCAGAATATACAGGCTTAGGAACTGCTTTCAGGCGGGGGGTGTTTATAATGCGGGAGCATGTTGTTATATAGTAATGAAATAAAAAATAAGCTAAAAATGGAAAAATGCATAAATCCAAAGGTCATTTTCTGCCATTATAATCTTATCTGTGCATAGAAATGGCAGTCTGTGTTCTCGGTACATTAGGGGAGTGCTGACAGAGGAGACAGCTGCCCTCTGGGCTACTTTTGGCTGACAGATGAAGGCTGGCACTTGGAGATGGCCATCTTTCATCGTTACACTTTGTGCACTAAACAGAATTGTCACTCTGTGCCATGCCAGCATTACCACAACAGAAGATACAGACACAGCCATGATTTTACCTGGCTACTAGCTGACAAAATGACACCATAGTGAAAGTTCCTTTTTGTACACACACCTAATGCATTGTATTCTATATCCAGCTGAAATGATTGTACACAGAAGCAGTAGTGCTCACGTTCACCAGTGTCATTACATAACTGAGGAATTATACTATTAGGGAATATCACAGTAACTAATATGTCTTTCTTTTTATGCTGCTTAATATTTCAGGACCTTGACGTGGGTAAGACATATAAGAAAAAGATCACTTTGACAAATGCATCATACACGATTAATTTTTGCAAGCTGGTGGGAGTAAGTGATCACCTGAAGGACTTCCTCTATATACAGTACGTCCTGTATTACTCAGACTCATTTCAGATCTTTTCTGTCTCCAGAATAACTCTATGTGGTAACTCTGCTGCCCAGTGACCATTAGACAACGGTATTCTGTCTTAAACAAAATGACATTATAGAAATTGTTTTGCTGTAATTTGCCTTATGGTATTGTATGCATATTCTATGAAAGGGGCCCAGAATCCGTAGTTATACCTCAGGTTACTTTAGTAATGTCATTGGAAATATCTGTTGTTTATAGTAATGATTCTATAATGACAGTCAGAACCACTTGAGCATCAGAAAAAAAAGAATAATATAAAAATATAAGGATAACATTGAAAATCCTTTCACATAAAAAAAAAAAGATAACTCAGAGTTGTAAGACCCAAGAGCACTGTGATTAGGCTATTTTATACTTAGTTTGACTGAAAATCCAAATATGTGCAGGCAGAATAGTTCTGCCAATTCCAATGAACCCCGTTTCATCAGGAACATTTAAGTATCAATCACAATATACCCCTGTTGTACAGATGCTGTAAGGATATTTAATTAGCTCCGGCAATTTCGTAGCTATTGAATTTACCCCGCTACGTATTCAATTGTGGGCCGTTTTTTGCTGTTTTTAAGACATTTTCACCAATGCCTTTTCACTTCTTTCTTTTTTAAATAAAAAGTCATTGGTGAAAAATGCCTAAAAATTGGAAAAAATGGCCCGTGTTTTTCGCCGGTGCAAAAACATGTGGATTGGTCGAGCCACATGTTTTTGCTCCTGCCAAATGTTTCAAGTAGGTGAAAAAACGGCTCTGCTATTGCATAGGGCAAATCTCCCTTCACCCTAAAAAATAGCGAAAATGGCTAAAAAACAGCACTAAATACCCCCCTATGCATTGACTCTAGTTTCCTTTTTTGTGTTTGTCCCGACTTCCTGAGGCATTCCAGGCATAGAGTGACCAGTTTGGGGCTGGTTGCTATTATAGCGGGGGGACACCACGCTGTATGTGCCCCTGCTTATAGAATCTGCCCCCCATCTGGTTCATCCCGATGTTGGTTATTGGAAAATAAGTGTAGGAACCCCAGGCCATTTTTAATTTTTTTACAACTCTTTCATTACATTTTACCCTAATAAATCCTTCTCAGATCATACTAGTCTGCGCAGTGCTTCCCCCAAATATTCTTGCCACAGACAGGTCTACTGTTTAGGCCGGTTTGCAGGTGTTATGCCTTTGGGTTTTGGTTGGTTTTAAAACTGACTTATTAGTAAATCTGTAGATCCTAATCTAGTCTATGTTTAAAAAAAAAAAAATCAATTGTTGGTCCATTGTTCTAAAGTATTCTAAAGGTGGGTTTTTGGTTGTTTTTATCAGTCTTAAATAATAAATGATCGGTTTCCAAAACAACCAAAAACTCAGAAACACCTTTAATAAATTTACCGTGAGACTCCACCTCCTACCAGCCTAGGTGCTAGCCAAGGACTGCTGTCTCCAGCTGTTGAATTCCTTCAGGTACTAACATTTTAATCCTGTAGCAGCATGTCTAGGCAGCCTTGATCTACATATGGTAAGAGCTAAATATTTGATCTGATTACCGAAAGGTCAGATCTTGTTTGTCCCCCGTGATTGCAGTAAGCCTGTAGTCAAAGTATTCTTTTAAAGTTACATGACAGATATACAGATAGTACAGATATGGAAAATCTGTTTACCAGGCCTGACAGGAAATGAAGAAAGACACAGCATACAGCCTAGTCCATACTTGCCGACTTCAGGAACTGGTTGGCCCAAGGACAGGAATAGACAGCTGCCTGGTATGTCACACAGCTCCAAAAATCACACAATCATAGCAAACCGTATCATCCGTTGTCAGTTGACTCTATAGATTGTAAGCTTGCGAGCAGGGCCTTCCTACCGCTATGTCTGTCTGTTTTTACCCAGTTTTGTTCTATTACGGTTCTAATTGTAAAGTGCAACGGAATATGCTGTGCTATATAAGAAACTGTCAATAATAATAATAAATAATAATTTTCCACTGAAACAGTTTGGGTGGATTTCACACAACTTTAGTTGTTGGTGTATTCCCTAGGGTGTAGCTACAATGGGTGCAGGGATTGCAGCTGCTAAGGGACCCAGAGATGAGAGGGGCCACCTTCCCTGTCACAGTTACATGTGTTATGTACATTTTTCACTATTGGGTGGCACATAGGGGCCCTTACAAACTTTTGTCTTGGGTCTGCAGTATATATTGGTATGCCCCTGGACCTTCTCATTGCAATGTGGTAAATATGAACTGGAGGGTATTATAATCTTACATAATATAAACTGGGGCACTGTAATGTGGCACAGTATGAAATGGAGGCAATGTAATGTGGCATAATATGAACTGAGGCACTACTATGGTACATAAAATAAACTAGGTCACTACTATGGGTTATAACATTAATGAAGACACTACTATAGTACATAAAATAAACTAGGACACTAATATGGGGTATAGCATTATCTAAGGCACCACTATGGCTCATAAAATGAACTAGGGCACTATTATTGGACATAAAATGAACAACTGCTGCACAGTGGTGTCTCTCTAGAAACATTGGGACAGGGGCCCTTCAAGTTGTGGCTACGCCCCTGTACAGAAGCACCATACTTCAGTCTTCCTACCTCCAAATTACATTATTTTAATTTTCCATTCATGACTGATCAAAACTGATCCCTACTTACTATAATCATGCAATTTACAAGAGGGAAGGACAGTATAAATGTTAGTGGTGTATCCATATTGTCTTGGTGCTTGGCTAATGTCGTACTGTCGTTGGCTCAGGAAAAATGTACTAATCTCTGTTTAGGCTCAGTATATTAGATCATCATTCATATTGTCGAAATTGTCCTTATGTCGACATTCACCATCTTGACAATCAGCATGTTGATGCTTATGAAATGTGCGCGTGGTGATATTGTGCTAGCGGTAACCCTAACCTTATTCTCTTCATGTAGACATTTCACATGTGTCGCTATTTATGATGTCAAAATGTAACCATGTCAACATCTTAACAGTCTACATAATGTTGACATTGTTATTCTTGTTATACTGACTTCATACCCTGTATTCTGGGTTTACCATTTCCACTTGCTTTAGTCTAGCAATTGGATAATATAGGAATCTTGGGATTGTGTAAGAATGGCGCTGTCCAATGAGAACCATGTAATAAATAAATTGGAAACCAGGTGGGAATAATGGGGACCTCCATGAGTGTGGATAAACCCAAAACATGTCTTAAGAATAACGGTAAAGGACTTGGTCCCACAATATGAGCACTAATTACAAACTACTTTGAAAGGCAGTAGTAAATGTTAATAAATACCACTATGGGGTGTATTCAATCGGTGTCTAATCCTCTCCGACGAAGAGGATTCGACACTGCACTATTCAATTTCCCGGCATTACCTACAGGTTTAGCCCGTTTTTGACAATGCTGATCTGACTTTTTTTAAAGTCGAATCGGCATTGTAGAAAAAGGGCCAGAAACCTGTCAAAAATGCCTGCAAATTCAACAAAACACGTGTATCCGTAGCTAATCCGCTGATCCACGTGTTTTCCGACAAGTCGGAAAAACTGCAACTTATTTGAATAGGTCGAAAACAGATTTGACCTAAAAAAGTCGGAAAGTGCCGTCTTTCCGACTTAAGGGCAATTCCGACTGTAACCGTCAAAGACTGTGGTTGGGTAAGCCCCAAACCAAGATTACACAAACTGATCAGAGGTGCAATGCTGGCTTTGTGATTTATTCTAAAAATGCACGCAAGAAAATAATAGTAAAAAGGCTGATTGTGCATAATAATCAGGGGTTAAAGTAAGCTGGAACGGGGCGGAACTGCGTTCCATCAGTTCCACTTGGAGACGGAACGCAGTTCCGCCTCCTCCGGCTCACCTAACCGATGTGTGCCGGCGCCGCAGGGAGATGCCGGGCGCCCGCTGAGATTGTGTTATCAGCGGCGCCCCTCTCTCCCTGCACAGCCGGCGGCAGGAGTTCACTACTGAGCTCCTGCTTCCGGCTCCCGGCGCGCTATGAAGAGAGACGTCATGGCGTCTCTCTCATAGTGCTGGGGAGCGGAGTGAAGCAGACGCCAGGAGGATCACAGCGGGAGCGGGGATTGGTAAGTATGGTGGGTTGTTTTTTTTTTTTGTTTTTTTAAACGTGTGACTACAACTGGGGGCATCACTACAGGGGGGCTAAACTACAGTGGCTAACTACAAGGGGGCAAGCTACTGGGGACATTACTACTGGGGGCAAACTACATGGGGCAAACCTACAGGGGCGCATTACTACTGAGGGCATAACTACAGGGGCACATTACTAGTGGGTGCATAACTACAGGGGCGCATTACTACTGGGGGTATAACTACAGGGGCATTACTACAGGGGTTGCATAACTACAGGGGCTAAACTACTGGGGACATTACTACTTGGGGCAAGCTACTGGGGTCATTACTACTGAGGGCATAACTACAGGGGCACATTACTAGTGGGGGCATAACTACAGGGGCATTACTACTTAGGGCATAACTACAGGGGCTAAACTACTGGGGGCATTACTACTTGGGACAAGCTACTGGGGGCAAACTACATGGGGCAAACCTACAAGGGCGCATTACTACTGAGGGCATAACTACAGGGGCACATTACTACTGGGGGCATAACTACAGGGGCATTACTACTGGGGTATAACTACAGGGGCATTACTAAAGGGGTTGCATAACTACAGGGGCTAAACTACTGGGGGCATTACTACTTGGGGCAAGCTACTGGAGTCATTACTACTGGGGCAAACTACATGGGGCAACCCTACAGGGGCGCATTTCTACTGAGGGCATAACTACAGGGACACATTACTAGTGGGGGCATAACTACAGGGGCGCTTTACTACTGGGGGTATAACTACAGGGGCATTACTACTGGGGGCATAACTACAGGGGCTAAACTACTGGGGGCATTAATACTTGGGGCAAGCTACTGGGGGCAAACTACATGGGGCAAACCTACAGGGGTGCATTACTACTGAGGGCACATTACTACTGGGGGCATAACTACTGGAGTCATTACTACATGGGGCAACCCTACAGGGGCGCATTTCTACTGAGGGCATAACTACAGGGACACATTACTAGTGGGGGCATAACTACAGGGGCGCTTTACTACTGGGGGTATAACTACAGGGGCATTACTACTGGGGGCATAACTACAGGGGCTAAACTACTGGGGGCATTAATACTTGGGGCAAGCTACTGGGGGCAAACTACATGGGGCAAACCTACAGGGGTGCATTACTACTGAGGGCACATTACTACTGGGGGCATAACTACTGGGGCGCATTACTACTGGGGGAATAACTACAGGGGCATTACTACTGGGGGCATAACTACAGGGGCTAAACTACTGGGGACATTACTACTTGGCGCAAACTACATGGGGCTAAACTACAGGGGCGCATTACTAGTGTGGGCATAACTACAGGGGCATTACTAGGGGCAAACTACTGGGGGCAAACTACATGGGGCTAAACTACAGGGCCACATTACTACTGGGGCGCATTACTCCTGGGGGCATTACTACTCGGGGCAAACTACATGGGTCTAAACTACATGGGCTAAACGACTGGGGGCATTACTACAGGCGACATTACTACTGGGGGCAATACTACACAGGGGCATTGCCATTAAGGGCATTACTAATGTGGGCACTACTGAGGGCATTGTAAAGGGGCCACTTCATAAGGGGCATCACTCCTGGGGACATAACGAGCACTACTACTGGGGGGCATTGCATAACGGGCACTACTACTGGGGGGCATTGCATAAGGAGCACCAGTACTATGGGCTCTATATAAGGGGCACTACCACTGTGGGCACTACCAGTACAGTGGACATTGCATAAGGAGCACTACTACTGTGGGTATTGTAAAAAGGGGCGCTACTGCTGTGGGCATTGTGTATTACGGGATGCTACCACTGTCGGCATTATGTGTATTGGGGGTGCTACTACTGTGGGCATTATTACTATTGTGTGACCATGCCCCTTCCTTTTTAGACCACGCACCCTTTTTTTTTGGGGGGGGGGGGGGGGGGCGCAATACCTTTATTGCATGGGCGCCGGGGGGGTTGAGTTCCACCATCTCTCTTCGACCACTTTAAGCACTGATAATAATGGTGTACTATATACAGCCAACCACACAAAGTCTAGTTCAGTTCATATGAATGGCACAAATACTATATAACATCAGCTTCATATGAGTATGCAGTAGGACAGTTTTTTGTTTTCTGCATCTATATAGCGGCCACAGAGGGTGGCCCTTGTATCAAGGAAGGCCTGCTAATACCCAGAAAAGTGCTTACTTTGTTCTTCACCCACTTCGAATACTGGTTTAATAATATCTAAGAAACTGAAGGAGAGGTCTGTATTGAATAAGTTATATGGAGAGAGAGTAAATTGCCTACACATGAACAAGAGGATGAATGGCTTGAGATGAATCCAGCCCACTTTGTATGCACAACATTGTGTACCCAGTTTTGAAAAATAAAATATAGTACACTGTAGATACTATGCCACTAGCCAAACGCACGTTAACATCATTCCCTGTAATCTTAATATTTATTTCTTATAGATTTGACCCACCTGGACAAATGTCTGCTGGAATGTCATGTGAAATGATGGTTACATTTAAACCAATGGTAAGTTCATAGAGAACAGTATGCAGTATGTTATATGATGATTTATGAACCATCATATAACATATACTGATAAATATCAGTGCTACATTTTCAGCCAAATAAATACACATTATTCTGTGTCAACATGAAATTTAATTGCACTACTGTTAAAAAAGCATGATATGTAGTAGGTAAAATATCTAAGAATGCAGCTATCTGAGCTTCTGTGACATCACTACCCCTGCCTAATCCACGTAATACATTTCAGCACAGCAAGTCTGTCAATTTGTCACTAATTCTCTGCTGCTTTAGTTAGCAAAGCTTCTCCTAACATGGCACCTGCTACAGACGAGCAAATTCTAAAACAATGGACATATCTAACGAAGTATTATTATGTCCATTAGAATTCAGTCATTTTAGGAGCAAATTCTAGAACAATGGACATATCTAACAAAGTATTATTATGTCCATTAGAATTCAATCATTTTATTATTACTGTCCTTTATTTACATAGCACCACAAGGGGTCCATAGCTCCTAATATAGGAAACAGAAGCAGTGCATACTAAAACAAGAAAAACAAGAAAAAAGTGCAAAAGACTAACAGTAGAAACATGCAGTGCAGAACATAGGTTACAAGCTATGAAACCACTGCTGCATATACAATGATAATACCCCTCTGTGCCACCCCTGTCTCTGCCCCTCCCCTTTAGACTGTAAGCTCTCATGAGCAGGGCCCTTCCCCGTCAATGCTGTCCTTTCCTCACTTATACCATTATCACCTCCCCACTACCTACATTGGCAAAAAATCCTTGGGTTCTGCCGCCCTGATGCATGTTTGACCATATTGACTACCGATGCAGCGATGTTTATAAACCATATCCATGTCCTGCAATGGTATGTATTGCTAGTCACTATTTGCTTTTGTAAGGCATTGTGGGCCCCTTGTGGTGTCATATAAATAAAAGATAATAATAATACCCACAAAATAAGTGGTGGCTGAGCCACAAAGTTTGGTGCTGTTGATGGCACTGGGGAGGAGATGACTGTATAAGTCAGGGAAGGAAAAGCTCATGAGGGAAGAAGGCCCTGCTAGTGAATGCTTACAATCTAGATGCTCTTACAGTAATGCTCAGCCTTTTATAAATATTCTATTTTATGTATTACCAGAGCTTAAATAATATTTTTTCAGCAGGTTTGTGAACCTTGATAGACATTATGTCTGACAGAGACACTACAGTCAAGAAAATAGGAAATACAAAGCAATACATTACTAATAGCCTCAGCTTCAGGCTGAATAGAATCATTTCTCTACCAGTGCTGTGTTACTTAATGTGTCTATTGATCATTTATTAATCAGATTAATGAAGATCTTGAAGGGGAAGTGATGTTCCTGGCTCAAGCAGGTCCCTTTTCTGTTCCTGTAAAATGTACAACCAAGAAGTGTGAGGTAATGTGAACATGAACATTTCCCTCAGCCAGAAAGTGATAACAGTGCATTGCGCCATTGTACAAGCATTCTATACTGCTAACAAATACGCAGAATGGGCAGGCCATCATTTCTACCTGCGTCTCATACAATTCTCTGCTCAGTCAGACTGTATACAGATAATGTTGGCAGGCACAAATGTATTGTGTGTGTCTGCAGTTCAGAGGGATGACTGGCAAGTTAGAAGATTTAAGTGACATGGTGTATAACAAAGATGTATGTAGTCAGATGTACAGTATCTGCATCAGTATATCAGTAATAGCAATACTGCTGGGAATTTACACTCACATTTACAGGCGTATTGAGAAAGGGCCACTATCAAAACTACAATCACCACAGTAACCGCTCACCTGTGCTTGGAAACACACCATTGGTGAGTGCTGTCCACAGAGACTGACACAAATTAGGTTGATCAAAGAAAAAAAAATGTCTATCATTTCTACAGTTCCTTCTTATAGTGTGATATTGTATCACTTAACAGGCCATCAGATGAGAGAGGGTGTCACACCAGCTACTAGTGTGCACTCCCGTTCCCTAATTCAGGTGTCACAGTGGGCTTTTTCATTTAGCAACTGTGCTGATGACGTTAATGTAAACTGGAACAGCTTACCTGTAACCACAAAGGCATAGTTCATCTGCACCGTCACACACCGGGCCCGGATAGGGCCCTTTTATTACAGCAGTGCACAGTGGGAAGCAGGAACAAAGAGGTGGGAAAATCTTCCAACCAGCATACTATGTATTGATGCCGGTCTAGAGGGAGGGGCCAGCCACCAAGAGCTTAGTTCAGCAGCTGGTATGACTGTGCCTGTCTGAATTTCATGCATATTGGTCTCTCACTGCTGCCCACCGGTAGTGTCAGCAGGCAGGCCATCAGCTAATACAGGCAGTGTTGAGGGAGGAGCTGAATGGCACCCTCTGTGCCACTCTACAGTGCACAGACGCAGGGCAGGCACAACACAGCCCTCCCTGAACTGAAAATCACTGGGCCAGTGATAAACAGAGTAGATTGTGGTCAGAGCTCCTATGGAGCATGGCACCCTCACCATGCTTACCGCTAAACCCATAGAGGCACCACCGATGACCGTTTTTATTACAGTACATTGGATGAAGTAAGCCCAAAAATATAACATAAGACGAGGCCTATTCACTGCCACCTCAGAGGAGGAGGACTAATCATGTTCTGTAGCTGGGAGAATAAGGTTGTGTGTCCTTCCATAGAACAGTGATCCAAATAGCAAAACACATTTTTATATTGTGAATTTCTTACCCTATTTCAAAGACATTGCCTATAAAAGATTGTATTATAGCAGCATGCATTGTGCCGCTATAACACTTCCTGCTTCGCCTCATTACCGAGGCCAAGCAGGAAGCTACTATGACCAGATGTACTAATACCTTGTCTGCCAGCGTGGGGTAGTGTAAACACCCCTCTCCGGCAATCCCTGCAGAGCACACTGCTCATTAGCCCAGTACTGATGTGCGTGTCTCCCAGCCCGGCCAGCTCAACTGCGCATGCACGAGATCTCGCAAATCACTCAGAATCTCCTGCGCAGCCCGGAGTCTTGATGCCTCCACAGCCAGGAACAGGTCTGTCCCTGCTGTGGAGATAGGGCAGCGCCACCTGCAGCTGTCGATATCGATAGCTGCAGGTGTCGGAATAGTCAACGCTGCTGACCATTCATACATTGCCCTGGATATCGGCGTGCTATCTTTTAGATAGCAGCGCCAAAGCGCCCCCGTCACTGAGCCCACACCACCAGTGTCCTACATGGGGGAAAAGCGGTACGAGTGCACATAATGTGCGCTAATACCACTTCTCCCCCATAACAAAGGATTTAATACATTTACCAATTAATTTGCTAATTAAGTGAAAGGAGGATATAACATTGTCCTGGAGATGTATCAAGCCTCGGTGAGAGATAAAGTTGAGTAGTTGCCCAAACCAACCAACCACCTTCTATACCCCTTTCACATCTCCAATGTTGGATCCCACCCGGGAATTGGAAACGGGTCTTTCCCGGGTAGGATCCGGCATTAGACCCCAACAGCAGGCTTCGGCAGGCTTCCCGGTTCGGCAATATTCTTGGTCGGGTTGCCATAGTGGCGGCGCTGGGAGATGAGCTCATCTCCGCATTGCCTCTCCCTATATAGTGATGGGTCCTGGGTCGCATCGACCCGGGAACCCATTCACACTGCCACTGACCCGGTATTCAACCCGGGAATAACCCTTCTTATTAGCCAGGTTGAATTACCGGGTCAGGAGATCCAGGAATTCTCCATGGCCCCTTTCACATCGCAAAGTGACCCGTGTCGACACGGCAATATAGCGGGTCGATACCGGGTTATTTGTGCGATGTGAAAGGGGTATTAGTGAAATTTCAAATACTGTGCTAATTAAATAACAGTTACAAGCTGCAAGCTGACATTTCCACTTTTTCGCTCTCCACGGCTTGATACATCTACCCCTGAGTAATGTATATAGTATATGACTGTGTGTCTAGCTTTTATACAGCAGGTCAAGTGCACCAGCAGAACAGTACAGTAACAGTCATATCAGTAATAATTTGTGGACCCTGTGAAAGTAGCAGTCAATGAATACAAAAAACAATTATATGTTAAAATCTAAAAAAATTATTCTAACTAATATTTAACAAAAATATTTGTGAGATATCCTCAAGAACAATCATTTTTGGTGAGAAAAAAAAAGGGACCTTAAAAGACTCCACAGCGCTGTCTTTAGCCAACTTTATAACGAATATAGACCGTGTTCTTATCCTTATTATATATATAAGTACTTTCAACTCCTGCAGTCACATCCATATATTATATGCAGTCCAGTCGTAATATAAGATAAAAAGCAATACGTTTATTAAAAATGTAATAAAAAAACTATAGTCCTCTTTGTTATAATCAGCACAGACTTCAGCAGGTTTCATAGTTCGGCTTTTAGTTAAAAAATAATTCTCTCACCGGACCTCCCAGACGCCAATTGCAAACGCAGCATTTCCCCTCCACCGAGAATCTCATTACCCGGGGCTATGCACGTAAGGGCTTTCTTTACCGCTGGCCGTCCTCAGGTACTCTGTCCCATGTTAGACTCCTATGCCGCTGGTCCTCCCACTGTTCACTCCGTCTGCTATAACAGACTCCCAGCTCTATCCTCACATGAAAAGTGACCAAATCCACATTCTACCGCCAACGCATTTCTACCCAATCAGGGTCTTTGTCTTTGATGCCTTGACAAAGACCCTGATTGGGTAGAAATGGGTTGGCGGCAGAAGGTGGATTTGGTCACTTTTCATGTGAGGATAGAGCTGGGAGTCGGTTATGTCAGATTATAACAAAGAGGACTATAGTTTTTTTATTATATTTTTAATAAACGTATTGCTTTTTATCTTATGTTACGACTGGACTGCATATAATATATGAATGTTACTGTCGGAGGTGAAAGTACTTATATATAATAAGCGTAAGAAGACGGTCCATGAGGGTAATTCTGAGTTGATCGCAGCAGCAAGTTTGTTGGCAATTGGGCAAAACCATGTGCACTGCAGGGGGGTTGCAGATATAACATTTGCAGAGAGAGTTATATATGGGTGGGTTATATTGTTTCTGTGCAGGGTAAATACTGACTACTTTATTTTTACACTGCAAGTTAGATTTCAGTGTGAATACACCCCACCCAAATCTCTCTGCACATGTTATATCTGTCCCCCCTGCAGTGCACATGGTTTTGCCCAACTGCTAACAAATTTGCTGCTGCAATCAACTCAGAATTAGGCCCTATATTCATTATAAAGTTGGCTAAAGACAGCGCTGTGGAGTCTTTTAAGGTCCCTTTTTTTCTTTCCATTTGGTATGGTGTTGATTGGCTGATCAACGTTCCTTGGAAGAACACAGCTGCAGTTTATCTTTGAGCGCTTGGAAAAAGGATCCCATTGTGTGTGTAGTAAGTCATTTTTGGTGGCTACCCGCAAATATTAAATACCTCTGAAATGTATGTATTGGGGACTGCCACAGATAGTGGAGATGTCTGCTGCGTTCCTCCTATTTCGATTGCAAAAGCAGCCACCATAGGTTTCTTTGGTAGTTGCTAATCTGCAAAATTGACCAAGCTCCGAATGCATAGCATTCCTGAGCTTGGCCTAGGCAGTTAATGTCATTATTAAATGGCGTTCGCCATGGTAGCCTACGGGCTACATTGTACAAAACTTCTCAAGAGAGGGATCCTTGGGATACTGTCCACTCATACAAACAGTCTGATGATTGCGCATGTGAAGCAGAGCAGCCAGGGTCTGATCCCAGAAATAAATTGATCGCATTAGCCATTGCAGGGAAGGGCTCCAATAGAAACCATGGCTTCAGGATCACCCTTCCCTCAGGGCATTAAGAAGTGTACTAATAGATAATATGACGGAGCTCAATACTTACCTATACTTGGCTATACTTACCAATACATGCCAAAGAGCAGCAGTTGTTGTGTAGACTAAGAGGGAAAAGAGGGAACAAAAATTTTGTTAATGGATGAACAAGCAGAGAGACAAAATGAAACAATTGTGTCATTGTGAAGCGGGAAAACTCTATATAAATACATACCTCCCAACACATAAGAAGCAGTGGTTAGGACAATAGCGTCGCAAATCAGTGCTCATAATGGGGCATGGCCTATTCTAAAGGGGGTGTGGCTTCACAGGAGTGCTGCGATTGCGAGCTATGCCCCCCATTTTCGTCACTAAGGGGGCATGCCCAGCGCTCTGAGAGCTGCTGGCATGCCCTCTCTCCCTCTGCCACCCGTGAATAGACACTGTGCACATGCGCGCAGCGTCTATTCACCGCTGCTCTGCTAAGTAGAGCAGTGAGTGACAGGGGCCTCCCAACTGCCCCCCCGCCCTCACCGCGAGACACTTGTTGGGAGGTATGTAAATAGGTCAATCCAACTCACGAAGACATTGAATATACCTAAAATAAGAACAATTAACCAAAGGAGTCTATTGTGCATATATAATACACACATTAGGGGGAATTCGTTTTAGTTTATATAGTAACAAATGGGAACCTTCTGAAAAGACATTTGCCCATTAAATAAAAGCTATAAATGGCTAAGATTTAGTGGTTAAATGCGGTAAAATATACTGGGGTAATTGTGTGTGGTAAGGAACAGGGCTTTAGGAAAAGAGCAATGTCTGACTTATTATATGCAAAGATAGGGAAGCAGTCACATGTTACAGTTCTATTTCACATGCTTTAGCCTACTGTATACTATTTTGTACCATTTTTCCTCTTTTGGTTATTCTATACTATGTGGACAAAAGTGATTGGATACCCTTAACCATGCGAAATTGTGTGCTCTTGCAGCAGACGCGCGTTCATGAAGGTATAAAACAGGTTGTGGGGCACTGATTAGATCATTTGCTAACTAAATGCCTTGCCGGAAGGAGCTAACCGAGTATGAAAAGAGTATCATTGTAGGCTGTGTGACCTGAGGTATGAGTGTGAGAAGCATTGCGGATGTTAGGAAGGATCCTAAATCTGTTGTGTCTTTTGTCTTTAATGCGTGAAAGAAGACCAGTCATTGCAGGAATTGGATACAGAAGGGGATTCAGTGAAGAGCTAGTAAGAGAATTGAGGTGGATATACAGTAGTACACTTGGAGAGGAAAATGAGCCAGGCAGCAACATCAAGGATAGATTACAGTTTAGAGAGGTGTATGTCAGCAAGGCCAGATAGGAGATTACAGTAGCATAGCCTCCAACATTTTACACATAAAAACCAGTACAAATTAGTAAAGGATTTTCAATGGAAATTTGGAGATTCAAAAATCGGTACAGACCTTAGAAAAAAGGTACTGTACCTGCCAAAAAGGTACAGTTGGAGGGTATGCAGTAGTCCAATCTGGAGATGACCAGTGAGTGGATGAGGGTATTAGTAGCGTCCAGTGTGAGAAAGGGTCTGATGCTGGAATATTTTTGAGATGGAAATGGCAGTGCTGCGAGAGGTACTGAGTGTATAGTTTGAAGGAGATGATGGAGATGGAGGAATCAAGGATAACTCCAAACAACATACTTGAGGGCTAAAGAAGATAGTTGTGCTATCAATAGAGAGTGAAATTGTGGGAGGTGAGGTTTTGCAGGCAGGTGGGAAGATGATCATCTCAGTCCTAAACATATTAAATTTAAGAAAGTGCTGGGCATCCAAGAAGAGATAGTCGAGAGACAGTTGGAAATACGAGTGAGGAGAGAGGTGAAGAGGTCAGGGGAGAAAAGGTAGATCTGGTCACTAGCATATACATGATATAGGAAGTCAAAAAAGTAAATGAGCTCACCTAAAGAGGACGTATCGAGAGAAAAGGAGAGGTCCAAGAACAGAACCTTGTGGGATATATATGGTTATGGGAAGTGCAAGAGAGTAAGAGTCATTAGAGGAGACAGAAAAGGAGTGGTCCATGAGGTAGGAGGACAGCCAGGAGAGGGCAGTATAATGCAGACTAATGCAGTGAAGGATTTGCAGGAGGAGATGGTGGATCCGCAGTGTCAAAAGCAGCAGAGAGGTCAAGGAGAATAAGCAGAGAGTAGTGACCCTTAGATTTGGAAGCATGGAGGTCATTGTAGACTTTTAAGAGGGCAGTTCAGTGGAGTGGAGAGGATGGAAGCCAGACTGAAATTGGTCAAGCAGGGAGTGTGAGGAAAGAAAGCCAGTAAGGCAGTTGTAGACAATACGCTGAAGGAGTATGGAGGCAAAGGGGAGGAGAGAGATCAGTCGGTAAGTTGAGAGAGTGTTAGGATCAAGAGTAGTCTTTTTAAGTATAGGGCATGCTTGAAGGCAGAAGGGACAGTGGCTAATGATAGGAAGTGATAGAGTGGGTGGGCAAGATAGGAACAGACAGAAGTAGAGAGGTAGAGGAGGAAGTAGGAGGGGATAGGCTCTAGTGATGAGGAATGGATGAGGGCCATTACCCCATCTCCAGATACAGGATAAAAAGAGAGCAGAGTTGGTGAGATGGATGTGGAGGTGTGGTCAGGGAAAGGAGGGGGCGGGTTGTGTTTCGATGACGTATGTAGTCCATTTTGGATGTGAAGTAGGTGGCAAAGTCAAGGGCAGAGAGTGAAGAAGGGAGTTGAGTTGGGGCTGCACAGAGGAGGGAGATGACAGTGGCAAAGAGATGCTGGGGGTTCAAAGATTGGGAGGAAATGAGGTTCTTTAAGTATGACTGTTTAGAGATGGAAAGGACAGCACTGCAGGAGGAGAACAGAAATGGAGGAAGTCCACTTTAGAGCGTGATTTCCTCCACTGTTGCTCGGCGGTACGTGAACATTGTTGCAGATATCTGTTGAATTTGGAATACCAGGGTTGAGGTGTTGATCTGCAATGGTGAATAGTGGTTGCTAGAGCAACAGAGTCCAGCAGAAGTAAGGGATACTTTGTATAGGGAAGTGGCTTGTTCAGGACACAAGAGAGAGCGAATAGGAGAGAGACGTGTCAAGCAGGGAGGATAAGGAAACGGTGAAGATGGCCTCAATGTTACGCTTAGTAATTGTAGCCTTAGGAGGTAGAGGTGAGAAGAAGAGAGTGCTAAGTTAAGAGAGCTGGTGATGGTCAGAGTATGGGAATGGGGAGTTGGAAAAGTCAGAAATATCACAACGGTGAGTGAAGACCAGATCTAGTGAGTGGGAGGGTGAGGAGGACCACTGGGAGAGACCAAGCAATGATGTGAGGTTAAGAGGCTGAGGATTCTGGGAGGATATCGATTGTGATGTTGAAATCACTTAGGATAAGGAAGGGAATGTCTGAGGAGAGGAAGTGAGTGAGCCAGGAAGCAAAGTGATAGAGGAATTAGTTAGGAATGCCAGGGGGATGGTAAATGACATCTACTCAAAGGTGAACAGGTTGGAAGAGAAGTATAGCATAGACCTCAAATGTAGAGAATGTAATGTTCTGGTGGTATGAGTTGGTAGGAGTAACTGGAGGATAGAAAGACCCCAACACCACCACCACATCGACCTCCGAAGAGGAAATCCAGATTTCTGTAATGGCTAGGAGATTCAGGGAAAACGAGATGAAAATGAAATGGGTGGGGACCAATATGTCACAGAAAGAGCTGGCATTCCAGAGGGCACAGGAGAGACGGAGAGAGTTTGTGGGAGAGATGAGTATGTGATTATCACAGTTACTGAAGCATTTAGGTGAGATTCCCTTGGAGGTCAGGAATGATAAGAGAGTAGTGATGGTGCGGGTGCCTGAGATAGGAAGGGAAACTGCAGGAGATGGGCGTAGAGGGAGTTCAGTGTGATGTAGGATATAGGTGATGTGACATGACAGGGAGAGGAAGGAGGGAGCAGGGCTGAGTGGTGGTGTAGTAGGACTATGGTGGGGCAGAGGTGAATGAAAGTTGGGGAAGGGAAGCAGAGGAGTGGACAGGAGACAGAGGAGAGAAGAGAGGAGAAGGTGTAGGGGGTAATTTAGATCTGATCGCTGGGCTGCTAATATTGCTTTCCTGCGATCAGATAGCCGCCGCCCGCAGCGGGAGTGTAAATTTACCGTGCAAGTGTTCGATCCAATGTGTACGCCGAGCTGCGGAAATCTACTTTGTGCAGTTTGTGCACAACCCAGGACTTACTCCTTCAGTGCGATGATAACAGGCTGATCGGGGCCGGAGCTGACGTCAGACACCCTCCCTGAAAACGCTTGGGCACATCTATGTTTTCCGGACACACCCTGTAAACGCTCAGTTGCCACCGACAAACGGCCCCTTCCTGTCAATCCCCTTGCGAAACGCCCCGTGCGTTCGGATTTTTCACACCATCCTGTCGCTGACCAGCGATGCCCGTTGTTATTGTTGTCCGACGCACGTGTGCATTGCGGTGCGTACGCATGTGCAGTTAGGACCTGAACACCCGCTGTGCGAAAGCGCACAGCAGCAATCAGATCTGAATTACCCCCATAGTGTGTAGTAGGTAAATAGGGGGAGGAAATATGAAAATAGGAGTGAAGGCTATAGGAGAAACATAACAGTAGATTTGCAGAAATGCAGGTGAGAGTACAGTGTTGGTATCAGTGTAAGGGCAATGGCAGTAAATTTAGTTTGAAGTGAAATAAAAGTGCAGAAATTGATTCTAACTGGAAGAAATGAGAGGATGTGAGGGCAAAAAAGTAAGGGTAATTCAGACAGGACTTTTAAGGTGTATCAAGGCAAAATTGATTTGGTACAGCTGTGCAATCTAAAAACTGAAAGTACAATTAAAAGCATTTGCCAGTGAAATCTTCAGATTGCTGGGTTGATGTTACCCTGGACCCCTTCACACTATAGGGAGAGGCGGCTCTTGGCGATGATCTGATCTCCAGGCGCCACCTCTGGACATGTCACCAACCCGGCAATATGCTGTATTGGTGCCACCAGTCTGAAAGGGGTCTCAAGCAGGTCCCACCCGGGAAGGGCCCATGCACAAGTACCGGGTGCGACCCACGTAATATGATGTGAAAGCAGTTTTAGATATATGCAATCAGCCTATACAGTGAGACCTAAATAAAGATACAATGCATGTGTTCCCAATTAGTGTAATCTAAAACCACTGCCCACCAACATTTTATCATACTTTGATAAATATGCACCCAACCTAAACATCCCCATCCTATACATTACCAATATTATACAGGTTACAGTACTAATGATAGCACTAGCTATCCTTTATTTTAGAGATGAGCAGTTTGGATGAAAGTGGGTCATATGTGACAGTGGGAGGGTAGGTGGGAACTTATAAAATGATAAGGGTTGGGGGGGCATGTCGCTCGCTCACATGCCGTGATTAAAAAAAAATAGCTTAATACTTGCAGTTGGGACATAGTTAATAAATATGCCCCAAAACTCCTAAGTGTACAGTTAATGTTATCACAGGCTACTGTCAAAGTCGAAAAATATCATAATGCATATGCCTTGTGCTAACCCCATGCACATGCCCGCTGCTCGTGCACTCAGTCCGCCGTGCGTGCACATATCCGCAATTTGCGTAGGATCGCTCCGGCGGAGTTTGTGAGCGTGTAGCGTGTTATTAGAACATTGCATATTTAACCCATATAGCGTATATTTTAGATATAGTTCCCCTAGACCATGTCAGCAAGTATTATTAGTTTAAACAGTTCCTGGACAGAGAGATTTGCCTTTGCATGATAGGAAGGGTCAGATAAAGGTTGGAAGGTGATGTCTAGTATCCAGCTGTAGGGTATTTTGAGGGTAACATTCCGGTGTTAGTTAGAGAAAGATCGCTTGTTCCTGCGTATAGTTATGTGCAAAAGTAGATTATGAACATTAACTGTATTTACTGTAAATTACATATGCGGCGGGAATCCAGAGGATACCACCCACAAGAGCAGTTGGAAAAGACATCTCCTACCTTTTCAAATCCACCTATGACCTTTACTGTAATGTGGAGACATATCTCTGTGTCCAATGAACAATGAGATTACAGTGACCATTGTATTGTGTATGCATGTTGTGTATATAAGGACCATTGTTGCCTGGCCAGTCAGAAGACTCTAAACGCTATCTGTATGACCAGCGGAGGACCGGATTCGGGTTGCGCTTGCGAATATACTCACGTACGTACATTCTCTGGAGCCATTATTCTGTTTAGATTTACTTGTTAGCCTGTAGTGTATAAATTGTATTGTTTTATCTTTTGGAATCAATCCACGGTGGCCTTAGAACCCTGTGGTTTCAACTACAAACAGTGTTGTGTTTTCACTTTCCTGCATGGGCTTTAAAGTAGATTTACTTGTATAAGGTGTATAGCATTGATAAGGTGTACGCACTGCGGGTACTTTGTATCGCCAGCGCTACTTAAGGTTTAAAGGTATAACATCGTTGCAGTACTTTGCTGCTAAAGGTTTAAAGTATAAGCATATCATTACATTGTATCATTAACAAAGTTTAAAGGTTATCAATTGTGTGTGCGCTCGCTGTGTGTACTCCGTACACTCAGCTCAGCGTGCGTACGCCAAGTGCGTACCACGTGCAGGACTCTGTACGCAAATAGCGTACAAAGTGCGTAGCACGTGCACGTGGTCTAGCGGCCATAGCGGCTCAACGGTAATAGTGTACAAAGGGGTATAGCTTTGCGGTCTAAGATAATACCGACATTATCACTAAGCACATTTACCTCAAAGTACAGATGTGTCCTCATACATCCAGCCTCATTCTGCGTCGCAGTGCAAGATGCCTGCCATGAGTGAGTCCTGCTACCGTTTGTGTCTTTTTTTTTTTTGCAGAAAATGCAGTCGCTACGCAATGCGTCCAGGACACAACAGAAGACTGAGCTGATTAATTTGTCTTTCTGTGTTTGACCAAAAAGCAATCTTGGTGTGGAAAAACGCTTCGGCTGCTGCCTTGTATTACTTCATATACAGATTCAGAGACACACATATATACAAGTGTCACATATTAAATTAATCAGCACAGTCTCCTGGTGTGTCCTAGATGTGGGGCAGATGTACAAATCCTTGGAGAATGATAAAGTGGAGAGGGATAAATTACAAGCCAATCAGCTCTTTACTGTCATGTCACAGGCTATGTTTTGCAGTTAGGGGCTGATTCGTTGGTAGTTTATCTCTCTCCACTTTATCACTGTCCAAGGCTTTGTACATCTCTCCATGTGACTTAGATGCCCGACACTAGCAGACTGTCACAGGATCTGGCGCACCGATATGGGCTGTTTGGCTTGACAGCAAGCAATGATGTATGAGGACCCATCTATAATACTGATGAATCAGACACGCACACACACACACACACACACACACACACACACACACACACACACACACACACACACACACACACACACACACGTAATATAAGAGGTGGTATAACCACACATCACAAATGTTCCCTATACAAAGTAAATGTAATATTCACTCAATAAAACAAAAGCCACCTATGTCATAAGTTTTCTTTTTCTGTTATTCCATGCTTCATTGTGAGGGCCAAATGCAGTCATGTATCTATTTCTGCTAATCCTAATATTCGTCTGTTTTTAAAGATCGACACATTTTTAATGGACCATTTCTATTCTATTACACTATGCTGCAGCACGTGACTGGCTCAGTTGTGCTGGGCTGGCTGACGGGCAGGGTGGCTCCCTCCCTGGGTTTTCTGCTAGGGACGGTCAAGAGATTGTGATGTTAGTTCCCCAGTGAAAGAGCAGGAGCGACTTATACCCCTTTCAGATCTCCAGCACAAACCCAGGCAATTGTACGTGAACCTGGGTTGCTGTGTAGTCTGAAAGGGTCCAGTTGAAATAATCTGGGTTGAGTGACCCGGTATTTCAACTCAGGTAGCAACCAGGGTTGAACATGGCTCCAACCCGGGCCACGGTAGGGTGTGAACGGGTAAGCCTGGTCTCAGCAGGTGTGGGGTATCAATGGGTGTGTAATTTGAGAAAAGCAGTATCTACACTAAATTAACATAGACCCAGACAAGCAAAATTCAAACTCCATATCCACACACACATACACACAACCTGAAGCCAGCCATATCCATTCTACATTTACTACTGTATATGGACAAAAGCATTTGGCCACAACTGTTAATTATTGATTTCAGGCGTTTCAATCAGACCCATTGCCACAGGTGTATAAAATCAAGCACCTAGCCATGCAGTCTCCATTTGCAAACGTTTGTGATACAAAGTGGTTCATTCTGAAGAGCTCAGTGACTTCAAGCATGGTACTGTGATAGGATTCCACCTTTGCAATAAGACGATTTGTGAAATGTCATCCCTGCTGGATATTCCACGGTAACTTGTAAGTGATATTATTAGAAAGTGACAACATATAGGAACAACAGCAGCTCAGCCACGACGTGGAAGTACATGTAAAATCACAGAGTGAGGTCAACGACTGCTAAGGCGCATGGTGCGTAAAAGTCGCCAACGCTCTGCTGATTCCATAGCTGAAGAGTTCCGAACTTCCACTGGCATTAATGTAAGCACAAAGACTGTGTGGCGGGAGTTTAATGGAATGGGTTTCCATGGCCGAGTAGCTGCATGCAAGCCTCGCATCACCAAGCCCAATGCCAAGCATCAGATGGAGTGGTGTAAAGACCACCGACACTGGACTGTGGAGCTGGGGAGTGACTAATCACAATTCTTTGTTTGGCATTCAGATGGGTAAGTTTGGCGGATGCCGGGAGAACATTTCCCACCTGTCTGCATTTTGCCGACTAAGGAGTTTGGTGGAGGAGGGATAATGGTATGGGGATATTTTTCAGCGTTTGGGCTAGGTCTCTTATCTCCAGTGTAGGGCAATCTTAATGCTGCAGCATACCAAGACATTTTTGACAATGCTATGCTTCCAACTTTGTGGCAACAGTTTGGGGAAGACCCTTTGCTATTCCAAAATAACTGTGCCCCAGTGCACAAAGCAAGGACTATAAAGACATGATTTGATCGGTTCAGTGTGGAAGAACTTGACTGGCCCTTACAGAGCCCTGACCTCAACCCCATCGAGCACCTTTGAAATGAACTGGAATGGAGATTGTGAGCCAGGCCTTCTCGTCCAACATCAGTGCCTAACCGCATAAATGCTCTGCAAAATGAATGGGCACAAATTCCCAAAGAAACACTCCAAAATCTTGTGCCAAGCCTTCCAAGAAGAATGGAAGCTTTTATAGCTGCAAAAGGGGGGACCAACTCCATATTAAAGTACTGTATATGTATTTGAATACAATGTCATTATAGTCCCCGTTTGTGTAATAGTCAGGCGTCCACATACTTTTGTCCATATAGTATACATAAGAAACGCTAAATACATTAAAAATGCCAGATTAATAGTATATACAGTGAAAGAATTGCAACCATATTATATACATTGAAAAAACTAGATCCATATAAAATACATAGAAAAAGCGGGTGGGGAGGGAATACCAGATGCTGACCAATCATAGCAGCCAAGGGGAGGGGTCCCCTCTTCTGCTGTACTGTCCGTGTGAGTCATTGTGACTCATTATATTATAGTAACTGGCTGGCTTGCAATATGCTGCCGATCATGGGCCCCTTCATAGCCTGGGCAGCATGAAACCTACTCTCAATGGCAAAAGGTGGCATATGATGCTGTGGCACAGTTGATGCTGTGGCACAGTCCTACACCCCGCCAGTATAAATATCTAGTTCAATAGATGAGGAAAAACGCGCCATTGCAGGGGCGGGGCTTCTTCCTCAGGCAGCCAGCACACTGCTCAGCGCCATTTTCTTCCAGCACACAGCAGGGGAAGAAACGCTGCTCCTCCTCTCCACTTCTGAATCAACTATCAGGGTGCTAAAAAGGGGGGGGGGGGGGTGTATATTGTGGTACTATAACTATGGCAATATATATAGCGCGGAAAGTCTCTGTGTACAAAGTACGCGACACAGGGATTTTTTTGTCTCTGTGTACAAAGTACACGACACAGATTTTTTCTTTAGTTGCTGAGTTGTGGACTGTCAATTCCTTTCTGTGTCCCTCTGACAGATTTTACTGTGGGTCTGTCCCCTATAAGCCCCGGAGTGTCTGTGGTGTGATTGTGCACGTGTGTGACAGCTCTTCCCCTGAGGGAGCCATTTTAGGGACACAGAGTTGTAATGTGGTGGCGCTGCCGGCACACCATGAGCCTGAATGGGAGAAAGAATTACGTAATAGTATGAATCATATCAGTAAGAGATTGGATAAGTCTGAGTCTCATACAGAAACCTGGAGAAAATCCATGGAAGATGTGATTTTTAGTAGTTCTGCTTTTTCATCCACAGGGGATTCCTCTGGGTCACATAAAAGGTTATTTGCACAAATAGTACAAACTGATACCGACACGGACTCTGATTCCTATGTCGACACTAGTGATTCCAGGGGAATAGATCAAAAATTAGTGAAAAACATTCAATACATGATTGTGGCTATAAAGGCAGTCTTAGAAGTTACGGAGCCACCTCCTTTATCACAGGAGAATAAGCCTTTTATAAAGAAAAGAAACTTAATGTAACTTTCCCTCCATCTCATGAACTGAACAGTTTATTTGAGGGAGCCTGGGTAAACCCTGAAAAGAAGTTTCAGATTCCAAAAAGAATTCAGGTAGCGTACCCTTTCCCTGCAGAGGACAGGAAAAGGTGGGAGTCACCCCCTGTTTTAGACAGTGCCTTGTCACGGTTAACCAAAAAGGTGATTCTCCCTGCGCCTGGGATGGCTTCACTAAAAGAGCCGGCAGACCGCAAGTTAGAGAATACGTTGAAATCTATTTATGTGGCCAATGGGACATTACTCAGGCCTGTGCGTGGGTGAGTAATGCTATTGAAAAGTGGTCAGAAAACTTGTCATCAGAAATTGACACAATAGATAGAGACGAGATACTCCTAACTTTAGGTCATATCAAAGATGCTGCTGCGTATATGCTAGAAGCCATGAAAGATATTGGTCTCTTGGGATTAAAAGCCGCTACCATGGCAATCTCAGCACGGAGGGTGTTGTGGATTCGCCAATAGAATGCTGACGCAGATTCCAAAAGGAATATGGAGGCTCTCTCGTACAAAGGTGAGGCCTTGTTTGGAGATGGGCTGGATGCCTTAGTTTCTGCGGCTACCGCAGGTAAGTCGACATTCTTGCCTTATGCTCCTGCACCGGCGAAAAAGACACATCACTCTCAGATGCAGTCCTTTCGGCCCAATAGATACAAAAAGGGTAAAGGTTCCCCTTTCTTTGCGGGTAGAGGAAGGGGAAAAGGAAAAAAGCCCACAGTGTCTCCAGGATCACAGGAGCAGAAATCAACCTCTGCTTCTGCCAAACCTGCAGCATGACGCTGGGGCTCCCTTGCGGGAGTCCGCTCAGGTGGGGGCACGTCTGAAACTTTTCAGTCATGTATGGGTTCAATCTGGCCTAGACCCGTGGGTCGTACACATAGTGTCCCTAGGGTACAAACTGGAGTTTCAAGACATTCCCCCATGCTGATTTTTCAAATTGGCCTTACCAGCTTCTGTACCGGACAGGGAAGTGGTAGCAGCAGCAATACAAAAATTGTGTCAGGAACAAGTCATTGTCCTGGTTCCCTTGTTACAACAAGGAAAAGGGTTTTATTCAAGCCTATTTGTAGTTCCGAAGCCGGACGGCTCGGTCAGACCAATTCTAAACCTGAAAAATCTGAATCTCTACCTGCAAAGGTTCAAGTTCAAGATGGAATCTCTGAGGGCAGTGATTTCCAGTCTGGAGGAGGGGGAATTCATGGTGTCAGTGGACATAAAGGATGCCTACTTACATGTTCCCATTTATCCTCTGCATCAAGTTTATCTGAGATTCGCAGTGCAGGATTGTCATTATCAATTTCAGACGTTGCCGTTCGGATTTTCCACAGCACCGAGGGTGTTCACCAAGGTGATGGCGGAGATGATGGTCCTCCTTCGACAACAAGGAGGCAATATAATTCCTTACCTGGACGATCTCCTGATAAAAGCGAGGTCCAGGGAAAAGTTGGTGCAGAATATTGCACTCTCCCTGACAGTATTTCAACATCACGGTTGGATCATAAATTTTCCAAAGTCACAATTGGAATCGACGACAAGATTATCGTTTCTGGGGATGATACTGGACACAGAAGTACAGAGGGTATTTCTTCCAGTAGAAAAGGCTCTGGAAATCCAGAGAATGGTCAAACAGATTCTGAAACCAACAAAAGTGTTGATTCATCAATGCATTCGGTTGTTGGGAAAGATGGTAGCGGCCTACGAGGCCATACAGTTTGGCCGATTCCATGCCAGAGTATTCCAGTGGGACCTATTGGACAAGTGGTCCGGATCCCATCTACACATGCATCAGAGGATAGTCCTGTCATCCAAAGCCAGAATTTCGCTCCTGTGGTGGCTACACAGTTCTCAGCTCCTAGAGGGACGCAGGTTCGGGATTCAAGACTGGATCCTGGTGACCACGGATGCAAGTCTCCGAGGCTGGGGAGCTGTCACACAGGGGGAGAGCTTCCAAGGAAGATGGTCAAGTCAAGAAACTTGTCTTCATATAAACGTTCTGGAGTTGAGAGCCATTTACAATGGCCTTCTACAAGCGGTGCATCTTCTTCAAGATCAACCCGTACAGATCCAGTCGGACAATGTAACAGCAGTCGCGTACATAAACCGTCAGGACGGAACGAAAAGCAGAGCGGCAATGGCAGAGGTGTCCAAGATCCTCCTCTGGGCAGAAAGACATGCAAAAGCTCTGTCGGCAATTTTCATTCCGGGAGTGGACAACTGGGAAGCTGACTTCCTCAGCAGACACGATCTCCATCCAGGAGAATGGGGCCTCCACCAAGAAGTCTACGCAGAGTTGACAAGTCTTTGGGGAATTCCTCAAATAGACATGATGGCATCGCAAGAAGAAGCTTCAGAGATATTGTTCCAGGTCAAGAGACCCTCAAGCAACAGCAGTGGATGCACTGGTGACCCAGTGGGTGTTTCGGTCGGTGTATGTTTTTCCTCCACTTCCACTGATACCAAAAGTTCTCAAAATCATAAGAAGAACGGGAGTTCGAGCGATCCTCATTGCCCCTGACTGGCCAAGGAGGGCTTGGTATCCAGATCTTCAGGAGTTGCTGATAGAAGATCCTCGGACTCTTCCTCTTCGCGAGGACCTGCTACTGCTAGGGCCGTGGATGCATCAAGACTTACCGCGGCTACGTTTGACGGCATGGCTGTTGAGCGCCGGATCCTAGCCCGAAAGGGTATTCCCAAAGAAGTCATTCCCACTCTTATTCAGGCCAGGAAAGGAGTAACGTCTAAACATTACCACCGTATTTGGAGAAAATATGTGTCTTGGTGTGAAAACAAGAAGACTCCAACGGAAGAGTTTCAGTTAGGACGTTTTCTCCATTTTCTCCAGGCGGGTGTGGATGCGGGCCTACGATTTGGGTTCAATCAAGGTCCAGATTTCGGCCTTGTCTGTTTTCTTTCAGAAACAATTGGCCTCCCTTCCAGAAGTTCAGACATTCGTGAAAGGGGTATTACAACATCCAACCTCCATTTCTGCCTTCTGCCTCCTGTGGCACCATGGGATCTAAACGTGGTGTTGCAGTTCCTTCAATCGGGTGTAGTACGGCTGACCGGCGGTCAGGAGACCGCCGGTCAGCTTACCGGCGCCGGGATCCCGGCAGCATACCGACGCCGGGATCCCAGCGGGGAGGGGCGAGTGCAGCAAGCCCTTTGCGAGCTCGCAGCGCTCGCAGCGCTCGCCACGCTGCGGGCTCGGTGGCGACCTGCGGTCGCCACGGGTTCTATTCCCACTCTATGGGTGTCGAGGACACCCACGAGTGGGAATAGATCCCTCTTGGTTGGCATGCCGACCATCGGGATAGTGAGCGGTCGGGATGGTGGAGGAGGTCATGTGACTGTCGGTCTCCCGACCGCCGGTCACATGAATAGCACCCCTTCAATCGGATTGGTTTGAACCTCTCCAGGAGATAGAGTTGAAATTTCTCACTTGGAAAGTGGTCATGCTGTTGGCCTTGGCATCCGCAAGAAGGGTGTCTGAGTTAGGGGCCTTGTCTCACAAGAGCCCTTACTTGGTTTTCAATGAAGATAGGGCTGAGTTAAGAACTCGTCAGCAATTTCTTCCAAAGGTGGTTTCTTCTTTCCATATAAACCAGCCTATTGTGGTGCCAGCGGCTACTGACACCTTTGCTGCTTAAAAGTCTCTGGATGTGGTCAGGGCTTTGAGAATCTATGTCGCAAGAACGGCTCGGATACGGAAAACGGAGGCTCTGTTTGTCCTATATGCTCCCAACAAGATTGGGTGTCCTGCTTCTAAGCAGACTATTGCGCGCTGGATCAGAGGTACGATTCAGCACGCTCATTCCACGGCAGGATTGCCGATACCGAATTCGGTGAATGCCGATTCTACTAGAAAGGTGGGCTCATCCTGGGCGGCTGCCCGGGGGGTCTCGGCATTGCAACTTTGCCGAGCAGCTACTTGGTCAGGGGTAAACACGTTTGCTAAGTTTTACAAGTTTGACACCTTGGCCGATGAGGACCTACAGTTTGGTCAATCGGTGCTGCAGGGTCATCCGCACTCTCCCGCCCGTACTGGAGCTTTGGTATAACCCCATGGTACTGAAGTGGACCCCAGCATCCTCTAGGACGTATGAGAAAACAGGATTTTAATACCTACCGGTAAATCCTTTTCTCCTAGTCTGTAGAGGATGCTGGGCACCCAGCCCAGTGCGTACTTTACCTGCAGTTGTTATTTTGTTAAAAATGTTTCAGCAAGTTGCTGTAAGGTTCATGCCTGTTGGCGTGTGTTTTGTTAAATGCCATGTGTGCGGCATGGTTGAAGTGTGAGCTGGTATGAATCTCACCATTAACTTAAAAGTAAATCCTTTTCTCGAAATGTCCGTCTCCCTGGGCACAGTTCCTATACTGAGGTCTGGAGGAGGGGCATAGAGGGAGGAGCCATTTCACACTCTGAAAAAGTCTAAACGTGCCCATGGCTCCTGCGGAACAGTCTATACCCCATGGTACTGAAGTGGACCCCAGCATTAAAATCCTGTTTTTTTTGTTTGTTATTTTCGGTATGCTGTCTGGGCATCAGCATACCTGCACTTTGGGGGGAGGGGGGGGGGGGCGATCACCGGCCTTGCGAGGTGCATAGCCACTTCCCAGCTGGGGGGTTGTTGTTCAGCGAGGCACTGCGCCTTGGCTGTCACAGCCGCAGCACGCTGCACACCCCTAACGCTGCCTGAAGGTGACATCGGTGGTGAGTACAACCCGGGGGCCTCGCCAAGGGGGTCCCCCGGTTCAAAGTGCGGCTGATCACAGGCGCCGAGTACGGGACCCTCCCGGTTGGGTCCCGCTAAGATCTCCTGTGTGGAATTGGCACAAAAAGCTTGACCAGCACTTGTTGTGATGTTTTGAGCTAAAAAGGAGACTTTGCCAATATAATATATTAGTGTAACTCCGGCGCCATTGGAGGGGGCGGAGCTACATCAGAGCTGGACCTGAGGCGTTTTGGCACTACCTCTGCTTACTGCAGTCATCCACAGCACACATAGCGCTTCCTGACTCCTCAGCCACGCTGGATATCTGGTACAGGGTGTAGCAAAGGGGAAGAGCCACTTGTGTACACTATCTGGATCCTATTTAGGACAAAAATTGTTAGTGTTTACTGTATTTTAGGGAGCTGACAGCCTCACTTGCGCTGTACAGATCAGGGTGTGCTGGTGTCCTTCTCTCTGTGTGTCTCCTCTCACATACTGTAGGGCATGCTTGCAAAATAACGGTCTGTGTGTATGTTTATGTTTTGTGCTTACTGTGAAACATGGGTAAACACAAGCTGTGCAGTGTATGTCACACCAAATTCTCTCCATTATCTACTGATTCTATTTCATGTGAACAATGCAGTCAATCACAAATCCGTGAAGGGGCTGGGGGAGATGGCCCAGAGCCCCACTGGTTAGGGTCTCTTAAAATTATGATGTCAGATATGTCATCCCAGCTCACTGCTAATGTGCAGAAGACTAGCTGTGGAAGATTTAGCTGCTAGGGCTGATGCACAGCCCCCCCTCTCCCATGCAGGTCCCCAGAAGCATGGTTTTCCTGCACTGCTGTCTGATACAGATGATGATATACCGGATGATGGAGATGACCCGGATCCTGTTAGTGGGGATCCTGATTCTGCCCAGGGTATTGAACCCCTCATTTTGACTATAAGGGAGGTGTTAAAGCTCCCCCTAGAGGACGCTGCATCACAACAGTCATATTTCTTTGTTCAAAATAATCCCAATGTCACTTTCCCTGATTCTCCAGAGTTAGATGACTTATGCAAAAGGTCTGGAAAAATCCAGACAAAAAATTCCAAGTGTCCAAAAAGTTTTTTTGCACTTTCCCATTTCCTCCGGAAGGTAGAAAACTTTGGGAGGAACCCCCTGGGATGGATGTGTCAGTCTCTCACCTGTCTAAGAAGGCAGTGCTACCTACCCCGGGCTCCTTTTCCATGAAGGACCCTGGGGATCGGAAGATAGAAACTACCCTAAAGTCTATATACACTACGGCCAGCCTTTTACAAAGACAAGTTATTGCGGGTTGCTGGATGACCCATGCTATTCATTCATGGGCCATTCAAATTCATGGGGGTCTCTCGGGGGATATGCCCTTAGTTACTATGGTCACCCTATTGAAGCAAATTCAGGACACTACACGGGTCCTCTGTGATTCCCTCAAGGCGATAGGGAATATTAATGCTAGGATGTCTGCCATGGCGGTGTCGGCACGCAGGGCCTTGTAGTTGCGTCAGTGGTATGTGGACACATAATCCAAACGTAGTGTGCAATCTCTCCCCTTTTCTGTGGAATGGCTTTTTGGGGTTGAGTTGGATACCTGGATTTCCAAGGCTACGGCTGGAAAATCCACATTTCTCCCCTCTGGGGCCCCGCCGGCAAGACGCTCTTATCCGGGGCCGTCTGTCCAGTCCTTTCGGTTGCACAGATTTTGCTCGAAGGCCAGAGGTGCCTCCAATGCGGTCAGAGGTAAGTCCAGAAAACCTGCAAGCACCAGTTCTCAGGAACAGTCCACCGGTTCGCTTCCACTAAGGCCTCAGCATGACAGTGCCCGCCCACCCACCCTGAGGGGATCTCGAGGTCGGAGCTTGACTGCGTCACTTCAGCCGCGTCTGGGAGAATTCCTGCCAGGATGACTGGGTCAGAGAGCTCGTTTCTCAAGTCTACAAGCTGGAGTTCGACAGTACAACCCCCCCCTCCCCAACGATATTTCAAATCAAGCTTACCAGCTTTGGAGGATATGCAAGTTACGTTGCAACAAGCCATCCTAAAGTTGGTCCAGTCCCACATCATTGTTCCGGGTACCAATACCGCAACGCGACAAGAGGGTTCTATTCAAACCTGTTTGTGGTGCCGAAACCGGACGGTTCGGTAGGACCCATTTTGAATCTACAATCCTTGAATCCTTACTGGAAGAACAGGAATTCATGGTCTCCTTGGATATCAGGGTGCCTACCTCCATATTCTGATTTGGCCGCCTCATCAGGCATACCTGCGGTTTGCACTGCTGGACAATCACTACCAATTCCAGACACTGCCCTTCGGCCTGTCCACAGCCCCCGAGGGTATTCACGAAGGTGATGGCGGTGGGGATGCGGTCAACATCCCGCTGGACGGGATCCCGGCGGTCGAAATACCGACGCCGGAATCCCGACCGCCACAATCCCGACATATTCTCCCTCCGTGGGTGTCCACGACACCCATAGAGGGAGAATATAATAGTGTGCCGAGCGAAGTGAGCCCGCAAGGGGCTGTGTTCCACTCGCCACCCCTGTCGGGATTGTGTGGTCGGGGTTCCGGCGTCGGTATTTCGACCGCCGGGATCCCGTCCAGCGGGATTACGTACTGATCCCTGGCGGTGATGATGTTCCGATTCCGGGTCCAGGGGGTCAGTATTGTCACTTATCTGGACAATCTTCTGATAAAAGCACGATCCAAGGAGCTTTTGTTGCTCCATATCGACCGCACTATCCATCTTCTGTCGGACCATGGGTGGATCCTCAACTTACATAAGTCCCACCTGGAGCCAACTCAGAGGCTCCTGTTCCTTGGGATGTTGCTGGATACTGTGGCCCAGAAGGTGTTTCTACCAGAGGACAAGGCAAATACACTTCAGGAGATGGTCTGCATGGTGCTCAGACCTACTCGAGTGTCTTTGCATACGATTGTTGGGAATGATGGTTGCCTCATACGAGGCGATCCAGTATGGGAGGTTCCATGCCAGAACGTTTCAGTTGGCTCTCCTGAGCAAGTGCTCCGGAGGATTCGGCTGTCACCTCAGGCCAGGATTTCCCTCCTGTGGTGGCTACAGTCCTCCAATCTCCTGGAAGGCCGAAGTTTCGTGATTCAGGATTGGACCCTCCTCACGACAGATACAATTCTACTGGGATGAGGAGCTGTCACCCAAGGGGCGTAGTTCCAGGGCAGGTGGTCAGCTCACAAAGCCATCTTTACGATCAACATTCTGGAGCTTCGGGGCGATCTACAATGCTTTGCTTCAGGCATCTCCTCTGCTCAAGGATCATGCGATCTAGGTACAGTCGGACAATGCCACAGCTATGGCATATATCAATCGACAAGGAGGGTCAAAAAGCAGAGCCTGCATGCGAAAGGTGTCAAAGATACTCCTCTGGGCCAAAAGAAATGCAAGAGTAATGTCAGCAATCTTCATTCCCGGTGTGGACAACTGGGAGGCGGACTTCCTGGGTCGTCACGATCTCCACCCGGGGGAGTGGGGGCTCCACCATCTGGTGTTCTAGCAGATCATCGACTGGTGGGGTTGCCCACAAATAGACATGATGGCTTCTCGTCTCAACAAGAAATTTCCCTGGTATTGCTCACAGACCAGGCACCCTCAGGCGAGGGCAGTGGATGCACTGGCGTCGCCTTGGCCTTACCGGCTGGTCTACCTGTGTCACGATCCGGGTATCTGGACGCCATTTCTTACCCATCAGATGCCTCCTAAGGCTGGCTCAGCGCTCCAGGACCGGATCCCATCTGTTATCCTGATGTGTACATTCCTGTATCCTCTCCTGTCACTCTGGGACGCTGTCACAGTAAACGCCATATTACACCTGGCATGACGTCTCCCGCGGCCTCCGCCGCCGTCCCTGAACTTCTGCATACAGAGTGTCTGAGTGGCGATTACGTCAGCCGCGGCCTCCGCTGTGTCCGCGTGGTTGGATGTGCATCTGTCAGCCTGGCGCCTCCTGTCTCCGGTGGCCGGCGCTGCCATTACTGTTTTCATTACCACATGGATTACAAACCAAACTTCCCTCCAAGTGTCTGCATGGGCGCAGCCATCTTGGATTCTGTCAGCTGATCATTTCCACCAATCTGTTCTCAGTATTGATAATCTGCATAATTGCCTAGCCAATCCCTTCCTTGCTGCAGGTATAAATACACTGTGCCTGAGCAAGGAAGGCGTCAGTGCTTTGGTTGTCAAACCTAGTTCCTGTTTGTCTCTCTCCTGTGATTGTCTTCCAGGTTCCAGCTCCTGTCTCAAGACTTCCACCATAGAGACCCGCACCAGCATTCCACCTGCGGTGTAGCCTGACTCTCCAATCCATTGTGGATTCATCTGTTTCCAGCTACAACATTACCTGCTTCCAGCTCAGCTTCCAGCAGAGTACAGCTTCCCTTAAAGGGCCGGTGTCCTTTCTACACTTTACCACTCTCCACCGGTATTATTATTTCTCCGCTCTCAAGTTCTACATTTCAGTTCATATTTCATCGCTCCCAAGTTCATTTATTATTTAACTGGTTCCAGCCAGTATCCACTCCGTGCTAACAACAGTCTGGTTCCAGCCAGTATCCACAGCAGCTGTTTTATCTTCAGCAACCCAGCTTTTCCTGGAACACCAGCTGGCACAATCCTGGGTTATCTCCATTGCTACAGTCGGGCCTGGTAAGGACTTTCCATCTAGAAGATCATAAGAACTATCTCACACTACCAGTGCCCTGTGGCTCCTGCCATCCTGTAGTACCCAGGAACTGTATTTATTCTTTGCTGACTTTTACGTTTTCTTTTACTGCTGCTATGTTGCGGAGTTGTCATAATAAACATCATTGACTTTTATCCAAGTTGTCGTGGTCACGCCTTCGGGCAGTTATTATTCATGTTACTTACATGTCCAGGGGTCTGATACAACCTCCCAGGTTCCGGTACATCTCAGCCCCTACCACTGAGGCTGCCTCCCGTCAGCTCAGGCCCTCAGTTGTGACAACCTGTTTCCTCCGATTCCATTGCTCCCAAGGGTGCTAACGCGAACCAGGAATCAAAGTGTCCAGGCAATTCTGATTGCCCCGGATTGGCCTTGGAGGGCGTGGTACACGGATCTTCTGTACATGTCCGTCGAAGACCCTTGGCCTCTACCACTAAGAAGCGATCTTCAACAAGGACCGTTCGTCTACCTGGACTTACGGCAAATTCGTTTGACAGCATGGAGGTTGAGCGGAACAGCCTAGCTCACAAGGGCCTTTCCAAGAAGGTTATTGCTACCATGGATCAGGCCAGGAAACCTGTGACGTCAAAACATTATCATCATATCTGAAGGAGATATGTGTCTTGGTGCGAGGAGCGCACGTATCTGCCTGCTGAATTTCACTTGGGACGTTTCTTACGGTTCCTGCAGGCTGGTGTGAATAAGGGCGTACGTCTGGGTTCCATTAAGGTCCAGATTTCAGCCCTCTCCATTTTCTTCCAGAAGAAATTTGCAGTGTTGCCAGAAGTTCAGACCTTACAATGGGTGCTCCACATTCAACCACCTTTTCTGCTGCCTAGGGCACCCTGGGATTGTAGTGTTGGTATATCTACAGTCCTCCTGGTTTGAACCTCTGATGATGGTAGAAGACCATTACCTCACGTGGAAGATGGTGATGTTACTGGCCCTGGCTTCTGCTCGACGTGTCTCAGAATTGGGGGCCTTATCGTGTAAAAGTCCGTCATTGGTCTTTTACGAGGACAGAGCAAAGCTCCAGACTAGACAGCAGTTCCTGCCGAAGCTTTGTTTCCACATTTCAGCTGAATCAACCTATTGTGGTTCCATCCACTTCTGACACTTCTGCCCTTCCGGAGGTACTGGATGCTGTGCATGCCTTGATAATATATGTCAAGCGCACAGCTCGGATCAGAGAAACGGATTCCTTGTTTGTGCTCTATGATGCGCAGAAAAAAGGTTGTCCTGCTTTGAAGCAGTCCACTGCTCGTTGGATTAGGCTTACGATCCAACAGGCCTATGTGTCGGCAGCCTTACCTGTTCCTAAATCTCTGAAGGCCCACTCTACAAGATCGGTGGGCTCTTCCTGGGCGGTTGCCCGTGGAGTCTTAGCCTTGCAAATATGCCGAGCTGCTACGTGGTCGGGGAAGTACACCTTTGTGAAGTTCTACAAATTTGATACCCTGGCCAAAGAGGATACCCAGTTTGGGCAGGCGGTGCTGCAGCAGTCTCAGCAAGTTCCTGCCCGTTCTGGAAGCTTTGGGACGTCCCCATCATACTAGATTCCCCAATATTCCTTATGGATGCTAGAGAAAATAGGATTTTAATACCTACCGGTAAATCCTTTTCTCGTAGTACATAAGGGATATTGGGCGCCCACCTCAGCGCGTTGACTTTTCTGCAGGTTTTTGTTATGTGGTTACCTGTTCAGCTGTTGCTGTTGTTACCAGCTGTTGCTGGTTGTTATCTGTTAGCGGTGTGCTGGTATGTAAATCTACCAATCTTTGTTATCATATTCCTTCTCTCATGTATGTCCTTTCACCTTCGGGCATGTTTCTACCTATAACTGCCTGTGGGAGGGGGCATAGAGGGGAGGAGCCAGCACACCCAGTTGAAGAAATGTAAAGTGCCCTGGCTCCTTTGGACCCCGTGTATACCCATCGTACTAGATTCCCCAATATGCCTTATGGACTATGAGAAAAGGATTTACCGGTAGATATTAAAATCTTATTTTTCTTTACAGGTGCCACTTTAACACATTTTAACATCATACAAGCGCTTGAATATTAATTTAATGTACCTATTTTTTAATCGAGCTGCTGACACATTAAGCGACTACATCATTAATGTGTTAACACCACCAAAGTGTATGTAATTTAAATATAGGTCCACCCGTACCAAATTAAATATTTCAAAAAGGCTTCTCAGGTTCTTGTAATGATCACACGAGGTCATCAACCATATGAAGTTTAAAATTTTAATCTAGATCCAGAGTACATAAAAGATAAAATACAAAAACAAACATAGTGTTGTCCAATTAAAATACAAGACACAGGAACATAAGTAAATGCATGTACATATATTTAAAGAAACAAGAGCTTATCTGAATAGCGGCAAACAGCAGTTCTTATTACCCAGGTGACAGTCCTAGCACGCCGTTTTCACCTCTGTTACTAAGGTGACAGTCCCGGTGCCCCGTTGGACGGCCCACACGACGATACTTCCGGTCAGGTGACAGTAAGCCGAAATGGAAGTGCAGACTCTGGAAGCCGGGCGGTGGCGTGACATTGATGACTGGAGGTGTGCTGAGAAAGGTGGTTAATGTGTGTTTTTTTTCACTCTACACTTGTGTGTGTCTTGAAGACGGGGTCACCGTACCTCAAAACGTTGGCATGATTTATTAAACAGCACTGCTTTTTGCACGTATTATACAGTCTCCTGAGTGCTGCCTCCTATGAAGTTCTCTCTCTCTCTCTCTCTCTCTGTATATATATATATATATATATATATATATACACTGCTCAAAAAAATAAAGGGAACACTAAAATAACACATCCTAGATCTGAATGAATGAAATATTCTTATTAAATACTTTGTTCTTTACATAGTTGAATGTGCTGACAACAAAATCACACAAAAATGATCAATGGTAATCAACTTTATTAACCCATGGATGTCTGGATTTGGAGTCACACTCAAAATTAAAGGGGAAAAACACACTACAGGCTGATCCTTAAAACAAGTCAAAATGAGGCTCAGTAGTGTGTGTGTGGCCTCCACGTGCCTGTATGACCTCCCTACAATGCCTGGGCATGCTCCTGATGAGGTGGCGGATGGTCTCCTGAGGGATCTCCTCCCAGACCTGGACTAAAGCATCCGCCAACTCCTGGACAGTCTGTGATGCAACGTGGCGTTGGTGGATGGAGCGAGACATGATGTCCCAGATGTGCTCAATTGGATTCAGGTCTGGGACGGGCGGTCCAGTCCATAGCATCAATACCTTCGTCTTGCAGGAACTGCTGACACACTCCAGCCACATGAGGTCTAGCATTGTCTTGCATTAGGAGGAACCCAGGGCCAACCGCACCAGCATATGGTCTCACAAGGGGTCTGAGGATCTCATCTCGGTACCTAATGGTAGTCAGGCTACCTCTGGCAAGCATATGGAGGGCTGTGTGGCCCCCCAAAGAAATGCCACCCCACACCATTACTGACCCACTGCCAAACCGGTCATGCTGGAGGATGTTGCAGGCAGCAGAACGTTCTCCTTGGTGTCTCCAGACTCTGTCACGTCTGTCACATGTGCTCAGTGAGAACCTGCTTTCATCTGTGAAGAGCACAGGGCGCCAGTGGCGAATCTGCCAATCTTGGTGTTCTCTGGCAAATGCCAAACGTCCTGCACGGTGTTGGGCTGTAAGCACAACCCCCACCTGTGGATGTCGGGCCCTCATACCACCCTCATGGAGTCTGTTTCTGATCGTTTGAGTAGACACATGCACATTTGTGGCTTGCTGGAGGTCATTTTGCAGGGCTCTGGCAGTGCTCCTCCTGTTCCTCCTTGCACAAAGGCGGAGGTAGCGGTCCTGCTGCTGGGTTGTTGCCCTCCTACGGCCTCCTCCACGTCTCCTGATGCACTGGCCTGTCTCCTGGTAGCGCCTCCATGCTCTGGACACTACGCTGACAGACACAGCAAACCTTCTTGCTACAGCTCGCATTGATGTGCCATCCTGGATGAGCTGCACTACCTGAGCCACTTGTGTGGGTTGTAGACTCCGTCTCATGCTACCACTAGAGTGAAAGTACTGCCAGCTTTCAAAAGTGACCAAAACATCAGCCAGAAAGCATAGGAGCTGAGAAGTGGTCTGTGGTCACCACCTGCAGAACAACTCCTTTATTGGGGGTGTCTTGTTAATTGCCTATAATTTCTACCTTCTGTCTATTCCATTTGCACAACAACATGTGAAATTGATTGTCAATCAGTGTTGCTTTATATATATATATATATATATATATATTTATTTCTCTGACGTCCTAGTGGATGCTGGGTACTCCGTAAGGACCATGGGGAATAGACGGGCCCCGCAGGAGACTGGGCACTCTTTAAAGAAAGATTAGGTACTACATCTGGTGTGCACTGGCTCCTCCCTCTATGCCCCTCCTCCAGACCTCAGTTAGAATCTGTGCCCGGCCAGAGCTGGATGCACTCTAGGGGCTCTCCTGAGCTTCCTAGAAAGAAAGTATTTGTTAGGTTTTTTATTTTCAGTGAGATCTGCTGGCAACAGACTCACTGCTACGTGGGACCGAGGGGAGAGAAGCGAACCTACCTGCTTGCAGCTAGCTTGGGCTTCTTAGGCTACTGGACACCATTAGCTCCAGAGGGATCGAACACAGGCCCAGTCCTCGGTCGTCCGGTCCTGGAGCCGCGCCGCCGTCCCCCTTGCAGAGCCAGAAGAACCGAAGAGAAGTTGAAAATCGGCGGCTGAAGACTCCGGTCTTCATTAAGGTAGCGCACAGCACTGCAGCTGTGCGCCATTGCTCCCTCTGCACACCACACCCTCCGGTCACTGATGGGTGCAGGGCGCTGGGGGGGGGCGCCCTGGGCAGCAATTAGAGTACCTTACATGGCTAAATAGCACATAATACAGCTAATAAACCGTATATGTGCATAATCCCCCGCCATAAAGCATATAAAAAAGCGGGAGAAGTCCGCCGAGAAAGGGGCGGGGCTATCTTCCTCAGCACACGGGCGCCATTTTCTCTTCACAGCTCCGCTGGAAGGCAGCTCCCAGGCTCTCCCCTGCAGTTTCCAGGCTTCGAGGGTAAAAAGAGAGGGGGGGGGCACTAAATTTAGGCGCAACTGTGTATAATAAGCTGCTATAAGGAAAAATCACTCACTTTAGTGTAAATCCCTGGTTATATAGCGCTGTGGTGTGTGCTGGCATACTCTCTCTCTGTCTCCACAAAGGACTTTGTGGGGTCCTGTCCTCAGTCAGAGCATTCCCTGTGTGTGTGTGTGTCCGGTGTGTCGGTACGGCTGTGTCGACATGTTTGATGAGGACGCTTATGTGGAGGCGGAGCAGGAGCCGATAAGTGTGATGTCGCCCCCTGCGGGGCCGACACCAGAGTGGATGGATATGTGGAAGGTATTAACCGACAGTGTCAACTCCTTGCATAAAAGGTTCGATGACGTAACAGATTTGGGACAGCTGGCATCTCAGCCCGCGCCTGCCCAAACGTCTCAGAGGCCATCAGGGGCTCAAAAACGCCCGCTACCTCAGATGGCAGACACAGATGTCGACACGGAGTCTGACTCCAGTGTCGACGAGGATGAGACAAATGTACAATCCACAAGGGCCATCCGATGTATGATTACGGCAATGAAAAATGTGTTGCACATTTCTGACATTAACCCGGTTACCACAAAAAAGGGTATTATGTTTGGGGAGAAAAAGCAGCCAGTGTCTTTTTCCCCCATCTGATGAGTTAAATGAATTGTGTGAAGAAGCGTGATGTTCCCCAGATAAGAAACTAGTGATTTCTAAGCGGTTACTAATGGCGTACTCTTTACCGCCAACGGATAGGTTACGCTGGGAGACATCCCCTAGGGTGGACAAGGCGCTCACACGCTTATCAAAAAAGGTGGCACTGCCGTCTCAGGATACGGCCGCCTTAAAGGAGCCTGCAGATAGAAAGCAGGAGGCTATCCTGAAGTCTGTGTATACACACTCAGGTACTATACTGAGACCTGCTATTGCTTCAGCATGGATGTGTAGTGCTGCAGCAGCATGGTCTGATTCCCTGTCAGATAACATTGATTCCCTTGACAGAGATACTATTTTGCTAACTATAGAGCATGTTAAAGATGTAGTCTTATATATGAGAGATGCACAGAGGGACATTTGCCGGCTGGCATCTAGAATTAATGCAATGTCCATTTCTGCCAGGAGAGTATTATGGACTCGGCAGTGGACAGGTGATGCTGATTCTAAAAGGCACATGGAAGTTTTGCCTTATAAGGGTGAGGAACTGTTTGGGGACGGTCTCTCGGACCTCGTGTCCACAGCAACAGCTGGGAAGTCGAATTTTTTACCTCAGGTTCCCTCACAGCCTAAGAAAGCACCGTATTATCAAGTACAGTCCTTTCGGCCTCAGAAGGGTCAGAGGCGCGTCCTTTCTGCCCAGAGGCAGGGGTAGAGGGAAAAAGCTGCACCAGACAGCCAGTTCCCAGGAACAAATATCCTCCCCTGCTTCCACTAAGTCCACCGCATGACGCTGGGGCTCCACAGGTGGAGCCAGGTGCGGTGGGGGCCCGTCTCCAGAACTTCAGCGACCAGTGGGTTCGCTCACGGGTGGATCTCTGGGTTCTACAGGTATCTCAGGGATACAAGCTGGAATTCGAGACGTCTCCCCCTCGCCGTTACCTCAAATCAGCCTTGCCTGCTACTCCCAAGGAAAGGGAGGTAGTACTGGCGGCAATTCACAAGCTGTACCTCCAGCAGGTGATAATCAAAGTTCCTCTCCTTCCACAGGGACGAGGTTACTATTCCACAATGTTTGTGATACCGAAACCAGACGGTTCGGTGAGACCCATTCTAAATTTGAAATCCTTGAACACTTATATAAGGAAGTTCAAGTTCAAAATAGAATCGCTCAGGGCGGTTATTGCAAGCCTGGAAGAGGGGGATTTTATGGTGTCACTGGACATCATGGAGGCTTACCTAAATGTCCCCATTTACCCACCTCACCAGGAGTACCTCAAGGTTGTGGTACAGAACTGCCATTACCAATTCCAGACGTTGCCGTTTGGTCTGTCCACGGCACCGAGGGTGTGTACCAAGGTAATGGCCAAAATGATGATACTCCTTCGAAAGAAGGGAGTTATAATTATCCCGTACTTGGACGATCTCCTTATAAAGGCGAGGTCCAAGGAGCAGTTGTTGATCGGAGTAGCACTATCTCAGGAAGTGCTACAACAGCACGGCTGGATTCTGAATATCCCAGGGTCGCAGCTGGTTCCTACGACGCGTCTGCTGATATTGGGCATGTTTCTGGACACAGAACAGAAGAAGGTGTTTCTCCCCGAGGAGAAGGCCAAGGAGTTGTCATCTCTGGTCAGAGACCTCCTGAAACCAGAACAGGTGTCGGTGCATCAGTGCACGTGAGTCCTGGGAAAGATGGTAGCTTCGTACGAAGCAATTCCATTCGGCAGGTTCCATGCAAGGAACTTTCAGTGGGACCTGTTAGACAAGTGAGGATCGCATCTTCAGATGCATCGGCTGATCACCCTGTCCCCGAGGGTCAGGGTGTCTCTGCTGTGGTGGCTGCAGAGTGCTCATCTTCTCGAGGGCCGCAGATTCTGCATTCAGGACTTGGTCCTGGTGACCACGGATGCAAGCCTCCGAGGTTGGGGAGCAGTCACTCAGGGAAGAAACTTCCTAGGACAATGGTCGAGTCAGGAGACTTCCCTACACATAAATATTCTGGACCTAAGGGCCATTTACAATGCCCTAAGTCAAGCAGAACCCCTGCTTCAAAACCAGCCGGTGCTGATTCAGTCAGACAACATCACGGCTGTCGCCTATGTAAACCGACAAGGCGGCACAAGAAACAGGATGGCGTTGGCAGAAGCCACAAGGATTCTCCGATGGGCGGAGAATCACGTGCTAACACTGTCAGCAGTGTTCATTCCGGGTGTGGAAAACTAGGAAGCAGACTTCCTCAGCAGGCACGACCTCCACCCGGGAGAGTGGGGACTTCATCCAGAAGTCTTCACGCAGATTGTAGACCATTGGGAACGGCCACAGGTGGACATGATGGCGTCCCGCCTCAACAAAAAGCTAAAAAAGTATTGCGCCAGGTCAAGAGACCCTCAGGCAATAGCTGTGGACGCACTAGTGACACCGTGGGTGTACCAGTCGGTTTATGTGTTCCCTCCTCTTCCTCTCATACCCAAGGTACGGAGGATAGTAAGTAAGAAAGGAGTAAGAACTATACTTGTAGTTCCGGATTGGCCAAGAAGAACTTGGTACCCAGAACTGCAAGAAATGATCTCGGAGGACCCATGGCCTCTGTTTCTCAGACAGGACCTGTTACTGCAGGGGCCCTGTCTGTTCCAAGACTTACCGCGGCTGCGTTTGAAGGCTTGGCGGTTGAACGCCGGATCCTAACGGAAAAGGGCGTTCCAGATGAAGTGATTCCTACGCTGTTAAAGGCTAGGAAAGACGCTGCCTGAAGTTCAGACGTTGTTAAGGGAGTGCTGCATATTCAGCCCCTTTTTGTGCCTCCAGTGGCACCTTGGGATCTCAACGTAGAGTTGGATTTCCTAAAATCACATTGTTTTGAGCCACTTCAGACCATGGAGTTGAAGTATCTCACGTGGAAAGTGGTCATGCTTTTGGCCTTGGCTTCGGCTAGGCGGGTGTCAGAATTGGCGGCTTTGTCATGTAAAAGCCCGTATCTGATCTTCCATATGGATAGGGCAGAATTGAGGACTCGTACCCAATTTCTCCCTAAGGTGGTATCAGCGTTTCATTTGAACCAACCTATTGTGGTGCCTATGGCTACTCGGGACTTGGAGGATTCCAAGTTGCTGGACGTAGTCCGGGCCCTGAAAATCTATGTTTCCAGGACGGCTAGAGTCAGAAAAACTGACTCGCTGTTTATCCTGCAAGCACCCAACAAGCTGGGTGCTCCTGCTTCTAAAGCAGACTATTGCTCGCTGGATCTGTAGCACGATTCAACTTGCACATTCTGCGGCTGGACTGCCGCATCCTAAATCAGTAAAAGCCCATTCCACGAGGGAGGTGGGCTCTTCTTGGGCTGCTACCCAAGGGGTCTCGGCTTTACAACTTTGCCGAGCTGCTACCTGGTCGGGGTCAAACACGTTTGCAAAATTCTACAAGTTTGATACCCTGGCTGAGGAGGACCTTGAGGTTGCTCATGCGGTGCTGCAGAGTCATCTGCACTCTCCCGCCCGTTTGGGAGCTTTGGTATAATCCCCATGGTCCTTACGGAGTACCCAGTATCCACTAGGACGTCAGAGAAAATAAGAATTTACTCACCGGTAATTCTATTTCTCGTAGTCCGTAGTGGATGCTGGGAGCCCGTCCCAAGTGCGGACTTCTGCAATACTTGTATATAGTTATTGCTTAACTATAGGGTTATTGTTCTGAGCCATCTGTTGAATGAGGCGCAGCTATTGTTCATACTGTTAACTGGGTATAGTTATCACAAGTTGTACGGTGTGATTGGTGTGGCTGGTATGAGTCTTACCCTGGATTCCAATCCTTTCCTAGTAATGTCAGCTCTTCCGGGCACAGTTTCCCTAACTGAGGTCTGGAGGAGGGGTATAGAGGGAGGAGCCAGTGCACACCAGATGTAGTACCTAATCTTTCTTTAAAGAGTGCCCAGTCTCCTGCGGGGCCCGTCTATTCCCCATGGTCCTTACGGAGTACCCAGCATCCACTACGGACTACGAGAAATAGAATTACCGGTGAGTAAATTCTTATTAAATATATATATATAAATTATATTTGGTGCTCTTTGTTCTATGTACTGTATGCTGATTCCTTAGCAAGTACTGTGTAGTTGTCTAGTTCCAGAGTTCTAAAGCAGTAGCATCCTTCAGTTTGATGAAGCGATGCTCCCCCAGATTAATGAATTTTAGGATCCCACAGGTATAGAGAAATCTGTCTAGAAAAAGAACATAGGGGGTTGATCCATAGTACATACAAGTTTTATTTTCTGTAAAAAGCAGTCTGCATTACCAGGTTGTGCTTGTGCCTAAGAACAAACAGTGTAGGCTTAGTACCATATGAATCAGTATACTGCTCTGGGACTCTCTCTCTCTCCACAACCGCATTCGGCTCCAGCTGGGCACACACTGCCATGTAATAAGGTTTCTTAGTCATAATAATGTTTGTGAAGGCGTCACTTGAGTCTAATTAGTAGAAATATGCAGGTATGTGCTCCAACATTTTAATGTTTGATTCACATTTTCTTCAGAGATACAATAAAATACAAGCCAAACACTCACCTCATAGCCCCATCACCTCGTGTATCAGACTCGGCTTTTGGGTACCCATAACTTGCGCCGCACTGGAGTGACATCACTTTGTGTACCTGCTACCAATTATAGTCTCTCACAGTTTCTCTAATTACAAAAAAATTGTTATTGAAATACAATGCTCTTACAAATATTTAAAAGTGTTGCTGGATATATTATTAATTAGAACAATAAGTACAAATAGCCTTCTCTGTTGCACCTAGGTGCACCAAGGTTTATTAACATAAGCCTTTCATCTATTGTTCTCAACTGCAATACAATACAGAGAGAACAATACAGCAGGGGATTAAGTCAGACAGCACTGGCTCAGTTAATCCTATTAAAGGGATAGATGAGCAGGACTCCATCTGTATATAACATTAATAATCAATACTGACATATTAATGATAATATATTTCTATACAAATAAAGCAATAAACTAGACAGTACATGCAGGAAAAATTATATCTTATATCACAGTGTGCATTATATCTAACAACTGTACAATATATCAATCTAATGTTATCTCTAGCTACAAACACCAAGTCCTGCGTAGTTTAGGATAGGTTCCAGATAATAGATCCACACTGTCAAGATAGACCATCAATAGGTCGACACCATATGGTCAACATACAATAGGTCGACAGATACAAAAATGTTGACGTGACAGGTACAAAAAACTTTATTGGTGGAAGGGGGACAGTGCTTACGGTTGACAGGTACAAAAGGTCGACATGACAATTGTCAACACAAAAATGGCTGACACATTTTTATTTTATTTTATCCACATGGACTACAAATGGGAATAGTAACCTGCCCGAATTGTGGCGAGTGAACAAGCCCGCGACGGTCTCTGTTTCTACCGATGGTGGTCACAGAACATGAAATATTCAGTATGTGGCCAACCACCCCCACCCCCCCAAAAAAAAAAAAAAACCCATGTCACCATGTGATTTGGGTGAGCTCGCCACTAAATTTAAAGAAGCGCTCAGTTATAAGGCAACCCCAGCCTTATAATTGATTATCGCTATAAATCTAGCAGCGAACTTGCCAAAATCCCGCTCATTCCGTAATCTCTCCACCTATTACATACACCCCAAACCACCTCCCCTAGTTTTATGGTGTTGCATAGAGTAAGGAGGCTAATGTTCCAGGTGTTGGTGTACAGGTCTCAGATTTCACATACAGTATGCTGCATTTGTTTCCTTTGTGGTCTCTTCCTTTTCTCCTGCTTGTAGTAAGTCAGGTCAGGAGCACGTTCATGCAGGGGAGATCATCTAGCTGCTGAGCCTGTTGGCAGGCTGGAACTTCCATCTGTGTCACTGTGATTGGTGGCTTGTCCAGGGGGAGGAACTACATGCCAGGAAGCAATGCTCCAGCAGAGTAGGCAGGCTGGCCGACCTAGGGTGAGCCAATCGGTAATCTCATATCGATCTTTTGGATCACACACATTCCCAAGAAAAAAATTGATCCATCCAAAGGAAAAATAATACACATATTGCATACCGCCCAACATTCATGTAGCCTAGAGAGAAGACTGCATGACCTCATGGCAACCCTTCACCCCCATCCCCCCCCCCAACCTGTTTCCATTAATGTGGGCTGCATCCCCGACTCTCCCTGCACTGTGAATAATTGTATGCACATCATTTTGCAGAGCAGCACTGACAGTACTCCCCCCTAACTGTGCGGGTGGGACAGTCTGAAAACATTGGGACTGTCCCACTAAAAGCGGGGCAGTTGGGAGGTATGGCATTAACCCCACAGGAATAAAAAATAAAACATACATTCATTGCCCTCCACAGAAGACTGACCTGACCTGTCTGACTTAGAGAATAGTTGTAGCTGTCATAGGCTTCATCATGGTTAAGTAACTGTTGGCGTTGTTGCACAGCAGAACTAGTTGCAGTAGAAGAGAGACAATCCTATGCCCTCCCTCGCCCTGAGCTGCCGCAGCCTCAGTGACTCAGTTACTGCACTGCATTGTATGGGCGAGACAGCATGCGGCTGTGTGACCTATGACTTTATGCCGCTGTGTCACTGTCTATAGGTCACTGCCCGGGTCACGCCTGCTTTACCTGGCAGAATACAGTTCTGGACTTACAATGGGAGAGAACAGAAGGCTCTTGTGTGGGCGCACTCTTGAGAAAAAAAGTTGATAATGTATGAAAATCTAGAAAATGCTTAAGACATAACTTTTATTAACATTGTTAAAACGAAAATACCCTTCCCAAAGATCTATGAAACAAATTGAAAATTTGCAAAAATATTAAAATTGTTCTGGTCTCTTTATTTCAAAGAGTGTTCGGAAAGGTTGTAGACATTGAATTGTCAAACCCCCATTTCCCCTGACCAGTACAGGGTTTCTGAGAATACAGTTCTGCCCAGGCCAGAAGTTATCACTGGTTAGCGGAAGACGCGGTGCTGCCAGTGACTGGCGGTTGCCCCCAGGCTTGACAATCATCGGTCACTCTGTGGGGTGACAACCTTATGTGGTGGTTCCACTGAGACCGCCCTTGAGCCAGCCCCGTCAATTGACATCCCTAGGCTGACCCTGATCAGAAGCACATTGTGTACTACTTACTTTCCAATCTTCACTAAAACCCCTAATGCAGTGGAAAAATCACTGTACTTGTCACATTAGTAAAAGCCTGTGGGAAACTGCACTGGAAGTTTCTGTCCTCCCTGAGCTCGCCTTAGGACGACTGCATTATAAAGGAGTCACTCAGGGGGAAATTAGATTAACGCGGCTAAAGCTCCAGGTTTAACGGCCTGGAACTAGTCAATTAGTCAATTTCCCCACATGCTGTACACGCAGCTAACATGCGTGAACCTATAGATTTCGAGTTAAGTGCCCAGAATCTATGGGTTCACCTGCGCCGTAAGCCCCACAGGGTGGATTTAACATGGATTGTCCTTGAAGCTCCTGAGACTGCAAAGAAAAATCTGCATTAAGTGCACCCCTGGGGCTTACTGCTTGGGGTAGAGGCACCATTTGAATAGCGGCTAATAGCATCTGTCCCCCAGTGTATATGTGTGAACTGGGATAAGAAAAAATGTTTGGGTTTAGAACTGTAAATTGGACAGATTGGATCTATAATACTTTATTTAATTTTTTTGGGTGAGCATTACATAAATGTGCTGTAGCTTAGCAGCCAGTCAATTTTCATTAGTCTAACATGGACTGGGTTAATCAAAACTGAAGGCTTACTGGTTACTTTGGGTACTTAGTTTTAGCTATTTTTACTGTGTTATTAAATTCTTTTTCTCTTAAGTCCTAGAGGATGCTGGGGACTCCAAAAGGACCATGGGGTATAGACAGGATCCGCAGGAGACATGGGCACACTAAAAGACTTTGACTGGGTGTGAACTGGCTCCTCCCTCTATGCCCCTCCTCCAGACCTCAGTTAGATTCTGTGCCCAGGAGTGACTGGACACACACTAGGGGAGCTTTACTGAGTTTCTCTAGAAAGACTTTTGTTAGGTTTTTTATTTTCAGGGAGACCTGCTGGCTACAGGCTCCCTGCATCGAGGGACTGAGGGGAGAGAAGTCAGACCTACTTCTTCTGAGTTAAGGGCTCTGCTTCTTAGGCTGCTGGACACCATTAGCTCCAGAGGGTTCGATCACTCGCCTAGCTGCTTGTTCCCGGAGCCGCGCCGTCACCCCCCTCACAGAAGCCAGAAGTAAGAAGCCGGGTGAGTATTAGAAGAACAGAAGACTTCAGTGACGGCAGAAGACTTCAGTAACGGAGGTACAGCGCAGCGGTCGCGCTGCGCTCCATGCTCCCACACACACACCAATGGCACTCACAAGGTGCAGGGCGCTAGGGGGGAGCGCCCTGGGCAGCAAGTTACTGAGGGTCTTTTAACTGGCAAAAGAGGCATATTCTTTGCCCGGGCACCGTGTACGATACCCCTGCCAGTTTAAAAAATTTCAAATTGAAGCGGGACTACAGCGCGCCAGGAAGGGGTGGGGCTTAGCCGCACAGCTTACCAGCGCCATTTTATCTCTTCACAGCCGCTGCAGAGACGCTGGCCCGGACCTCCACTCTCCTTACAAGTACTGGGGAGCAAAATGGGGGGGGGGGAAGGGGGGCACAAGCAATTTGGTTCTATATATGTATATATAACTACAGTGCAGACATCATATACTATTTATTTAGTAGTACAGGTTGAGTATCCCTTATCCAAAATGCTTGGGACCAGAGGTATTTTGGATATGGGATTTTTCCGTATTTTGGAATAATTGCATACCATAATGAGATATCATGGTGATGGGACTTAAGTCTAAGCACAGAATGCATTTATGTTACATATACACCTTATACACACAGCCTGAAGGTCATTTTAGCCAATATTTTTTTATAACTTTGTGCATTAAACAAAGTGTGTGTACATTCACACAATTAATTTATGTTTCATATACACCTTATACACACAGCCTGAAGGTCATTTAATACAATATTTTTAATAACTTTGTGTATTAAACAAAGTTTGTCTACAGTGAGCCATCAAAAAACAAAGGTTTCACTATCTCACTCTCACTCAAAAAAGTCCGTATTTCGGAATATTCCGTATTTCGGAATATTTGGATATGGGATACTCAACCTGTATATGGGCGCTGGGGTGTTAGCTGGCATACTCCCTTTGTGTTCTCTCTACAGGCTTCCCTGTGGGTCAGTCCCCTTTTGGCCGGTGTGAGTGTGGGTGTGTCGGTACTGCGTGTCGACATGTCTGAGGCTGAGTGTTCCTCCCCGGAGGAAGTTACTGGGGGCGCGGAGAAAGATTTGGGAATGACTCTGTCTGCACAGCCGACTGCTGATTGGGTAAATATGTTGAGTACATTGAATGCAAACGTGGCATTATTGTCTAAGAGGCTGGATAAATCTGATTCTCAGACACAAACATGGAGGAAATCCATGGAGGACGCTTTGTCTCAGGTACAGACCCCCTCAGGGTCACAAAAATGTTAATTTACCCAGATGGCAGATACAGATACCGACACAGACTCTTATTCCAGTGTCGACTTCAATGAGGCCAGTTTACATCCGAAAGTGGTTAAGAGTATTCAGTACATGATTTTGGCTATTAAAGATGTTTTACATATTTCTGAGGAACTTCCTGTTCCAGATACAAGGGTTTGTTTATTTAAAGGGAAAAAGCCTGAGGTGAAGTTTCCCCCCACTCATGAACTGAACGCTCTTTGTGAAGAGGCTTGGGAGTCTCCTGACAAAAGGTGGCAGATTCCCAAGAGAATTTTTATGGCATATCCTTTCCAGTGGCGGATTTGCCGCCAGGCAACCTAAGCGGTTGCCTAGGGCCCGCCGGGTCAGGGGGGCCCGAAGTGGGCCCCCCCTTGTGTCACTGAGACACGCTGCCTCTCAGTCCGGCGGCAGCGTGTCTCAGCTGTCAGCCTGTCAGGAGAGGAGAGTGCGCCAGCGCGGCTGTGTCTGGCGCGGCGGCGTATAGCGGACTTCAAACCAGCCGCCGGTTCGTGAGCCAATCAGGAGCTGCCGGTCCGCAAGCTCTGATTGGCTCACGAACCGGCGGCTGGTTTGAAGTCCGCTACATGCCGCCAGCGCCAGACATAGCCGCGCTGGCGGGCGCTCTCCTCTCCTGACTGACACTGTCACACCGTCACCCTGCCTTACTCACAGCCACCCGGAAGAGCAGCAGCAGCAGTGCAGCAGCGGTAAGCAGCTGCAGCACTGGCTGCTGTGGGGGCAATTGTATACCTGGCACTATGGGGGCAATTGGCTGGCACTGTGGGGCATTTGTACGTATACCTGGCACTGTGGGGGCAATTGACTGGCACTGTGGGGCATTTGTATGTATACCTGGCACTGTGGGGACAATTGGCTGGTACTGTGGGGCATTTGTATGTATACCTGGCACTGTGGGGGCATTTGGCTGGCACTGTGGGGCATTTGTATGTATACCTGGCACTGTGGGGGCAATTGGCTGGCACTGTGGGGCATTTGTATGTATACATGGCACTGTGGGGGCAATTGGCTGGCACTGTGGGGCATTTGTATGTATACCTGGCACTGTGGGGGCAATTGTTTACCTGGCACTGTGGGGGCTTTTGTATACCTGGCACTGTGTGGGCATTTGTATACCTGTCAGGTATACAATTGCCCCCACAGTGCCAGATCCACAGTTGCCCCCACAGTGTCAGGTATTACCTGACACTGTGGGGGGAATTGTGGATCTGGCACTGTGGGGGGAATTGTGGATCTGGCACTGTGGGGGCATTTGTGGATCTGGCACTGTGGGGGCATTTGTATACCTGGCACTGTGGGGGCATTTGTATATCTGGCCACTGTGGGGGCAATTGTGAATCTGGCACTATGGGGCAATTGTGGATCTGGCACTGCACTATTGGGGGCATATGTCTGTGTATCACGTCCCATTTTAATTGGCCACACCCATTTTTTTGGCGCGCGCACACAGTGCCTTTGTGGGGCACTGTCTGTCTGATTGGTCGCCACTTAGCCCCGCCGGGAGTGCACACAGATGCTCTCATTCTAGTGAATGGGGCGCGTGCGTGTCACGGACATGTGCACGCCTCAGACGCGGTGATAGGCCCAGGTACAGACGGAACTCGATCTGTAATGTAAGTAAGTAAGTCAGAACAAAAATATAGTGCTGTGGATTGTTTGAGGTAGGGGGGCCCCAAATCGGTATTTCGCTTAGGGCCCCATGAGGCCTGAATCCGCCTCTGATCCTTTCCCATCTGACGACAGGGAGAAATGGGAGTCGTCACCCAACGTGGATAAGGCTCTGTCCCGACTGTCCAAAAAAGGTGGCGCTTCCGTCTCCGGACACGGCTGCCCTCAAGGATCCGGCAGATCGCAAGCAGGAGACGACATTGAAGGCCATTTTCGTTACTACTGGTGCACTACTCAGGCCTGCTGTGGTGTCGGCGTGGGTGAGTAGTGCTATTGCTAAGTGGGCTGATAATTTAGCTTCTGATATGGATACCCTTGATAAGGATAACATTCTTTTGACTCTTGGTTATATCAAGGACGCTGCAGATTACCTAAAGGATGCGGCGAGGGATATTGCCTCTTGGGATCAAGGGCCAAAGCCGTGGCGGTCTCGGCCAGTAGGGCGCTGTGGATTCATCAATGGAATGCTGATGCCGACTCCAAGAAGGCTATGGAAGCTCTCCCTTTTAAAGGTAGTGTCTTGTTTGGTGACGGCCTTGCTGACCTGGTGTCTACCGCTACTGCGGGTAAGTCATCTTTTCTTCCTTATGTTCCCACACAACAGAAAAAGGTGCCCCATTATCAGATGCAGTCCTTTCGGCCTAATAAATACAAAAAGGGAAGGGGCTCGTCCTTCCTCGCTTCAAAAGGTAGAGGAAGGGGAAAAAGGTCGCCTGCTGTGTCTGGCGCCCAGGACCAAAAGTCCTCCCTCGCCTCTGCCAAGTCCACCGCATGACGCTGAGTCCGTGCCGGTGGGGGGCCGTCTCCGAATCTTCAGTCAGGTCTGGTTTCAATCGGCCCTGGATCCTTGGGTCTTAGACATAGTGTCCCAAGGGTACAAACTGGAGTTTCAGGAGATGCCCCCCCGCCGTTTTTTCAAATCGGCCTTGCCAGTTTCTCTTCCAGAAAGAGAAGTAGTAAATGCTGCGATACAAAAGCTGTGTCAACAGAGGGTCATTGTCCCGGTTCCCCCGTCCCAACGGGGGGAAGGGTTCTATTCAAGCCTCTTTGTCGTGCCGAAGCCGGATGGCTCGGTCAGACCGATTCTGAACCTAAAATCCCTCAATCCGTACTTGAAAACTTTCAAGTTCAAGATGGAATCTCTTCGAGCTGTGATCTCCAGCCTAGAAGGGAGGGATTTTATGGCGTCAGTCGACATAAAAGATGCCTACTTACACGTCCCGATATATCCTCCTCATCAGGCCTTCCTGAGATATGCGGTGCAGGATTGTCATTACCAATTTCAGACGTTGCCGTTTGGGCTTTCCACGGCCCCGAGGGTCTTCACCAAGGTGATGGCGGAAATGATGGTACTCCTACGCAAGCAGGGTGTCACAATTATCCCGTACTTGGACGATCTCCTGATAAAGGCGAGATCAAGAGAGCAGTTGCTAAGAAATGTGGAACTCTCCCTGATGGTTCTGCAACATCATGGTTGGATTCTAAATTTGCCAAAGTCTCAGTTGATCCCGACAACTCGGCTGCCCTTCTTGGGCATGATCCTAGACACGGAACTACAGAGAGTGTTTCTTCCGGCGGAAAAAGCTCTGGAAATACAGACCATGGTAAGGGAGATTCTGAAACCAGCAAGAGTGTCGATTCATCAATGCACTCGAGTGCTAGGGAAGATGGTTGCGGCTTACGAAGCCATTCCGTTTGGCAGGTTTAATGCCCGGGTGTTTCAGTGGGATCTGCTGAACAAATGGTCCGGGTCTCACCTGCACCTGCACATGCACCGGAAAATAAGTCTATCTTCCAGGACCAGAATTTCTCTCCTGTGGTGGCTGCAAAGTTCTCACCTTCTAGAGGGACGCAGGTTCGGAATCCAGGATTGGGTCCTGCTGACCACAGATGCAAGTCTCCGAGGCTTGGGTGCAGTCACACAAGGAAGAAGTTTCCAGGGAAAATGGTCAAGCCATGAAGCTTGTCTCCACATAAATGTTCTGGAGTTAAGAGCCATTTACAACGGCCTTCTGCAAGCACAGAACCTTCTTCAAGGTCTACCTGTCCTGATCCAGTCGGACAACATAACAGCGGTGGCGTACGTTAACCGCCAGGGCAGAACAAAGAGCAGGGCGGCAATGGCGGAGGCCACAAGAGTTCTCCGCTGGGCGGAACAGCACGTGAGCGCTCTGTCAGCAGTCTTCCTTCCAGGCATAGACAACTGGGAAGCAGGTGTTTGCAGAAGTGACAAGGAATTGGGGAATTCCGCAAAAAGACATGATGGCGTCTCGCCTCAACAAGAAACTTCCGAGGTATTGTTCCAGGTCAGGGGACCCCCAAGCCAGTGCAGTGGACGCCCTGGTAACTCCGTGGGTGTTTCAGTCGGTGTATGTGTTTCCCCCACTTCCTCTCATTCCAAGAGTGTTGAGAATCTTAAGATGAACAAGGGTTCAGGCAATACTCATCGTTCCAGATTGGCCAAGGAGGGCCTGGTATCCGGATCTTCAGGAACTGCTCATAGAAGATACTTGGTTACTTCCTCTCAGAGAGGACCTGTTACTGCAGGGGCCATGCGTGTTTCCGGACTTACCGCGGCTGCGTTTGACGGCGTGGAGGTTGAACGCCAAATCCTAGCACGGAAAGGTATTCCCGGGGGAGTCATCCCCACTCTCCTTAAGGCTAGAAAGGAGGTCACGGCAAAACATTATCACCTATTTGGAGAAAATATGTGTCGTGGTGTGAAACCAAAGCGGCTCCTGCGGAGGAGTTTCACTTGGGTCGTTTCCTCTATTTTTTGCAGGCAGGCGTGGATGCAGGCCTGAAATTAGGTTCCATCAAAGTGCAGATTTCGTCTTTATCTATTTTCTTTCAAAAAGAATTGGCCGCCCTTCCTGAGGTTCAGACTTTCGTGAAGGGAGTGCTGCATATCCATCCTCCGTTTGTGCCACCCGTGGGATCTTGAAGTGGTGTTACAGTTTCTTATGTCTCACTGGTTTGAACCTTTGCGAAAGGTTGAGTTAAAGTTTCTCACTTGGAAAGTGGTGATGCTTTTGGCCTTGGCGTCTGCCAGGCGAGTGTCAGAATTGGCGGCTTTGTCTCACAAGAGCCCATATTTGATTTTTCATGTGGATAGAGCGGATTTGAGGACTCGTCAACAATTTCTGCCAAAGGTGGTTTCTTTGTTTCACATAAATCAACCTATTGTGGTACCTGTGGCTACAGAGGCTGTCACAGTCCCAAAGTCTCTTGATGTCGTAAGAGCTTTAAAAATGTATGTCGCCAGAACGGCTCTTGTTAGGAAAACGGAAACACTATTTGTCCTGTATGCTTCCAACTAGTGATGTGCACCGGACATTTTTCGGGTTTTGTGTTTTGGTTTTGGATTCGGTTCCGCGGCCGTGTTTTGGATTCGGACGCGTTTTGGCAAAACCTCACCGAAAAATTTTTGTCGGATTCGGGTGTGTTTTGGATTCGGGTGTTTTTTTCAAAAAACCCTAAAAAACAGCTTAAATCATAGAATTTGGGGGTCATTTTGATCCCATAGTATTATTAACCTCAATAACCATAATTTCCACTCATTTCCAGTCTATTCTGAACACCTCACAATATTATTTTTAGTCCTAAAATTTGCACCGAGGTCGCTGGATGGCTAAGCTAAGCGACACAAGTGGCCGACACAAACACCTGGCCCATCTAGGAGTGGCACTGCAGTGTCAGGCAGGATGGCACTTCAAAAAAATAGTCCCCAAACAGCACATGATGCAAAGAAAAAAAGAGGCGCACCAAGGTCGCTGTGTGACTAAGATAAGCGACACAAGTGGCCGACACAAACACCTGGCCCATCTAGGAGTGGCACTGCAGTGTCAGACAGGATGGCACTTCAAAAAAATAGTCCCCAAACAGCACATGATGCAAAGAAAAAAAGAGGCGCACCAAGGTCGCTGTGTGACTAAGCTAAGCGACACAAGTGGCCGACACAAACACCTGGCCCATCTAGGAGTGGCACTGCAGTGTCAGACAGGATGGCACTTCAAAAAAATTGTCCCCAAACAGCACATGATGCAAAGAAAAAAAGAGGCGCACCAAGGTCGCTGTGTGACTAAGCTAAGCGACACAAGTGGCCGACACAAACACCTGGCCCATCTAGGAGTGGCACTGCAGTGTCAGACAGGATGGCACCTCAAAAAAATTGGCCCCAAACAGCACATGATGCAAAGAAAAATGAAAGAAAAAAGAGGTGCAAGATGGAATTGTCCTTGGGCCCTCCCACCCACCCTTATGTTGTATAAACAGGACATGCACACTTTAACGAACCCATCATTTCAGCGACAGGGTCTGCCACACGACTGTGGTTGAAATGACTGGTTGGTTTGGGCCCCGACCAAAAAAGAAGCAATCAATCTCTCCTTGCACAAACTGGCTCTACAGAGGCAAGATGTCCACCTCATCATCATCCTCCGATTCCTCACCCCTTTCACTGTGTACATCCCCCTCCTCACAGATTATTAATTTGTCCTTACTGGAATCCACCATCTCAGATCCCTGTGTACTTTCTGGAGGCAATTGCTGGTGAATGTCTCCACGGAGGAATTGATTATAATTCATTTTGATGAACATCAACTTCTCCACATTTTCTGGAAGTAACCTCGTACGCCGATTGCTGACAAGGTGAGCGGCTGCACTAAACACTCTTTCGGAGTACACACTGGAGGGAGGGCAACTTAGGTAGAATAAAGCCAGTTTGTGCAAGGGCCTCCAAATTGCCTCTTTTTCCTGCCAGTATACGTACGGACTGTCTGACGTGCCTACTTGGATGCGGTCACTCATATAATCCTCCACCATTCTTTCAATGGTGAGAGAATCATATGCAGTGACAGTAGACGACATGTCAGTAATCGTTGGCAGGTCCTTCAGTCCAGACCAGATGTCAGCACTCGCTCCAGACTGCCCTGCATCACCGCCAGCGGGTAGGCTCGGAATTCTTAGCCTTTTCCTCGCACCCCCAGTTGCGGGAGAATGTGAAGGAGTAGATGTTGACGGGCCACGTTCCGCTTGACTTGACAATTTTCTCACCAGCAGGTCTTTGAACCTTTGCAGACTTGTGTCTGCCGGAAAGAGAGATACAACGTAGGTTTTAAATCTAGGATCGAGCACGGTGGCCAAAATGTAGTGCTCTGATTTCAACAGATTGACCACCCGTGAATCCTGGTTAAGCAAATTAAGGGCTCCATCCACAAGTCCCACATGCCTAGCGGAATCGCTCTGTTTTAGCTCCTCCTTCAATGTCTCCAGCTTCTTCTGCAAAAGCCTGATGAGGGGAATGACCTGACTCAGGCTGGCAGTGTCTGAACTGACTTCACGTGTGGCAAGTTCAAAGGGTTGCAGAACCTTGCACAACGTTGAAATCATTCTCCACTGCGCTTGAGTCAGGTGCATTCTCCCTCCTTTGCCTATATCGTGGGCAGATGTATAGGCTTGAATGGCCTTTTGCTGCTCCTCCATCCTCTGAAGCATATAGAGGGTTGAATTCTACCTCGTTACCACCTCTTGCTTCAGATGATGGCAGGGCAGGTTCAGGATTGTTTGGTGGTGCTCCAGTCTTCTGTACGCGGTGGCTGAATGCCGAAAGTGGCCCGCAATTCTTCGGGCCACCGACAGCATCTCTTGCATGCCCCTGTCGTTTTTTAAATAATTCTGCACCACCAAATTCAATGTATGTGCAAAACATGGGACGTGCTGGAATTTGCCCAGATGTAATGCACGCACAATATTGCTGGTGTTGTCCGATGTCACAAATCCCCAGGAGAGTCCAATTGGGGTAAGCCATTCTGCGATGATCTTCCTCAGTTTCCGTAAGAGGTTGTCAGCTGTGTGCCTCTTCTGGAAAGCGGTGATACAAAGCGTAGCCTGCCTAGGAACGAGTTGGCGTTTGCGAGATGCTGCTACTGGTGCCGCCGCTGCTGTTCTTGCTGCGGGAGGCAATACATCTATCCAGTGGGCTGTCACAGTCATATAGTCCTGAGTCTGCCCTGCTCCACTTGTCCACATGTCCGTGGTTAAGTGGACATTGGGTACAACTGCATTTTTTAGGACACTGGTGACTCTTTTTCTGATGTCTGTGTACATTTTCGGTTTCGCCTGCCTAGAGAAATGGAACCTAGATGGTATTTGGTACCGGGGACACAGTACCTCAATCAAGTCTCTAGTTGCCTCTGAATTAACGGTGGATACCGGAACCACGTTTCTCACCGCCTTGCAGCAGGATGACTGCTGTGATATTTCATCTTCCTCGCAAAGGACTGTTGGACAGTCAATTGCTTACTGGAAGTAGTACAAGTGGTCTTCCGACTTCCCCTCTGGGATGACGATCGACTCCCAGCAGCTACAACAGCAGCGCCAGCAGCAGTAGGCGTTACACTCAAGGATGCATCGGAGGAATCCCAGGCAGGAGAGGACTCGTCAGACTTGCCAGTGACATGGCCTGCAGGACTATTGGCTTTCCTGGGTAAGGAGGAAATTGACACTGAGGGAGTTGGTGGTGTGGTTTGCAGGAGCTTGGTTACAAGAGGAAGGGATTTAGTTGTCAGTGGACTGCTTCCGCTGTCATCCAAAGTTTTTGAACTTGTCACTGACTTATGATGAATGCGCTGCAGGTGACGTATAAGGGAGGATGTTCCGAGGTGGTTAATGTCCTCACCCCTACTTATTACAGCTTGACAAATGCAACACACGGCTTGACACCTGTTGTCCGCATTTGTGTTGAAATAATTCCACACCGAAGAGCTGATTTTTTTTGTATTTTGACCAGGCATGTCAATGGCCATATTCGTCCCACAGACAACAGGTGTCTCCCCGGGTGCCTGACTTAAACAAACCACCTCACCATCAGAATCCTCCTTGTCAATTTCCTCCCCAGCGCCAGCAACACCCATATCCTCATCCTGGTGTACTTCAACAGTGACATCTTCAATTTGACTATCAGGAACTGGACTGCGGGTGCTCCTTCCAGCACTTGCAGGGGGCGGGCAAATGGTGGAAGGCGCAAGCTCTTCCTGTCCATTGTTGGGAAGGTCAGGCATCGCAACCGACACAATTGGACTCTCCTTGGGGATTTGTGATTTAGAAGAACGCACAGTTCTTTGCTGTGCTTTTGCCAGCTTAAGTCTTTTCATTTTTCTAGCGAGAGGATGAGTGCTTCCATCCTCATGTGAATCTGAACCACTAGCCATGAACATAGGCCAGGGCCTCAGCCGTTCCTTGCCACTCCGTATCGTAAATGGCATATTGGCAAGTTTACGCTTCCCATCAGACGCTTTCAATTTTGATTTTTGGGTCATTTTACTGAACTTTTGTTTTTTGGATTTTACATGCTCTCTACTATGACATTGGGCATCGGCCTTGGCAGACGACGTTGATGGCATTTCATCGTCTCGGCCATGACTAGTGGCAGCAGCTTCAGCACGAGGTGGAAGTGGATCTTGATCTTTCCCTATTTTAACCTCCACATTTTTGTTCTCCATTTTTTAATGTGTGGAATTATATGCCAGTATCAATAGCAATGGCCTACTACTATATATACTGCGCACAACTAAAATGCACCACAGGTATAGAGTGTAGATGGATAGTATACTTGACGACACAGAGGTAGGTACAGCAGTGGCCTTCCGTACCGTACTGCTATATATACTGGTGGTCACTGTGTCAGCAAACTGCAAAACTAAAATGCACCACAGGTATAGAATGTAGATGGATAGTATACTTAATGACGTCACAGAGGTAGGTACAGCAGTGGCCTTCCGTACCGTACTGCTATATATACTGGTGGTCACTGTATCAGCAAACTGCAAAACTAAAATGCACCACAGGTATAGAATGTAGATGGATAATATACTTAATGACGACACAGAGGTAGGTACAGCAGTGGCCTTCCGTACCGTACTGCTATATATACTGGTGGTCACTGTGTCAGCAAACTGCAAAACTAAAATGCACCACAGGTATAGAATGTAGATGGATAGTATACTTAATGACGACACAGAGGTAGGTACAGCAGTGGCCTTCCGTACCGTACTGCTATATATACTGGTGGTCACTGTGTCAGCAAAACTCTGCATTGTACTCCTCCTATATAATATTATACTGGTGGTCCCGACTCCCCAGTCCCCACAATAAAGCAGCACACTGAGCACAGATATGGAGTGTTTTTCAGGCAGACAACGTATACTGGTGGTCACTGTCAGAAAAACTCTGCACTGTACTCCTGCTATATAATACAGCTGCTCCCCAGTCCCCACAATTAAGCAGTGTGAGCACAGATATATGCAGCACACTGAGCACAGATATGGAGTGTTTTTTTCAGGCAGAGAACGGATAAAACTGGTGGTCACTGATCAGCAAAACTCTGCACTGTACTCCTCCTATATTAATATAAAGCTGCTCCCCAGTCCCCACAATGATATAAGCAAGCACAAATATTTGCATCAACTCAACAATGAATAAACGGAGTCCTGCCAGCCACGTCCTCTTCCTAACATTTCCAATGCACGAGTGAAAATGGCGGCGACGCGCGGCTGCTTATATAGAATCCGAATCTCGCGAGAATCCGACAGCGGGATGATGACGTTCGGGCGCGCTCGGGTTAACCGAGCCATACGGGAGAATCCGAGTATGGCTCCGACCCGTGTAAAAAGGGTGAAGTTCGGGGGGGTTCGGTTTCCGAGAAACCGAACCCGCTCATCACTACTTCCTACAAGATTGGAAATCCTGCTTCCAAGCAGACTATTGCACGCTGGATTTGTAATACGATTCAGCATGATCACTCTTCGGCCATTGCCGAAGTCAGTAAAGGCCCATTCTACCAGGAAGGTGGGCTCGTCTTGGGCGGCTGCCCGATGGGTCTCGGCACTTCAACTGTGCCGAGCAGCTACATGGTCGGGTTCAAACACTTTTGCATCCCAGTGCGTACTGTTACTTGCAGTTGTATTGTTGGTTGTTGGTTTCGGTTACACGAAGGTTGTGTATCGGTTATGTTCAGCTTGTTGCTGGTTTTAGTTCATACTGTTATCTGGTATTCCTGCTAATCCAGTTGTACGGTGTGTTTGTGGTGTGAGCTGGTTTGTATCTCACCCTTAGTTTAACAAAAATCCTTTTCCTCGAAATGTCTGACTCCCCTGGGCACAGTTCCTATAACTGAGGTCTGGAGGAGGGGCATAGAGGGAGGAGCCAGTTCACACCCAGTCAAAGTCTTTTAGTGTGCCCATGTCTCCTGCGGATCCCGTCTATACCCCATGGTCCTTTTGGAGTCCCCAGCATCCTCTACGGACTAGGAGAAAAGGATTTACCGGTAGGTATTAAAATTCTATTATTTCTGCTGCGGGGTACACTGGGCTCCACAAGGATTAACATCGGGGTATAGAGTAGGATCTTGATCCGAGGCACCAACAGGCTCAAAGCTTTGACTGTTCCCAAGATGCACAGCGCCACCTCCTCTATAACCCCGCCTCCGTGCACAGAAGCTCAGTTTGTAAGTTGGTGCCATGCAGTTAGCAGGCAATCAACAGGAGGGCTGCTCCTGCAGCCCATATTTTAAGCTATTTATGAAGAAAAGATTTTCTGAAGACTTCAAGGGCTGCAGCATTGTTGGATGTCGGTCAGACATCCCCTGCTGCAGCTCCATCACTCCCCCAGTGGCGCTGTATACTCCCGCGCCCTGGTTGCCGGGTAACTACAGCGGAGGCTCCGGTGTACTTCTGGTTAGTCACACACAGTCGCCGCTGCCTTCCGGGATCGCGTGGCCGCAGGTACAAGGGGAGGTAAGGGGTCTCTTTGGCCCACTGTTGTCGTGATCCGGCGCGGCCGTGGGAGGCAGGCCGCGCGCGCTGGCGTGGACACTGTAAAGGGCAGCAGCTCCCCTAGCCATCGGGACACTGGGCGCAGGTGGGGTTTTTTCTCTCTCTGTAAACCCAATTTTTATTATTGCCCGCAACGCCCGGTGGGGAAGCCAGCAGGGGGATAAGGCCTAACCTGTAGCCCCTCCCCCAGCCCCAGGGCGCCATATGGGTAAATGTTCCCGCCCTGGAGATGCATATTTCTCCCTCACTCCCTGTCAGCCGCCATTACAAGGAGCTGTGCTGTTCCAGGGATTGCTTGGACAAATCTTCCTCTGTAAAGCCGCCTGCTCACCAGTGCTGTGCATTTTACAGGACACTTAAGTATTCTACCTGTCAAGGGACAGTGTTAGTTAAGAAAGAGTGCATACATTCAGGGTTGTGTGGTACAAACACCCTGTGATATACATCCAGTACTTACTGTGTTTTGTTATATCTACTGTTTACTTATACATATAGCTATACTGAGTATTTCTTTGTATTGCTAGTTCAGTGCAGTTTTATTGTTTGGTATAATTTTTGCATCGTACAGTTGTGACTATATGTGTGTGTGCATGTAGCTGCTGCGTGGCTGCCATCTCGTGTATTTCACTCAGCTTGCTATTCCTATATTCTGTAACCTGAGGGGGCTAAGTGTGACAGGTTCATTAATATAGGTATTTTCACAAGATATACTTGCTGTGTATTTTTCTTTGTGATTTATAGTCACCATATATCTTTTGAATTCCCAGTTTGTGCTGACACGTGGTGCCACACTGGGAGTTCATACTAGGTATATCGCTGCTTATTTTGTACCAGGTTGCCTGATATTGTGCTTGTCAATATGTCAGCTATATGGGGCGATGGAACTGGGGCTTCTCCCACATTGCGTGGTAGTGATGCTGCAGTCACTTTTGAGGAGAACTTGGCAGCAGAGAGTTCAGGTTCAGGGGGTTCCTTACCTCCCAGTGGATCTGTAGCACCGGGGGCCACTAATGACCCACCTTGGGCTACCTTCTCCACGTTATTGAATACGCTGGTAACAAAACTTACGCCCCCTGTTGGACCTCCTATGCCAGTGCAGCAGTCTATGGTCCCTGCAGTCAATCTGCCATGGGCGGATCAAATCTCATCAGAGTTAAAGCACTTGAACCGATCACTGACTAAACATAAGTCTCACTCTCGCCCGCCTAAGACTAAGGTGTCTTCTAAAGGGGCCGCTACTTCCTCACAATCCACCACTGTCCCGGAAACTTCCTCTGAGGAGGATCGTGCATATACTGACCCCACAGACACTGACTCTGATGCTTCTGATGGGGCAGGGAAGTCACTGGTGGATGTCCCTGATTTGATTGAGGCTATCAGGCTCATTCTTCAGGTCTCTGATGAACCTGAGCCTGAGGCTGTCTCTAAAAATCTGGACAGATTTAAACGTAAGAAGGTGGTTAAACAAGTTTTACCTCATTCTCAACACCTGGCTGACATACGTCAGGAATCCTGGGAAAATCCGGGTACAAAATTCACACCGCATAAGAGACTGTTGGCTCGCTTTCCTCTCTCTGTGGTGCTATGTAAAAATTGGGAAACTCGTCCGCCGGTGGATTCTCATGTGGCTCGCATGGAAGTTTCCTCAGCTCTGCCAGTAACTACTGTCACCTCTCTGAAGGTACCAACGGATAGACGTGTGGAGGGTTATTTGAAAGTGATTTATGCCCTAACGGGGGCTGTACATAGACCAACCATTGCAGCAACATGGGTTACTGAAGCTGTTGAAGCATGAGCTCAGGAGCTGGAGGCGGAGCTACCTTCCGACGCTTCTGATCATGCCAGACAATGTCTCTCATATATTGCCACGGCTTCTCTTTACCTTAAGGAGGCGGCTTCCGATGCCAGGGTGCTTGCGGCCAAGGCTGCCACTACGTCCTTCTTGGCTCGACGTATCCTTTGGTTGCAATCCTGGTCGGTGGATATGGATTCTAAGAAAACCCTGGAGGTGCTTCCTTTCAAGTGAGACATTCTTTTTGGAGAAGACCTCAATAAGATTGTGGCCGATCTGGCTTCTGCTAAAACAGCTTCCCTACCAAGTACGAGCCGTACACAGAAGGCAAAAGTACTTTCGTCCTGCAGGTAAAGCTGAATGATAGGCGTAACCGAAACAAACCCGTACTTCCAAACCTGCCAAGCCCAGACCAAAGCGGGCCTGGGCTGCCCATCAGCCTGCTTCCAAAACTGACAAGCTTGCCTCATGACGAGGCGGACCTCCCCCTGGGGGATCTAGGTTTTGCCCAGGAATGGTTGAAGACCACTTCAGATGCCTGGGTAAGGGAAGTCGTCACTCGAGGTTACGCCGTATCCTTCAAGAAACGTCCCCCTCGTCAATTTCGCCTGACAGATGTCCCTTTGGACCCGGTGAAGGCAAACACTCTTCATTCGGTGGTACAATCCCTCCTGGCCACAGGAGTGGTGGTACAAGGGCCTCTGGCTCAGAGAAGCAAGGGGTACTATTCACCGCTGTTTCTAGTCCCGAAACCGAACGGGTCCTCGCGGCCCATTCTCAATCTCAAGTCCTTGAACAAGTATGTGCGGGTCTCCAAGTTTCGTATGGAAACTCTACGCTCTATTGTTCTGGCCTTGGAGCCTGGGGACTACATGGTCTCCCTGGACATACAGGATGCCTACCTGCATATTCCTATTGCAATGTCACATCAGCAGTACCTGAGGTTTGCGGTGGGCAACCTTCATTACCAATTTCGGGCGTTACCTTTTGGTTTGACAAAGGCTCCGCGAGTTTTCACCAAAGTAATGGGGGTAATGACGGCTGTACTCCGCCGTCAAGGGGTCAGGATCCTGCCTTACCTGGACGATTTGTTGATCCTGGCAAATTCCCCAGAAATTCTCCTGCGTCATCTAGATCTGACTGTCCAGTTCATGACAGCCCACGGGTGGCTAGTCAACTGGAAGAAATCTTCCCTGGTTCCTGCTCGGAGCATGGTGCACCTGGGAGCGTTATTAGACACTCACAACCAGCGGTTGTTCCTGTCTCAGGAGAAAGTCCTGAAGATTCAGGACAGGATTCGATGCTTCCTATCTCGTCCGCAAGTATCAATACATTCGGCAATGCAAGTGCTAGGTCTCATGGTGTCGGCTTTCAACATGGTGGAGTATGCTCAATTCCATTCTCGCCCTCTGCAGAAGTTAATTCTTGCCAAGTGGGACGGCCTGCCTCACCGGATCAGATCTCAAATGATCTCCTTGTCTCCGGAGGTTCGCCTGTCACTGAGCTGGTAGCTTCAGGATCATCGATTGAGCAGGGGTCGTCCCTTCTGGATATCCAACTGGGTCCTGGTGACGACGGATGCCAGTCTGAGAGGTTGGGGCGTGGTGTTGGAACAATACTCCCTTCAGGGTCGGTGGACCGAGGAGGAGTCTCTACTCCCGATAAACATTCTGGAACTGTGGGTGGTGTTCAATGCACAGAACCTGGCCCAGCATTTGATACAGAACAGGCCTGTTCAAGTACAATCGGACAACGCCACCACGGTGGCGTACATCAATCATCAAGGCGGCACTCGAAGCCGCATGGCAATGAAGGAAGTATTACGGATTCTTTAATGGGCAGAACGCCATCTGCGGCCATATCCGCAGTGTTCATTCCGGGAGTCCTAAACTGGGAAGCGGACTTTCTCAGTCGTCAGGACGTACACACCGGAGAGTGGAGCCTCCATCCAGAGGTGTTTCAACTTCTCGTGGACAAGTGGGGCCTTCCAGATGTGGACCTGATGGCGTCTCGACTCAATCACAAGGTTCCGGTCTTCGGAGCAAGGACAAGGGATCCTCAAGCAGCGTTCGTGGACGCTCTGGCAATTCCATGGAACATTCGGCTGCCGTATGTGTTCCCTCTGGTGTCACTCCTGCCCAGAGTAATACGGAAGTTCAAGCAAGAAGGAGGAAACCTACTTCTGATCACTTCAGCGTGGCCCAGACGGCACTGGTTCTCCGATCTGCAGGGCCTCTCGCTAGATCGTCCCCTTCTACTTCCACAGCAGCCAGACCTCCTCGTTCAGGGCCCTTGTGTTTACCAGGACTTGGCCCGTCTGGCTTTGACGGCGTGGCTCTTGAAGCTTCCGTCTTGAGAGCCAAGGGTTTTTCTGAGGCGGTCGTTCAAACTTTGTTGAAGGCCCGTAAGCCGGCTTCTGCTCGGATTTACCATAGGGTCTGGAATTCTTACTTTACTTGGTGCGCGTCTCAAAATCATGACATTTTCAAGTTTAGTACGGCCAAACTGCTGGCCTCCCTACAACAGGGCATGGACTTAGGCCTTCGTCTGGCCTCCCTCAAGGTTCACATTTCTGCCGTATCGGTTTGGTTTCGGAGAAAGATTGCTGCCCTGCCTGATGTTCATACCTTCACTCAGGGGGTGTTGTGGATTCAGCCTGCTTATGTACCTCCTGTGGCCCCTTGGGATCTGTCGGTGGTTTTGGAAGCCTTGCAAGAGTCTCCATTTGAACCTCTTGCATCTGCAGACCTTAAGTGGCTTTCCCTTAAGGTTTTGTTTTTGCTGGCTAACGCTTCGGCTAGAAGGGTCTTGGACTTGGGTACCTTATCCTGTAAGTCCCCCTATCTGATTTTTCACTATGACCGGGCAGTTCTTAGAACGCGCCCGAGTTATTTACCCAAGGTGGTGTCATCCTTCCACCTTAACCAGGAGATTGTGGTTCCGGCCTTTAATTCTACTGAGTTGTCATCTAAAGAGCGGTCTTTGGATGTGGTACGGGCTCTCCGTATCTATGTGAAGAGAACTGCTTCCATTCGGAAGTCTGATTCGCTTTTTGTACTGTTTGGTTTTCACAAACGTGGCTGTCCTGCTAACAAGCAGACCTTGGCTAGATGGATGAGAATGGTGATTGCACATGCTTATGTACAGGCTGGCCTTCTAGCATCTGCTACCATTAAAGCCCATTCTACTCGGTCAGGGCGGCCCGCCGTGGTGTGACCCTTGAACAATTGTGCAAGGCGGCTACGTGGTCCTCAGTGAACACGTTCATTAGGTTCTGTGCCTTCGATACTTCCGCCTCCCAGGATGCTCCCTTTGGACGCCGGGTTCTTGTGCCAGCTACAGTGCGTCCCCTCCCATAAGGAACTGCTTTAGGACATCTCCGATGTTAATCCTTGTGGAGCCCAGTGTACTCCGCAGCAGAAAACCAGATTTATGGTAAGAACTTACCGTTGTTAAATCTCTTTCTGCGAGGTACACTGGGCTCCACAAGGCGCCCACCCTGACGCACTTGTCTTCTTTGGGTTGGTATGGCATTAGCCGCTGACACCCTCTCCTGGAGTGAGTATGTGGTGTATGTGGCTACTCGCGATTGTCGTCTCTGGTACCTGCTACTGCATTGGTGGGGTTATAGAGGAGGCGGCGCTGTGCATCTTGGGAACAGTCAAAGCTTTGAGCCTGTTGGTGCCTCGGATCAAGATCCTACTCTACACCCCGTTGTTAATCCTTGTGGAGCCCAGTGTACCTCGCAGAAAGAGATTTAACAACGGAAGTTCTTACCACGTTTTTGTATGGTCAGGTAAAGTAGAAACCGTACAAATAGAAGTAGTAAACGGACAACCAAAACCCAAAAATAACCAGGGCCCTCATTCCGAGTTGTTTGCTCGCTAGCCGCTTTTCGCAGCAGTGCACACGCTAAGCCGCCGCCCTCTGGGAGTGAATCTTAGCTTAGCAGAATTGCGAACAAAGTATTCGCAATATTGCGAAAAGATTTTACTTTGCAGTTTCTGAGTAGCTCGAGACTTACTCTTCCAGTGCGATCAGTTCAGTGCTTGTCGTTCCTGGTTTGACGTCACAAACACACCCAGCGTTCGCCCAGACACTCCCCCGTTTCTCCAGCCACTCCCGCGTTTTTCCCAGAAACGGCAGCGTTTTTTCACACACTCCCATAAAACGGCCAGTTTCCGCCCAGAAACACCCACTTCCTGTCAATCACATTACGATCACCAGAACAAAGAAAAAACCTCGTAATGCCGTGAGTAAAATACCAAACTTCTTAGCAAATTTACTTGGCGCAGCCGCAGTGCGAATATTGCGCATGTGCAGTTAGCGGAAAATCGCACCGATGCGAAGGAAAAGAACGAACAAACAACTCTGAATGAGGGCCCATATTATTTTAAGAAATAATATAAACCAAAAACCTACACTGAAGAAGTATCGAATGGGTATTGAGGTGGGGGTGGGGGGATGAGGAGGAATAGGGGGGGGGGGGGAGAAGAGAGGAGGGGAGGGAGGGGAACCACGATACAGTCTTACAATATTTACTGTGTTTTTAAATAAGCCTTTAATAGGAATAGAGAGATTTAAAATGATATATCTACACTGCCTGTAATTCCTGTGACTTGTTTTGTCATGATCTCCTGGAAATTTTTATAGAAATTACTTTATTGGACATTTTTCCAGTATGTACCAGTGTAACGTTATACTCACATCTGTAGTTGTCATACTGTATGCATTGTATCCCTGTAGGCATTTTACTAGTGTAAGTATGTACTAGTGTAATATTATACTCATATCTGTAGTTGTCATACATAGTAACATAGTAACATAGTATCTGAGGTTGAAAAAAGACAATTGTCCATCGAGTTCAACCTATTTGTGGTCTCCTATGCATGATGATTTGACTAAAATTTCTGACTGATGCTGCTGTCAGCCATTGCATTTTATCCCTATTTATAGTAACTATAATGCATGACTATGCACCATACCCCTGGATATCCTTATCCAGTAGGAATTTATCTAACCCATTCTTAAAGGTGTTGACAGATTCCGCCATTACAACTCCCTCGGGCAGGGAATTCCAAACACGTATTGTCCTTACCGTGAAAAAGCCTTTACGCCGTATTGTGCGGAATCTCCTCTCCTCTAACCTGAGCGAGTGTCCACGAGTCCTCTGTGTTGATCAAACCAAAAACATGTCCCGCTCAAGCTCTGTGTATTGTCCCCTTATATATTTGTAGATGTTGATCATATCCCCTCTTAGTCTCCGCTTTTCCAATGTAAACATGCCTAGTCTTTCAAGCCTTTCCTTGTATTCCATCGTCTCCATGCCCTTAATTAGTTTGGTCGCCCTCCTCTGTACCTTTTCAAGCTCCAGGATATCCTTTTTGTAGTACGGTGCCCAGAACTGTACACAGTATTCAAGGTGTGGCCTCACTAGTGATTTATATAACGGGAGTATAATACTCTCGTCCCTAGCATCAATACCCCGTTTTATGCATGCTAATATCTTATTAGCCTTCTTTGCTGCAGTCCTACTTTGGGTACTACTGCTTAGCTTGCTATCTATGAGGACACCTAAGTCCTTTTCCAGTACAGAATCCCCTAATATTACCCCATTTAGTAGGTAGGTGTAATTTTTGTTCTTGTTACCACAGTGCATTACCTTACACTTGTCTGTGTTGAAGCGCATTCTCCATTTGGCTGCCCATGCTTCTAATTTAACTAAGTCGTTCTGAAGAGACTCGGCATCCTCCTCTGTATTTATAGCCTTACACAATTTGATATCATCTGCAAAAATTGACACCATGCTCTCTAGACCTTCTGTTAGGTCGTTAATGAAAATATTGAACAATAGCGGTCCTAATACTGAGCCTTGCGGCACACCACTTAGCACTTCAGTCCAAGTTGAAAAAGATCCATTAACCACAACGCGCTGCTTCCTATTATCTAACCAGTTTTTGACCCAAGTGCATATTGTGCTTCCTAGCCCTGATTCTTGTAGCTTGTATATAAGTCTCATGTGTGGTACAGTATCGAACGCTTTGGCAAAGTCTAAAAAGATTACATCCACGTCTTTACCCTGATCTAGGTTTGCGCTTACTGTTTCATAAAAGCCAAGTAAGTTGGTTTGACAGGATCTGTCCTTCATAAACCCATGTTGATTCCTTTTAATGACCTTATTGGTTTCAAGGAACTTCTGAATACTATCTCTTAGAATACCTTCCAATGCTTTCCCCACTATAGATGTAAGACTAACTGGTCTATAATTACCTTGTTCAGCTTTACTTCCCTTTTTGAATATAGGCACTACTTCCGCTATACGCCAGTCTTTGGGAACCATACCTGATATAACTGAATCCTCAAAGATCAAAGATAGCGGTTTTGCCAGTTCAGAGTGAAGCTCCATTAGAACCCTTGGATGAATACCATCGGGCCCTGGTGATTTATTAATCTTTAAATGTTTTAATCGGTCACAGACTACTTCCTCGCTTAAATAAGTACCTATCAATGTGATATTGTCATTATTGAGATTGTGTGTCAGTCCCTGAATTGGGTCCTCTCTAGTGAATACTGTTGAAAAAAACTAATTTAGTGTGTCCGCTATGTCATTATCATTTTTGCTAAAGACTCCCAACTTGTCTTTCAAAGGGCCTTTACTCTCCTTTTTTAATCTCTTGCTATTAATGTATTTAAAGAATTTTTTGGGATTCGCTTTGCTTTCCTTTGCTACTAGTTTTTCAGTTTCTACTTTAGCCGCTCTTATTTCCTTTTTGCAATTTTTGTTACATTCCTTATAGTGCTGAAATGACTCTGCTTCCCCGTCAGATTTGTATTTTTTAAATGCTCGCCTTTTCTTGCCCATAAGTTCCTTAATCTTTTTGTTAAGCCACATCGGTTTATGATTTTTATTCCCTTTTTTGCTACTTGTAGGAATATATTTGAGTGTATTTTTAGCTAGCAGGAATTTTAGTACCTCCCATTTCTCCGTAGTATTTTTTCCTAAAAACAAACCTTCCCATTCAATATCCCTGAAAAATACCCTCATCTTTTCAAAATGTGCTTTGCTAAAGTTTAAAGTCCTAGTTGAGCCAGTATAGGGCTGTTTGTAGAAACTGATATTGAATTTGACCATATTGTGGTCGCTGTTTCCTATGGGTTCCCCTACTATAATACCCGATACCAATCCTGATTGTTTGTTAATACCAGGTCTAAGATTGCATTGTACCTAGTTGGTTCCTCAATTAGTTGGACTAGGTAGTTATCATTTAGTGTGTTTAAAAACATACTGCCCCTAGCAGTATCACATGAATCGTTTTTCCAGTTTATCTCTGGATAGTTAAAATCTCCCATCACTACTATGTCTCCTACTCCTGCTGCTTTTTCAATTTGCTTTAGTAACAATTCATCATCAGATGCGTTGATACCAGGCGGCCTATAGCATACACCCAATACTAACTTTTTTGTTCCTTTTTCCCCGCATGCAATTTCTACCCATAATGTCTCAACAGTGTCTACAGTCCCCTCCTGAATATCTTCCCATATATTAGGTTTTAAAAACGGCTTTACGTACAGACACACCCCTCCACCCTTTTTATTTAGTCTGTCACTCCTAAACAGTGTATAGCCCTCTAGATTGACTGTCCAATCATGAGATTCATCCCACCAAGTTTCAGTAATGCCTATAATATCATACTGTTTGCTTGCTGCAAGTATTTCTAGTTCACCCTTTTTACCAGTAATGCTTCTGGCGTTTACACACATACAACTAAGATAAGTATTTTCCCTTGCGTTAGGGACATCTTTCACCTTATGTGGCAAGGATGACCTGTAATCGTCATTGGTTAGTGCTTTGGTAAAATCCCTTTTAGTACCCATGTTAGTAGCCTTACTGCCTGCTCTTACCCTCCCCCCAACTTCTCCCCCATTTCGTTTACTACCGCCATCCCCACTATTCTCACTGCATGACCCGTAGTTTCTAGCTAAACCCTCCCCCCAGGCTCCTAGTTTAAAATCTCCTCCAACCTTCTAACCATCCTTCCCCCCAGCACCGCTGCCCCCTCCTCAGTCAGGTGCAATCCGTCACGACAAAAGAGATGGCGCCTGACTGAGAAGTCCGCCCAGTGTTCCAGGAACACAAACCCCTCTTTCCTGCACCAATCCCTAAGCCACACATTTACCTCCCTAATCTCCCTCTGCCTCCCTGGACTAGCGCGTGGCACGGATAATAATTCCGAGAATATTACCTTAGATGTCCTTGCCTTCAGTTTCTTTCCTAAGTACCTATAGTCTTTCTTAAGGACATCCCACCTTCCGCTAACTTTGTCATTGGTGCCAACGTGCACCAAGACCGCCGGGTCTTTGCCAGCCCCTCCCAACAATCTATCTACCCAGTCCGCGATGTGCCGTACCCGAGCACCCGGGAGACAACAGACTGTACGGCGATCACGGTCCCGGTAGCAGATTGCCCTATCTGCCTTCCTGATGATAGAATCCCCTACCACCACCATTTGACTAGGTACCGCTCTATCTTTTATCCCAACCGCGCCAGAGGGACCGCACCTCTGGATGCTAGAGGGAGCAGTCTCCTCCGGCACCGTCATTTCTTCACTATTATCCTCTGATTCCTCGTCCAATCGGGCAAATTTGTTCGGGTTTGATAGTTCGGAGATGTCGTGCCTCCCCCTCTTTTTCTTCCTTCTAACTGTGACCCAACTGGCTACCTGATCATCATCCTCTTCTACCAGTGACCCCTCCCGCAACTCCTCCACCGTTCTGTCTAAACTACGCTCGAGATTGTGAATCTCCCTCAGTCACGTAACGGTTTGCTCTAGATCAGTTACCTGGGCTTCCAGGGCAACCGTTCGCACACACCTCGTGCAGATGTATTCACACTGGGCCGGTAGCTCCAGGTGTGCATACATCTTGCACGACATGCACTGAGTGAGATCCTCAATCACAGCCCCTCCCATATTGTTTGCAAGGTCTAACTCCCTGTTACACTCAAAGAAAAAGCAGCAAAAATAAAAAATAGAAGACAAGCAATATCACTTATACAATAATTAAGCTGGCTTATACTTATCTATCTTTGTGCGGTTCTTGGTCCTTCACTTTTATGCAGCCGTAGTACTCTCTCCTGCGGCACCTATACTCCACTTAGCAGTTGCAGTTGTTCCAGCTCACTGCTCCTCCTTTTCACTCCGCTTCCAGCTCCTGCTAAGAAAAAAAAAAATGCCCCTCACACCCGCACAATCACAGCCCCTCTGCTACTCCAAGTAAGAGACCCTCTCACTCACTCACAAGGTCAGCCCCTTGCAGCCTCACCAGAAGTTTAATGGTACTGTAAATGTGTGTTCCTGATTGTGTATTAAAAAACTCACCTTTTTACTGTTTACAACTCACACTTAGAAATCCCAGCAGCACTTCGAAGAGACCAGCCCCACAGAGCAGGCTCCAAGAGTCTAGTCACTGCTTATATAGGCTCACCCAGCTTCTTCAATCAGCCCCTCCCCCTCCTGATTACTCCTGATTACTCACACCTGAGTTAACCCCTCTGGCTATCACCTCACACTTTATTTGTTTTTTTTATTTGTTTTCCCTCCAAAAGAAAGAAAAAAAAAACCCAGTACAGATATATTAAAACAAAAAGAAACAGTATAGATACAAACAATCAGAATCAGATTACTTTCTCTCACAAAATTACTATCCCTATATGGATAGACAGAGATTAATCAGAGTTCACCTTTTTACTGTTTACAACTCACACTGTATGCATTGTATCACTGTGGCCATTTTACTAGTGTAAGTTTGTACTAGTGTAACGTTATACTCACATCTGTAGTTGTTATACTGTAATCATTATATCACTGTGTCCATTTTACTAGTGTAACGTTATACTCACATCTGTAGTTGTCATACTGTATGCATTGTATCCATGTTGCCATTTTAATAGTGTAAGTGATAAGGGGTGATGATGAGGGGTATACTTTTCCTCTCTTCTATTCCCCTCCTTTTCTCTGTCTGATTCTATTGCTTGTATTATATTACTATATTTCATATCTTTGAAGCAAATGTATAATTTTAACCCTTTTAGTGATTTACAATAATCATCACCAATTGTGTACCTTTTATTAACAAACCCGCACAGGTTGTATCTAGACATATATATCTAAGCGCCTTGAGTCCTGTTGGAGAAAGAGCGCTATATAAATAAAATTATTATTATTATTATTATTATTATTATATCTTTAAATCATTAGGAATATTCTGTTCATGGAAGAATGCACGCCAGTCATATAGAATGTAAAACGTAAGAATGTATTTCAACAAACAATTGCTACTCATAGAATTCACTTTTATCATTAAACAGTATTGGTCAAATACAATGCAATTCACCATATAATAATTTCACAGATTCAAACTATATAAGAAACAGGACGAAATAAGTGTGAAATTGTATGTATGTATGTATGTATGTATGTATGTATGTATGTATGTGTGTATATATATATATATATATATATATATATATTTATTACTGGGGAGATATCTCTCAAAGCACTCGGCTAAATCCTAGATTTATTGATATATATTGGAAAGATACATATCTTAGAGAAATACCTTAGGGGATTGGTTTTGGTTTATGTATGTGTGTGTGTGTGGGGGGGGGGAGGGGTAGCATATGACTGCATTGTCCACAGACCGCATGGGACAGAAGCTAGACTCCATTTTGGGAAAACTCCCATGATTCCAAAGTCTATAACATATGGTTCAAAAGGGAATGCCAGCAGCCACTTTAAGTTTGCAAGTTCAAACACATGGCATTCTTTGCTAGACCATAAAGTCATATAGCAGAAGCTATATATATATATATATATATATATATATATATATATATGTATATAAAGACTCCAGTATATTCCAGAATGTATAAGCTTCAATATAATGCATATGTGCTGATTTTATAATTCCAAGCCATCTAATTGCATCTCACAATTCCAAGCCAACACAGTATCTCAATAACCAGAGCATATTGTATGCTGGCTATGCTATATAATGTAGCCTGTAATTATATGCCAATCCCGGTCTGTACCACATTATGCTAACTTTTCAGGCCTAAAACCAACTAATTCCAGCCTTCCAGGACCAGCACCACATATCTCATGCTGTCCATATAAGCCATCACAAGACCAGATCACCAAGTAACCACAAATATCAGCATGCCATTGCTACAAGCACATGACTACAGTAACAAAAGGAAGTATGTGTTGACTTCTATATTTCAGCAAGATGCACTATATAAAACCACTACAATCTGTTATAAATCACCATCCACAAATGTATACCAGGAATGCTATGCTACAGATTGTCTACTGTTCTAATTACCATTACAAATTTCACAGAGTATTATCACCAACACATAACAATCACATAATTGCTCAAGTACCATTAACCTTAAGGTCAAATGTATTTCCAAATTAACTATTTTATGTCAATCGTTTCACAACTGCTTTACCACAAACACATATTTAACTATTCTATGCATTTTATCTATGAGATATAGAGAGTATGATACTTAGCCTTCCAGGGGAATAACTTCCAAGCATCCCTGGCGTTTGGAGGCCCGTACTTCTGAGAGACTTTGTAGCTGTGTGCAGCTACTGTACATCTGCCTCAGTGGTTTTGGGAGCGTGGGCTCTGATTTCAAGTGTTCAGGTATTACATTCAACCTGTGGGTGTGTCTTCTACAGGAAGTGTGTGAAAGCTATTGTATCAGTGAGCTGAGCTGGCCATGTGCTGGGATTGTCTTGTTCAAATGCTAAGCAAGACTACAGTGTAGAGATGTTAATTAGGCTCAGGTTACAGAAGCCAATATTATCAATTCATTCTTTGTATAATAGTAAAATATAATGTATTTCTCTAAAATGGATATATGGAATTACTCTGTAACAGTAAGTATGTACTAGTGTAATGTTATACTCACATCTGTAGTTGTTATACTGTATGCATTGTATCATTGTGTCCATTTTACTAGTGTAAGTATGTACCAGTGTAACGTTATACTCACATCTGTAGTTGTTATACTGTATGCATTGTATCACTGTGGCCATTTTACTAGTGTATGTATGTACCAGTGTAACGTTATACTCACATCTGTAGTTGTTATACTGTATGCATTGTATCCCTGTGGCCATTTTACTAGTGTAAGTATGTACTTAGTGTAACGTTATACTCACATCTGTAGTTGTTATACTGTATGCATTGTATCACTGTGGCCATTTTACTAGTGTAAGTATGTACCAGTGTAACGTTATACTCACATCTGTAGTTGTTATACTGTATGCATTGTATCCCTGTGGCCATTTTACTAGTGTAAGTATGTACTTAGTGTAACGTTATACTCACATCTGTAGTTGTTATACTGTATGCATTGTATCACTGTGGCCACTTTACTAGTGTATGTATGTACTAGTGTAATGTTATACTCACATCTGTAGTTGTTATACTGTATGCATTGTATCCCTGTGGCCATTTTAATAGTGTAAGTATGTACCAGTGTAACGTTATACTCACATCTGTAGTTGTTATACTGTATGCATTGTATCCCTGTGGCCATTTTAATAGTGTGGCTAATTAGTTTCTCATAGTCCAAGAAACAGAATCAGAGTTTTAAATCTACAGCTGCATCTTCACATTTATTTTACACTCTCATTAAAAATACGGGAGAATTTGATGTTACTAATATAACAATATTGAATAATAACGATTACGCTATTTATTGACATTCAAAGCAATTTCTTGCAGCTGGCCCTTGATAAAGAATACATTGACTTTGGCACACATGTTGTTGGGGAGACAGTGACCCAGACAATCACACTGACAAACCGAGGAGCTCTTGGGACGCGATTTTCCATTCGTCCATTAAATCAAGCTAAAGATACTCAGAAGACACCATTGGGGGTCTCCTTGGAGCTAGCTGTAAGTATACCAATCGCCTGCTTAGGAATGTTTAAACCAGTAGTATAAATCAAAACCACACTAAATGAAACTGTATGTATAGCACTGACACATTGGGGCTCAAAACAGTTTAGGTTTAGGGGATTACTGAATAGAAAAATGATACATGGGAAGAGCATTGCTGCTATGGAACACAAGAATAATGCTAATCATAGAGATAGCTCTGTGGGGGCTGGAGCACCTCCAGTATTTGTACTGCCCACAGTCCTCTCTATACATAGCATTTTTGAGTCATATAGGGAATGTAATGTCAGCACTCCCAAACATATGTCAAAATGTAAAGCTCCCATGAGAACGATATGATATGATGTTGATATAATGTGATGCTACTAGTAATTGCAGCTCATTGGCCAAATATCACCACGTGTATGGCCTCTGCTATTTTCTCAAGAATAATCCCATCCCAACTGATCTAAACTTTATTAGGGCATCTAAAAATTCAGTAAGCACGTGACCTCTTTGTGCAAATATCTGCTCAGAGCCTCTGTAATTAATTCAGGGAATATGATAGGCAAGTGAGTGATTACTGGCCAAATCCTTTGAAATACCGTGATTGTTACGCCCCGTACACACTAGGCAATATTTTTAACAATATTGCTCAGAAAGGGCTTCACAATATCGCCTAGTGTGTACACTCATTATCGTTAACGATGCGCGCTCCCGCTCGTTGTTAAACCCATCGCACCCCGCCGTCGCTCACTTCCCTGCTGGCATCGGCAAGTGTGTATGCACTTGCCGATGCCGGCACTTCGCCAAGTCCCCACCGCCTCCAATATCGGCGTCGGCGGGGGCTCGGCTAGTGTATACTGGCCTTTAAGCTGGGTACACACTGTAGAATTTTGGTTATGAAAGATATCTTTCACTTTTTCCTCGGTGCTCTTGAACACAAGACATAGGGGGTAATTCAGACCTGATCGCTTGCTAGTGTTTTTCTGCAGTCCAGCGTTCGCATAGTCGCCACCCTCCGGGGAGTATATTTTAGCTGTGCAAGTGTGCGATTGCATGTGCAGCCAAGCGGTACACAAAGATCTTGTGCAGTTTCTGAGTAGCCCAGGACTTAGTCAGCCGCTGCGATCACTTCAGCCTGTCCGGGACCGGAATTGACATCAGACACCCGCCCTGCAAACGCTTGGATACGCCTGCATTTTTCCAACCACTCCCTGAAAATGGTCAGTTGACACCCACAAACGCCTTCTTCCTGTCAATCTCCTTGTGATTGGCTGGGCAAATGGATTCGTTGTAAAACCCATCGCACAGCAACGATCCGCTTTGCACCCGTGCAACGTGCCTGCGCATTGCGGCGCATACGCATGCGCAGTTCTGACCTGTTCGCAGCACTACAAAAAACGCTAGCGAGCGATCAGGTCTGAATTACCCCCATAATGCACACACTGATTTTGCTAACTATTTTAAAAGATGAACAATATGCACTATTTAGGCTTCTCACCTAATTTACATACTGGGCAGGGATTAAAGGGCAGTGGGCAGGACTTTAAGGTGGAAACCCCCTGTAGTTTAGGCATCCCCCTGTAGTTTAGGCATCCCCCTGTAGTTTAGGCACCCCCCTGTAGTTCAGGAAACCCTCTTTCCCTGTACTTTAGGCACCCCCCACCCTGTAAGGAACCCTCCCTGTAATTTAGTCATCCCCTCTGTAGTTTAGGTATCCCCCCTGTAAGGCAACTCCCCTGTAGTTTAGGCTTTTATTCCTCCCTTCCCCCCTACAAAACCATTCCCACCCCCACCATCCCCCATTCCTTCCTCAACTCAGCATGCAATCAAAATTGAAGTGTTTGGGGAGTGTTCGGGGAGTGGCTGTGATGACGCAAATCGTTCACTATATTGTTCATTCCAATACAGGCTGAACTATAGTGAACTATCTAGCCAAAATAGAGCCGTGTGTTTAAATTAGATAGCACCTAGTAAACGACCCGCAGAAGCGCGCATAGTGAACATTATAGTGCATTATTTCTTTTTCATCCACTAGGGTCACTGGAGTACTCATGGGTATATGGACGGGCGTTAGCAGGACAGGCACTGAATATTTAAATTAGTAACTCCCCTCCCCTCCATACTCCCATAGTACCTCAGTGTTTTTTCGGTGCCTCACAGGATAGAAGCACACACGTGGATTCCTCCACAATTTTGTTCTAATTTACTTTATTTTTAATTTAATTTATTTTAGGTCAAACGAGGAGTAGAAGCGTTACCTTACACTGGCGAGAAGTTGTTTGGTCCTGAATTTGACAAATGGATTTCTGAGGCCACGGGGGGGAAGTCTGTTTTCTTACCATTGCCTCCACAGGTACCTAGACAGAAATACTCTGGACCAGCGTTCAAATCCCTTAGATCTCAGCCCTTTTGAGGCCGTGGTAGAGGAACAACCACACATGGTAAACGTGGTAGAGGACGTGGTTTCAACAAACCACCACCCGTCGTCAGGATGCTAAGACCACCGACAAGCCAGTGGCATGACGGGCTCCCAGCCCATCTTGGATCTTTAGTTGTGGGGGCACGCCTTCAGACGTTCCATTTGGTGTGGTTCCAGACATCCACAGATGGGTGGATCCGCAATTTAGTGTTAAAAGGTTACAAAATAGAGTTCGATTGTCTCCCTCCAGAGCGCTTTTTCAAGACAGGACTGCCTGTGTCATAAGACAAGAAGGCGGTTCTGCAGATCGCGATTCAGTCTCTGCTAGATTCAGCAGTTTTGATTCCGGTCCCAGTTCACCAACAAGGTCAAGGTTATTATTCCAGTCTTTTTGTAGTTCCAAAGCCGGATAGCTCTGTCAGACCAATATTGAACCTAAAGGGGCTCAATCAGTACGTCACTTACTACAGATTCAAGATGGAATCCCTGCGGTCAGTAATTGCTGGTTTAGAGCCACAGGAATTCATGATTGCGCTGGATCTCAAGGATGCGTACTTACACATTCCAATTTGGCCACCGCATCAGAGGTACTTAAGGTTTGCGGTACAGCAAAACCATTATCAATTTCAGGCTCTACCGTTTGGCCTCTCGTCAGCGCCTCGGGTATTCACCAAAGTGATGTCTGTGATGTTAGCTCATCTCAGATCCTTGGGAGTGATAATAGTTCCGTACTTGGACGATCTGCTCATCAAAGCTCCGTCTCAACAGATACTCCTCCAACATGCCTTGCTGACATACAGTGTGCTAGTTCAGCACGGTTGGATTGTCAACATCAAGAAATCACATCTGATTCCGTCTCAACGACTTCAATTCCTAGGAATGATTCTCGATACGGTGAATCAAAGAATTTACCTGCCAGAACAGAAGGTACAGAGTATTCGTCATCTGGTACAGTTAGTGCTCAAGCCATGCACAGTCTTGGTACATTTGTGCATTCGACTGTTAGGAAGAATGGTGGCGGCTTTCGAAGCGCTCCAGTTTGGAAGATTTCACTCACGTCCTTTTCAACTGGATGTGCTCGTACAGTGGTCAGGCTCGCATCTGCAGATTCACCAGATGGTGTGGTTGTCTCCATGGGCCAGAGTATCACTACTCTGGTGGCTCCAAGTACACAATCTCACCACAGGGAAAAGGTTCGGCGTCTGGAATTGGATAATTCTAACGACGGACGCGAGTCTCAGAGGTTGGGGAGCTGTGATCCAAAATTGTCAGCTTCAGGGTCTCTGGGCAGATCACGAAAGTTTGCTGTCTATAAATGTCCTGGAACTCCGGGCAGTTTACAACGCGCTGCGACAAGCAGTGCACATGCTCTGGTCTCAGACTGTCCAGGTGCAGTCAGACAATGCGACGGCAGTCGCGTACATCAACAAACAAGGAGGAACTCGAAGCCGCATGGCCATGCGGGAAGTAGCTCGAATCCTCAATTGGGCCGAGCATCACCAGGTGATATTGTCTGCAGTGTTCATTCCGGGAATGGACAACTGGGAGGCGGATTATCTCAGCCGTCTGGATTTTCATCTAGGAGAATGGGCATTAAATCCAGAAGTGTTTCACATGTTGGTCCAGAGGTGGGGTTACCCACAGGTGGACCTGATGACATCTCGCCAAAATCAAACACCCCAGTATGTGTCCAGAACACAAGATCCAAAGGCAGTGGCAGTGGATACTCTCACAATCGCGTGGCCGTATAGCCTCATGTATCTGTTTCCACCGTTTCCGCTGCTTCCTCTGTTGCTAAAGCGGATCAAACGAGAGTCCACCACAGTCATACTAGTGGCGCCTCATTGGCCACAGAGAGCATGGTTCTCGGATCCTTGGCCGCTCCCGCTACGTCCGGACCTGTTACAACAGGGTGGGTTCCTTTACCCCGATTTAGCGCGGCTGCGTTTGACGGGGTGGCTGTTGAAACCTCCCTCTTAAGAAGAGAGGGTATTCCGGAATCGGTTATACCGACCATGTTACGTGCTAGGAAGCCAGTTACGGCAGCTCATTATCACAGAATTTGGCGTGCCTATATAGGTTGGTGTGAAGCTCGGAAGTTTCCAACATCATCTTTCAGGTTATCCCGTCTTATGCTATTTTTACAGATGGGGTTAGATGGAGGACTACGTTTATCTACACTAAAGGTGCAGGTCTTCCTTGTCAATTTACTTTCAAAGGCGTTTGGCTCTTTTGCCGACTGTACACACCTTCCTGCAAGTTGTCCTCAGAATACAACCTCCATTTATACCACCTACAGCGCCGTGGGACTTGAATCTGGTTTTAGATTTTTTACAGTCTTCATATTTTTAACCCTTACAACAAGTGGATGTTAAGTTTCTCACTTGGAAAATATTTTTCTCCTAGCCTTAGCTTCAGCAAGGCGTGTTTCAGAATTGGGTGCCTTGTCATGCAAGCCAACGTATCTGGTGTTTCATGATAATAGAGCGGAACTTCGGACGAATCCCGCTTTTCTACCAAAGGTAGTATCATCTTTTCCCATCAATCAACCAATCGTAGTTCCTGTGTTATCAGAAGGTTCAGGAACTTCAGCTACTTTGGATGTGGTACGCGCGTTATGTGTTTATGTAGCCCGAACGTCTACAGTACGTAAAACGGATACATTGTTTGTTCTCTATGATGCAGTCAAGATGGGTTGGCCAGCTTCCAAGCAGACATTATCCAGATGGATTAAACTGACCATACGTCAGGCTTACCTTCATGCTAGGCTACAGCCGCCTACATCAGTTTCAGCTCATTCCACACGTTCTGTGGGAGCTTCATGGGCAGCAGGTCGTGGGGCTTCTACGACGCAGCTTTGCCGTGCGGCTAGATGGTCATCAGTGCACACGTTTGTGCGCTTTTACAAGTTTGATATGTTTGCGGCATCAGCATCTAGCTGTGGCCGTCTAGTGTTACAGGTGCCAAACAGCTCTCCCGCCCAAGGGGGAAACTTTGGTACGTCCCAAGAGTACTCCAGTGACCCCTAGTGGATGAAAAAAAATAGGATTTTGGTACTTGCCAGATAAATCCTTTTCTTTGAATCCACAGGGGGCACTGGACGCCCACCCAGAGCAGTTTTACCTGTCTTGTGGTAAGTTCAGTGGATCTTATGGTAACACATTCTCACCGACTCCAGTGCCCCCTGTGGATTCAAAGAAAAGGATTTATCTGGTAAGTACCAAAATCCTATTATTGCTCATTACCCTGAAAATAAGCGCTATAGAGCAAAATATCGCACTGTGTGTACCCAGCTATAGATAGATCGTTATTGAGCTAGTATACATGCTAGTGCTAATTATGCGATGGGGCTGGGAGATTCACACAATATAACCTGTATATCAGTGATTACACGGAAAATGACTGAGAATCGGGAGAGGCTGCTCCAGTAAGATATGTTTTGGGAGATCTTTGTGCCCCTCACAGCCTGGGGTTATTATGCCTATTGTTAAATTCTAAGGTCTGATGTAAGATTTGTATTAGACAAAGCAATGACATGAGGAAAGCAACATGTGTTTAAACTGAAATTAGTGGGCAGATAAAGATATCTAGTATTGAGAGCACATATTTAGTGTATGGAAGGGATTATATGTGACATTTACATTCAGTTGGGACTGGAAGAGTTAAGAAGAACATGTATTTTTATAATTCCCAGGTCTCTCCATCTGCTGTTGACCTCATCTCACAAAATGCAGATACTCCTGTGTCAATAGACTCCCCAGATCAAGGGCATATGGAAAGACCATCTGCAAACCAAATAGAGCCTGCCAGTGAGGAAGTATGTCCCGGGACGGATACAGTCATAAGTGACAGAGTGGAAACCATTACAGCCGCAGGTACATATTAATGAGCTATTGTTTCAACACCCAGAGCCGTGTTCACTACGATATGCCGGCGGTCGGGCTCCCGGCGACCAGCATACCGGCGCCGGGAGCCCAACCTTCGGCTTACCGACAGTGTGGCGAGCGCAAATGAGCCCCTTACGGGCTCGCTGCGCGCGCCACGCTATTTTATTCTCCCTCCAGGGGGGTCGTGGATCCCCACGAGGGAGAATAAGTGTCGGTATGCCGGCTGTCGGGATCCCGGCGCCAGTATACTGTGCGCCGGGATCCCGTCAGTCTGCATACTGAAGACCACCCCCCAGAGCCTAATCCTTAGTTTAGAGCAAAGCAATGAAAGCGGAGCAGTTTGCTGCTTGGCTTGTCCTTACTTAATTGTTACAGTGTGAAAATTTAAGCTCGCAAGAGCAGGGACTTCTTTCCACATGTGCCATTTTCCTTTTCTTACTTACACTATCTTATACCTCATATTCCTTTTGATGGCACCTAACCCCGGGTTTTCTATACCTGTCCTATATTGTCTTGTACTGTATGTGCTGTTTTCTTGTTTGCTCATTTGATTATGTACTGTGTAATGGGCGCTGCGGATCCCTTGCGGCGCAATATAAATAAAGGATAATAATAATAATTTAAAAAAAGCTGTCCGGTATTTGCTATGTGCAAAAGCAGCCAGCATCTACCCTGCATGCAAAAACAGAAATGCATTTTCAATGCAAGGGAGCACTGCAGCATGTTGTTTTTCCAGGCACAAATTGCTCAATTTTTGCTCCTTGTTTCTTAGTTTGCTCATAACACTGAATCAGGCCCCAAATTATTATCTTCAGTGGAATATACATCTAAAGTCTGGGACTAAATTAGACATACTGGCCTGACTCGGATTACTATCTTGGCAGGTTCTCATATTTCTCTTACGTCCTAGGGGATAATGGGAATCCATTTAGTACCATGGGGTATAGACGGGTCCACTAGGAGCCATGGGCACTATAGAAGTTTGACAGTGTGGGCTGGCTCCTCCCTCTATGCTCCTCCTACCAGACTCAGTTTAGAAAATGTCCCCGGAGCAGCCGGTCACGTCTCTGGAAGCTCCTGCAGAGTTTTCTGTTATTTTCAGGCAGGACTGGATGGCACCAGCCTGCCTGCTTCGTGGGACTTAGGGGGAGGTGGGGGGGGCAACCTCTTGAAGGGTTCATGGTCCCGTTCCCCGCTGACAGGATGCTAGTTCCTGAGGGAACTATTCACAAGCCCCACCACGGCGAGCGTACATTCCCGCAGCACGCTCCCACCCCTAACAGAGCCAGAAGAATGAAGAGTGGTGAGTACTAAACCGGCGTCCCGGATAGCGGGTCGCCGGCCATTATGGCGACACACGGCTTCTACACGGGGCGGACTGAATCTCCTAAGTACACTACAGTACAGGCCACCCACTGTTCTCAAGTTAAGTTTGAATTCCTATCCTTTTATTTCTCGGTAGTTTTATATGGAAAAAAATTTTCTTGTATTTTAAAAATAATTTTTTTAAACTGTTTTTACTCTCGTATATATTAAAAACTTACTTTTATAATTTTATAACATCTTTTGGCGTTTTTAAAGCATATAACAACAGTGTTTCTCTGACGTCCTAGTGGATGCTGGGGACTCCGTCAGGACCATGGGGGATAGCGGCTCCGCAGGAGACAGGGCACAAAATTTAAAAGTTTGACCACTAGGTGGTGTGTACTGGCTCCTCCCCCTATGACCCTCCTCCAAGCCTCAGTTAGGTTTTTGTGCCCGTCCGAGCAGGGTGCAATCTAGGTGGCTCTCATAAAGAGCTGCTTAGAGTAAAAGTTTTGATAGTTTTATTATTTTCAGTGAGTCCTGCTGGCAACAGGCTCACTGCAACGAGGGACCTAGGGGAGAAGAAGTGAACTCACCTGCGTGCAGGATGGATTTGCTTCTTAGGCTACTGGACACTAGCTCCAGAGGGACGATCACAGGTACAGCCTGGATGGGTCACCGGAGCCGCGCCGCCGACCCCCTTGCAGATGCCGAAGTAAGAAGAGGTCCAGAAACCGGCAGCTGAAGGCTTTTCAGTCTTCATGAGGTAGCGCACAGCACTGCAGCTGTGCGCCATTGCGCTCAGGCACACTTCACACCGGCGGTCACTGAGGGTGCAGGGCGCTGGGGGGGGCGCCCTGGGCAGCAATGTTAATACCTTTCTGGCTAAAAAGAATACATCACATATAGTCCATGAGGCTATATGGATGTATTTCACCCCTGCCAGGTCTCAGAAAAACCGGGAGAAGAGCCCGCCGGAATAGGGGGCGGGGCCTATCTCCTCAGCACACAGCGCCATTTTCCTACACAGCTCCGCTGCTAGGAAGGCTCCCAGGCTCTCCCCTGCACTGCACTACAGAAACAGGGTAAAAAACAGAGAGGGGGGGCATTTTTTGGCGATATTATATATATTTAAGCAGCTATAAGGAAACAACACTTATATAAGGTTGTTCCTATATAATTATAGCGCTTTGGTGTGTGCTGGCAAACTCTCCCTCTGTCTCCCCAAAGGGCTAGTGGGGTCCTGTCTTCTATCAGAGCATTCCCTGTGTGTCTGCTGTGTGTCGGTACGTGTGTGTCGACATGTATGAGGGCGATGTTGGTGTGGAGGCGGAGCAATTGCCGGTAATGGTGATGTCACCCCCTAGGGAGTCGACACCGGAATGGATGGCTTTGTTTATGGAATTACGTGATAATGTCAGCACGCTGCAAAAGTCGGTTGACGACATGAGACGATCGGCAAACCAGTTAGTACCTGTACAGGCGTCTCAAACACCGTCAGGGGCTGTAAAACGCCCTTTGCCTCAGTCGGTCGACACAGACCCAGACACGGACACCGAATCTAGTGTCGACGGTGAAGAAACGAACGTATTTTCCAGTAGGGCCACACGTTATATGATCACGGCAATGAAGGAGGCTTTGCATATCTCTGATACTGCAAGTACCACAAAAAGGGGTATTATGTGGGGTCTGAAAAAACTACCTGTAGTTTTTCCTGAATCAGAGGAATTGAATGACGTGTGTGATGAAGGGTGGGTTACCCCTGATAAAAAACTGCTAATTTCAAAGAAGTTATTGGCGTTATACCCTTTCCCGCCAGAGGTTAGGGCGCGCTGGGAAACACCCCCTAGGGTGGACAAGGCGCTCACACGTTTATCCAAACAAGTGGCGTTACCGTCTCCTGATACGGCCGCCCTCAAGGATCCAGCTGATAGGAGGCTGGAAAATACTCTAAAAAGTATATACACACATACTGGTGTTATACTGCGACCAGCAATCGCCTCAGCCTGGATGTGCAGTGCTGGGGTGGCTTGGTCGGATTCCCTGACTGAAAATATTGATACCCTGGATAGGGACAGTATTTTATTGACTATAGAGCAATTAAAGGATGCATTCCTTTATATGCGAGATGCACAGAGGGATATCTGCACTCTGGCATCAAGAGTAAGTGCGATGTCCATATCTGCCAGAAGAAGTCTATGGACACGACAGTGGTCAGGCGATGCGGATTCCAAACGGCATATGGAAGTATTGCCGTATAAAGGGGAGGAATTATTTGGGGTCGGTCTATCGGATTTGGTAGCCACGGCAACAGCCGGGAAGTCCACCTTTTTACCTCAAGTCCCCTCCCAGCAGAAAAAGATGCAGTCTTTTCAGACGCAGTCCTTTCGTTCCTATAAGAACAAGCAAGCAAAAGGACATTCATATTTGCCCCGAGGCAAAGGAAAGGGTAAGAGACTGCAGCAAGCAGCCCCTTCCCAGGAGCAGAAGTCCTCCCCGGCTTCTGCAAAGGCCTCAGCATGACGCTGGGACCTTACAAGCGGACTCAGGGGCGGTGGGGGGTCGCCTCAAGAATTTCAGCGCACAGTGGGCTCACTCGCAGGTGGACCCCTGGATCATGCAGGTAGTATCTCAGGGTTACAGGTTGGAATTCGAGAGGTCTCCCCCTCGCCGGTTCCTAAAATCTGCTTTGCCAACGTCTCCCTCAGACAGGGCGACGGTATTGGAAGCCATTCACAAGCTGTATTCTCAGCAGGTGATAATCAAGGTACCCCTTCTACAACAGGGAAAGGGGTATTACTCCACGCTATTTGTGGTACCAAAGCCGGACGGCTCGGTAAGACCTATTCTAAATCTGAAATCTCTGAACCTGTACATACAAAAATTCAAGTTCAAGCCAAGGGTACCTCAGGTTCGTGGTACAAAACTGTCATTATCAGTTTCAGACGCTGCCGTTTGGATTGTCCACGGCACCCAGGGTCTTTACCAAGGTAATGGCCGAAATGATGATCCTTCTTCAAAGAGAAGGCGTATTAATTATCCCTTACTTGGACGATCTCCTGATAAGGGCAAGATCCAGAGAACAGCTGGAGGTCGGAGTAGCACTAACTCAAATAGTGCTCCAACAGCACGGGTGGATTCTGAATTTTCCAAAATCCCAACTGATCCCGACGACACGTCTGCTGTTCCTAGGGATGATTCTGGACACTGTTCAGAAAAAGGTATTTCTTCCGGAGGAGAAAGCCAGGGAGTTATCCGAACTCGTCAGGAACCTCCTAAAACCAGGGACAGTGTCTGTGCATCAATGCACAAGAGTCCTGGGAAAAATGGTGGCTTCTTACGAAGCGATTCCATTCGGCAGATTCCATGCACGAATTTTTCAGTGGGATCTGCTAGACAAATGGTCCGGATCGCATCTGCAGATGCATCAGCGGATAAAATTGTCGACAAGGACAAGGGTCTCTCTGCTATGTGGTTGCAGAGTGCTCATCTGTTAGAGGGCCGCAGATTCGGCATACAGAACTGGGTCCTAGTGACCACGGATGCCAGCCTGAGAGGCTGGGGAGCGGTCACACAAGGAAGAAACTTCCAGGGCGTGTGGTCAAGCCTGGAAACGTCTCTTCACATAAATATACTGGAACTAAGAGCAATCTACAATGCTCTAAGCCTGGCAAAACCTCAGCTTCAGGGTCAGCCGGTGTTGATCCAGTCGGACAACATCACGGCAGTCGCCCACGTAAACAGACAGGGCGGCACAAGAAGCAGGAGGGCAATGGCAGAAGCTGCAAGGATTCTTCGCTGGGCGGAAAATCATGTGATAGCACTGTCAGCAGTGTTCATCCCGGGAGTGGACAACTGGGAAGCAGACTTCCTCAGCAGACACGATCTTCACCCGGGAGAGTGGGGACTTCATCCAGAAGTCTTCCACATGATTGTAATCCATTGGGAAAGACCAATGGTGGACATGATGGCGTCCCGCCTCAACAAAAAAAAAAAAAAAAACTGGACAGGTATTGCGCCAGGTCAAGAGACCCTCAGGCAATAGCTGTGGACGCTCTGGTAACACCATGGGTGTACCAGTCAGCGTATGTGTTCCCTCCTCTGCCTCTCATACCCAAGGTACTGAGAATTATACGGCAAAGGGGAGTAAGAACGATACTAGTGGCTCCGGACTGGCCAAGAAGGACTTGGTACCCGGAACTTCAGGAGATGCTCACGGAAGATCCGTGGCCTCTACCTCTAAGAAGGGATCTGCTTCAGCAGGGACCGTGTCTATTCCAAGACTTACCGCGGCTGCGTTTGACGGCATGGCGGTTGAACGCCGGATCCTAAGGGAAAAAGGCATTCCGGAAGAGGTCATCCCTACCCTGGTCAAAGCCAGGAAGGAGGTGACTGCACAACATTATCACCGCATTTGGAGAAAATATGTTGCATGGTGTGAGGCCAGGAAGGCCCCGACAGAGGAATTTCAACTGGGTCGATTCCTACATTTCCTGCAAATAGGATTATCTATGGGCCTCAAATTAGGGTCCATTAAGGTTCAAATTTCGGCCCTGTCGATTTTCTTCCAGAAAGAATTGGCTTCAGTTCCTGAAGTCCAGACTTTTGTAAAAGGAGTACTACATATACAGCCCCCGGTTGTGCCCCCAGTGGCACCGTGGGATCTCAATGTAGTTTTGGATTTTCTCAAATCCCATTGGTTTGAGCCACTCAAATCGGTAGATTTGAAATATCTTACATGGAAAGTAACCATGCTACTGGCCCTGGCTTCAGCCAGGAGAGTGTCGGAATTGGCGGCTTTATCGTATAAAAGCCCATATCTGATTTCTCTAACGTCCTAGTGGATGCTGGGGACTCCGTCAGGACCATGGGGATTAGCGGCTCCGCAGGAGACAGGGCACAAAAATAAAGCTTTAGGATCAGGTGGTGTGCACTGGCTCCTCCCCCTATGACCCTCCTCCAAGCCTCAGTTAGGTTTTTGTGCCCGTCCGAGCAGGGTGCAATCTAGGTGGCTCTCCTAAAGAGCTGCTTAGAAAAAGTTTTTAGGTTTTTTATTTTCAGTGAGTCCTGCTGGCAACAGGCTCACTGCAACGAGGGACTTAGGGGAGAAGAAGTGAACTCACCTGCGTGCAGGATGGATTGGCTTCTTAGGCTACTGGACACCATTAGCTCCAGAGGGATCGAACACAGGCCCAGCCATGGAGTCCGGTCCCGGAGCCGCGCCGCCGACCCCCTTACAGATGCCGAAAAGCGAAGAGGTCCAGAAACCGGCGGCAGAAGACTTTTCAGTCTTCATGAGGTAGCGCACAGCACTGCAGCTGTGCGCCATTGTTGTCACACACTTCACACCAGCGGTCATGGAGGGTGCAGGGCGCTGCAGGGGGCGCCCTGGGCAGCAATGAGAATACCTTGTTCTGGCTAAAAAATACATCACATATAGCCCCTGGGGCTATATGGATGTATTTAACCCCTGCCAGGTCTCAGAAAAACGGGAGAAGAAGCCCGCCGAAAAGGGGGCGGAGCCTATTCTCCTCAGCACACAGCGCCTTTTTCCCTCACAGAAATGCTGGTGGGAAGGCTCCCAGGCTCTCCCCTGCACTGCACTACAGAAACAGGGTTAAAACAGAGAGGGGGGGCACTTATTTGGCGATATGATTATATATATTAAGATGCTATAAGGGAAAAACACTTATATAAAGGTTGTCCCTGTATAATTATAGCGTTTTGGTGTGTGCTGGCAAACTCTCCCTCTGTCTCCCCAAAGGGCTAGTGGGGTCCTGTCCTCTATCAGAGCATTCCCTGTGTGTGTGCTGTGTGTCGGTACGTGTGTGTCGACATGTATGAGGACGATGTTGGTGAGGAGGCGGAGCAATTGCCTGTAATGGTGATGTCACTCTCTAGGGAGTCGACACCGGAATGGATGGCTTATTTAGGGAATTACGTGATAATGTCAACACGCTGCAAGGTCGGTTGACGACATGAGACGGCCGGCAAACCAATTAGTACCTGTCCAGGCGTCTCAAACACCGTCAGGGGCTTTAAAACGCCCATTTACCTCAGTCGGTCGACACAGACACGGACACTGACTCCAGTGTCGACGGTGAAGAAACAAACGTATTTTCCATTTGGGCCACACGTTACATGTTAAGGGCAATGAAGGAGGTGTTACATATTTCTGATACTACAAGTACCACAAAAGAGGGTATTATGTGGGGTGTGAAAAAACTACCTGTAGTTTTTCCTGAATCAGATAAATTAAATGAAGTGTGTGATGATGCGTGGGTTTTCCCCGATAGAAAATTATTGGCGTTATACCCTTTCCCGCCAGAAGTTAGGGCGCGTTGGGAAACACCCCTTAGGGTGGATAAGGCGCTCACACGCTTATCAAAACAAGTGGCGTTACCGTCTCCAGATACGGCCGCCCTCAAGGAGCCAGCTGATAGGAGGCTGGAAAATATCCTAAAAAGTATATACACACATACTGGTGTTATACTGCGACCAGCGATCGCCTCAGCCTGGATGTGCAGCGCTGGGGTGGCTTGGTCGGATTCCCTGACTGAAAATATTGATACCCTTGACAGGGACAGTATTTTATTGACTATAGAGCATTTAAAGGATGCATTTCTATATATGCGAGATGCACAGAGGGATATTTGCACTCTGGCATCAAGAGTAAGTGCGATGTCCATATCTGCCAGAAGATGTTTATGGACACGACAGTGGTCAGGTGATGCAGATTCCAAACGGCACATGGAAGTATTGCCGTATAAAGGGGAGGAGTTATTTGGGGTCGGTCCATCGGACCTGGTGGCCGCGGCAACACCTGGAAAATCCACCTTTTTTACCCCAAGTCACATCTCAGCAGAAAAAGACACCGTCTTTTCAGCCTCAGTCCTTTCGTCCCCATAAGGGCAAGCAGGCAAAAGGCCAGTCATATCTGCCCAGGGATAGAGGAAAGGGAAGAAGACTGCAGCAGGCAGCCCATTCCCAGGAACAGAAGCCCTCCACCGCTTTTGCCAAGTCCTCAGCATGACGCTGGGGCCGTACAAACAGCTGCGGTGGGGGGTCGTCTCAAGAGTTTCAGTGCGCAGTGGGCTCACTCGCAAGTGGACCCCTGGATCCTACAAGTAGGATCCCAGGGGTACAGATTGGAAGTTCGAGACATCTCCCCCTCGCAGGTTCCTGAAGTCTGTTTTACCAACGTCTCCCTCCGACAGGGAGGCAGTATTGGAAACAATTCACAAGCTGTATTCCCAGCAGGTGATAATCAAAGTACCCCTCCTACAACAAGGAAAGGGGTACTATTCCACACTATATTGTGGTACTGAAGCCAGACGGCTCGGTGAGACCTATTCTAAATCTGAAATATTTGAACGCTTACATACAAAGGTTCAAATCAAGATGGAGTCACTCAGAGCAGTGATAGCGAACCAGGAAGGGGACTATATGGTGTCCCTGGACATCAAGGATGCTTACCTCCATGTCCCAATTTGCCCTTCTCACCAAGGGTACCTCAGGTTCGTGGTACAAAACTGTCACTATCAGTTTCAGACGCTGCCGTTTGGATTGTCCACGGCACCCCGGGTCTTTACCTAGGTAATGGCCGAAATGATGATTCTTCTTCAAAGAAAAGGCGTCTTAATTATCCCTTACTTGGACGATCTCCTGATAAGGGCAAGGTCCAGAGAACAGTTGGAGGTCGGAGTAGCACTATCTCAAGTAGTTCTACGACAGCACGGGTGGATTCTAAATATTCCAAAATCGCAGCTGTCTCCGACGACACGTCTGCTGTTCCTAGGGATGATTCTGGACACAGTCCAGAAAAAGGTGTTTCTCCCGGAGGAGAAAGCCAGGGAGTTATCCGAGCTAGTCAGGAACCTCCTAAAACCAGGAAAAGTGTCAGTGCATCATTGCACAAGGGTCCTGGGAAAAATGGTGGCTTCTTACGAAGCGATTCCATTCGGCAGATTTCACGCAAGAACTTTTCAGTGGGATCTGCTGGAAAAATGGTCCGGATCGCATCTTCAGATGCATCAGCGGATAACCCTGTCTCCAAGGACAAGGGTGTCTCTTCTGTGGTGGCTGCAGAGTGCTCATCTACTAAAGGGCGACAGATTCGGCATTCAGGACTGGGTCCTGGTGACGACGGATGCCAGCCTGAACGGCTGGGGAGCAGTCACACAAGGAAAAAATTTCCAGGGAGTGTGATCAAGTCTGGAGACTTCTCTCCACATAAATATACTGGAGCTAAGAGCAATTTACAATGCTCTAAGCTTAGCAAGACCTCTGCTTCAAGGTCAGCCGGTATTGATCCAGTGGGACAACATCACGGCAGTCGCCCACGTAAACAGACTGGGCGGCACAAGAAGCAGGAGGGCAATGGCAGAAACTGCAAGGATTCTTCGCTGGGCGGAAAATCATGTGTTAGCACTGTCAGCAGTGTTCATTCCGGGAGTGGACAACTGGGAAGCAGACTTCCTCAGCACGACCTCCCCCCGGGAGAGTGGGGACTTCATCGGGAAGTCTTCCAGATGATTGTGAACCGTTGGGAAAGACCAAAGGTGGACATGATGGCGTCCCGCCTGAACAAAAAACTGGACAGGTATTGCGCCAGGTCAAGAGACCCTCAGGCAATAGCTGTGGACGTTCTGGTAACACCGTGGGTGTACCAGTCGGTGTATGTGTTCCCTCCTCTGCTTCTCATACCTAAGGTACTGAGAATTATAAGACGTAGAGGAGTAAGAACTATACTCGTGGCTCCGGATTGGCCAAGAAGGACTTGGTACCCGGAACTTCAAGAGATGCTCACAGAGGACTCATGGCCTCTGCCGCTAAGAAGGGACCTGCTTCAGCAAGTACCATGTCTGTTCCAAGACTTACCGCGGCTGCGTTTGACGGCATGGCGGTTGAACGCCGGATCCTAAGGGAAAAAGGCATTCCGGAAGAGGTCATTCCTACCCTGGTCAAAGCCAGGAAGGAGGTGACCGCACAACATTATCACCACATGTGGCAAAAATATGTTGCGTGGTGTGAGGCCAGGAAGGCCCCACGAAGAAATTTCAACTCGGTCGATTCCTGCATTTCCTGCAAACAGGAGTGTCTATGGGCCTCAAATTGGGGTCCATTAAGGTTCAAATTTCGGCCCTGTCGATTTTCTTCCAGAAAGAATTGGCTTCAGTTCCTGAAGTCCAGAAGTTTGTCAAGGGAGTACTGCATATACAACCCCCTTTTGTGCCTCCAGTGGCACTGTGGGATCTCAACGTAGTTCTGGGATTCCTCAAATCACATTGGTTTAAACCGCTCAAATCTGTGGATTTGAAATATTTCACATGGAAAGTGACCATGATGTTGGCCCTGGCCTCGGCCAGGCGAGTGTCAGAATTGGCGGCTTTGTCTCACAAAAGCCCATATCTGATTGTCCATTCGGACAGGGCAGAGCTGCGGACTCGTCCCCAGTTTCTCCATAAGGTGGTGTCAGCGTTTCACCTGAACCAGCTTATTGTGGTACCTGCGGCTACTAGGGACTTGGAGGACTCCAAGTTGCTAGATGTTGTCAGGGCCCTGAAAATATAGGTTTCCAGGACGGCTGGAGTCAGGAAAACTGACTTGCTGTTATCCTGTATGCACCCAACAAACTGGGTGCTCTTGCTTCTAAGCAGACGATTGCTAGTTGGATGTGTAGTACAATTCAGCTTGCACATTCTGTGGCAGGCCTGCCACAGCCAAAATATGTAAATGCCCATTCCACAAGGAAGGTGGGCTCATCTTGGGCGGCTGCCCGAGGGGTCTTGGATTTACAACTTTGCCGAGCTGCTACTTGGTCAGGGGCACACCCTGGCTGAGGAGGACCTGGAGTTCTCTCACTCGGTGCTGCAGAGTCATCCGCACTCTCCCGCCCGTTTGGGAGCTTTGGTATAATCCCCATGGTCCTGACGGAGTCCCCAGCATCCACTAGGACTTTAGAGAAAATAAGATTTTACTTACCGATAAATCTATTTCTCGTAGTCCGTAGTGGATGCTGGGCGCCCATCCCAAGTGCGGATTGTCTGCAATACTTGTACATAGTTATTGTTACAAAGAAATCGGGTTGTTATTGTTGTGAGCCGTCTGTTCAGAGGCTCCTACGTTGTCATACTGTTAACTGGGTTCAGATCACAAGTTGTACGGTGTGATTGGTGTGGCTGGTATGAGTCTTACCCGGGATTCAAAATCCTTCCTTATTGTGTACGCTCGTCCGGGCACAGTATCCTAACTGAGGCTTGGAGGAGGGTCATAGGGGGAGGAGCCAGTGCACACCACCTGATCCTAAAGCTTTATTTTTGTGCCCTGTCTCCTGCGGAGCCGCTAATCCCCATGGTCCTGACGGAGTCCCCAGCATCCACTACGGACTACGAGAAATAGATTTATCGGTAAGTAAAATCTTATTTTTCCATTCGGACAGGGCAGAATTGAGGACGCGTCCTCATTTTCTGCCTAAGGTGGTATCAGCGTTTCACCTGAACCAGCCGATTGTGGTGCCTGCGGCTACTAGCGATTTGGAGGATTCCAAGTTGCTGGACGTTGTCAGAGCATTGAAAATATATATTTCAAGGACGGCTGGAGTCAGAAAATCTGACTCGCTGTTTATACTGTATGCACCCAACAAGCTGGGTGCTCCTGCTTCTAAGCAGACGATTGCTCGTTGGATTTGTAGCACAATTCAACTGGCACTTTCTGTGGCAGGCCTGCCACAGCCTAAATCTGTCAATGCCCACTCCACAAGGAAGGTGGGCTCATCTTGGGCGGCTGCCCGAGGGGTCTCGGCATTACAACTCTGCCGAGCAGCTACGTGGTCAGGGGAGAACACGTTTGTAAAATTCTACAAATTTGATACCCTGGCTAAGGAGGACCTGGAGTTCTCTCATTCGTTGCTGCAGAGTCATCCGCACTCTCCCGCCCGTTTGGGAGCTTTGGTATAATCCCCATGGTCCTGACGGAGTCCCCAGCATCCACTAGGACGTCAGAGAAAATAAGAATTTACTCACCGGTAATTCTATTTCTCGTAGTCCGTAGTGGATGCTGGGCGCCCATCCCAAGTGCGGATTGTCTGCAATACTTGTACATAGTTATTGTTACAAAAAAATCGGGTTGTTTATTGTTGTGAGCCATCTTTTCAGAGGCTCCTACGTTATCATACTGTTAACTGGGTTCAGATCACAGGTTGTACGGTGTGATTGGTGTGGCTGGTATGAGTCTTACCCGGGATTCAAAATCCTTCCTTATTGTGTACGCTCGTCCGGGCACAGTATCCTAACTGAGGCTTGGAGGAGGGTCATAGGGGGAGGAGCCAGTACACACCACCTAGTGGTCAAACTTTTAAATTTTGTGCCCTGTCTCCTGCGGAGCCGCTATCCCCCATGGTCCTGACGGAGTCCCCAGCATCCACTACGGACTACGAGAAATAGAATTACCGGTGAGTAAATTCTTATTTTTTAGCCACACTTGTCGCCGGTACCCCTATCCCCCCATTTCTTATATATATATATATATATATAAAATTGTGTACAGTAGCTGCACTAGGGTTGTCAGGGCCTCTCCAGATCTGTGGTGACACTAAAAGTCTCACCACATCCAGCTGACAAGTTGTGCTGGGACTTGTAGTCCCACCACATCTGGACAAGCACAGTCAGCATTCTAGTTACCCTTAAGACCCCCAGACTGTTACCTCTTCTTGCAGAAGTCTAGGGCCAGAGCACCATGTTCCAGGCTGTCAGTCACAGTGTGGCCTGGATCAGCTACTATATGCCGAAGTCTCCCTCTTTGCCGTGGCCACGTATCACATGGTGAAGATCAGCCTGCGCGGGCCGCTGGGAAGGGAAGTAGAGGATGAAGGTGCGAAGCACCGTTGTCCCTCCCTAAATCCTCCTGATCCGCTTTGGTGGTGCTTGCATTGTGGAGGGGAGGGGGGTACCTGTGGGATTGGCGCAGACAGAGTGCCATGAACGCAGCAACAGTGGTAGCCGGGGAGCGTTCTCTCTGCCTTCTTCCTGTGTGCCTCCAGCAGCCAGCCATATATATGCTGCGGGCGGCCCTGGAACACCAAAACTGAACCGGCCTGGGGGGGCAGTTGGCACTCTGCCCCCCGACCCAGTCCGGCCACTGCTAGGGGGCTATAGCAGGGGGGAGCGATTTACTAGTGTACTAAGTCCCTAATCTAGGTATTTAGTCTGCGACCTGGCTAAGCTTGGCATTAGCAATAAGGGCACCGTGTGCTGGTGCCATACTCTCTCTGTGTCTCTCTGGAAGGGCTCTTTGTGAGTTAATAGTGCTTTTAACCTTTTCCTGTGTGTGTGCTGTCACTACTGCAGTATGTCATGCAAAGAGTGTGTTTCATGTAAGGCACAGTGTTACTCTTCACCAGGGGGTTCATTAGTGTGTACTCAAAAATCTAAAAAATTAAGAAAAAAAATATGAGAAAAACTCATGTCGACCTTTTGACCTAGTACATGTCGACCTAACGGCTATGTCGACCTAATTACATTGTCAACCTTCAGTGGTCGACCTAATGAGTGTCAACCTAATGACCATAACCCTCCACCATTTCTACAAAATGATCTCGTAATGAGAAAGAGACACAATGCTTAAGGCAGTCTATGGATGAGTTCATGAAAAAGTACTCAGTACCCAGACCAGCGTCTCAGTTCTCTACTATTTGTCCGCAGAAACGTACCTTGGCCCATATACTGCATTCTGACTCTGATGATGAAGGGTCAGAAAGGGAGGAAGGTGAGGTGGACACAGAGGTATAGGAGGATACTCTGTCGCAGGGTGTAGAGTCTCTCATAGATGCTATCAGAGAAGTTCTAAATATCTCTAATAAGGTGACAGAGGAGAGTGAGGAATCTTACTTTAATATTAAGAAAAAATCCTCAGCCACTTTTCCTGTGTCAAAGGAACCAAGGGGGTCATTCTGAGCTGTTCGCTCGTTGCCGATTTTCGCTATGCTGCGATTTGTTGCTAATTGCGCATGCGCAAGGCATGCAGGGCGCATGCACTTAGTTATTTAACTAAAAACTTAGCAGTTTTGCTGTGGATCCTGCGGCGCTTTTCAGTCGCACTGCTGATCGGTAAATGATTGACAGGAAAGGGGAGGCGTTTCTGGGAGGTAACTGAGCGTTTTCCGGGAGTGTGCTAAAAAACGCGGGAGTGTCTGGAGAAACGGGGGAGTGGCTGGCAGAACGCAGGGCGTGTTTGTGACGTCAAACCAGGAACTAAACGGACTGAGCTGATCGCAATCTGTGAGTAGGTCTGGAGCTACTCAGAAACTGCAAAGAATTATTTAGTAGCAGTTTTGCTAATCTTTCGTTCGCTATTCTGCTAAGCTAACATACACTCCCAGAGGGCGGCGGCCTAGCGTGTGCAATGCTGCTAAAAGCAGCTAGCAAGCGAACAACTCGGAATGAGGGCCTAAATACCCTGTTTGAAAAACCATCGGTTAATCCAGATAAGAAATTTAAATTCCCAGGTGGTTGTTATCTTTTCCTTTTCCTCCTGAAGATAGGAAAAAATGGGAAAATCCACCGATAGTGGATGCTTCAGTCTCCAGGCTCTCACGTAAAATTGTACTACCTGTGCCTGGTGCAGCCTCTCTAAAAGATGCGTCTGATCGCAAGATTGAGACTACTCAAATCTTTGTATACTGCTGTCGGGGTGGCACAGAGACCCACTATACCATGTGGGTGGATTACACGAGCCATTGCTAAATGGTCAGGTAATTTAATTGAGGAAATTATTTTGCTCCTGCAATATATACAAGACTCTGCGAACTTTATGGAGGAAGCCATAAAAAAAATAGGTTTGCTTAATGCACACACCACCGCTATGGCAGTGTCGGCACGCAGAGGATTATGGCTACGTCAGTGGACTGCTGACACGAACTCCAGGAAAGGAGTGGAAGGCCTACCTTTCACAGAAGAGGCCTTATTTGGAGATGAACTCGACAAATGGATCTCCCGAGCTACTGCGGGTAAGTCCACATACCTACCTTCTGTAGCTCCGCCAGCAAGGAAAGCCTAATCAGGACCTAATCTACAGTCCTTTCGAACTGCCAAGTTTAGAGGCAATGCCAGAGGTTCTTCTACCGTCACCAGAGGTGCTAGAGGTAAACTACGCAAACCAGCGACTGCTGGTTCACAGGAACAGGGCTCAGGCTCTGCTTCCTCAAAACCTTATGCATGACGGTGGACCGCGATGCCTGGAAGACATGAGGGTGGAAGCCTGGCTAAAATTCTTCAGTCACATCTGGACAGGATTGTGCCAGGATCCCTGGGTCATAGACCTTATATCCCAGGGCTACAGACTGGAGTTCAAAGATATCCCACCTCACAGATTCTTCAAATCAGGCTTACCAGTTTCACAAGAGGCGAGAGTAAATTTACACAACGCCATCAGAGCCTCAGAGGTTGGGGAGCAGTCACCCAGGGGGTGCAGTTTCAGGGAAGATGGTCAAGTCAGGAAGTCGTCCTTCCAGTAAACATCCTGGAACTCAGGACTATCTACAACGCCCTTCTGCAGGCCTCATCTCTTCTTCAAAATCAGGCCATTCAGGTTCAGTCGGACAGTGTGATGTCGGTAACGTACATAAACCGACAGGGCAGAACGAAAAGCAGAGCCGCAATGTCAGAGATGTCAAGAATTCCCCTCTTGGCGGAAAAACACGCTGTGGCGTTGTCGGCGATCTTCATTACGGGAGTAGACAATTGGGAAGCAGACTTCCTCAGCATACACGATCTGCATCCGGGGGAATGGGGCCTTCACCCGGAGGTGTTCCGGTGATTGACGATTGACACGTCGGAGGGGTATCCACAGATTGACATGATGGTCTCTCGACTCAACAAGAAGCTGAAGCGGTATTGTTCCAGGTCGAGGGACCCACAGGCAGTGGCTGTAGACGCCCTGACAACTCCGTGGGTCTACCAGCTGGTGTACTTGTTTCCTCCCATTCCTCTGATCCCAAGAATTCTAAAAAGAATAAAAAGGTAAAGAGTTTAAGCAATCATCATTGCTCCGGACTGGCCACGAAGGGCCCGGTATGTGGATCTTCTCGAGATGCTGATCGAAGATCCGTTACCTCTGCCTCTTCGAGAGGATCTTCTGCAACAGGGACCGTTCGTCTATCAAGACTTACCACGGCTACGTTTAACGGCATGGAAGTTGAATGGCTGATTCTAGCCAGGAAAGGGATTCCTGACAAGGTCATCCCGACTAGGGTCCAGGCCAGAAAGGGGGTAATGTCTAAACATTACCATCGTATCTGGAAGAAATATGTCTCTTGGTGTGAGAGCAGACAATATTCTACGGTGGAATTTCATCTGGGACGTTTCCTGCTTTTTCTGCAGTCTGGGGTGGATGTGGGCCTACGCCTAGGCTCCATAAAAGTTCAGATTTCGACCTTGTCTATTTTCTTTCAGAAATAATTGGCTTCTCTCCCTGAGGTCCAGATGTTCTTGAAAGGTGTTCTGCACATCCAACCTCCCTTTGAGATCCCAAGGTGCCATGGGAGGCACAATGTGGTGCTGCAGTTTCTACAATCGCACTGGTTTGAACCGTTACAGGAGGCAGACATAACGTATCTTACATGGAAGACCGTCACACTGTTGGCCTTGGCTTCAGCAAGACGTGTGTCGGAGCTGGGGGCGTTGTCTCACAAGAGCCCCTACTTAATTTTCCATGAGGACAGAGCCGAACTCAGAACTCGTCAGCAATTTCTTCCAAAGGTGGTGTCTGCATTTCACATCAACCAACCTATTGTGGTTACGGCTGTTACGGATGCCTCGGCTACTTCAAATTCTTTGAATATTGTAAGGGCTTTGAAGGTCTATGTGAAGAGAACAGCTCGTCACAAAAAAATCGGACTCGCTGTTCGTTCTTTATGATCCCAATATATTTAGGTTTCCTGCTTCGAAGCAGTCCATTGCGCACTGGATCAGGCTCACTATCCAGCATGCTTAATCCACGGCAGGTTTGCCAATTTCGAAATCTGTTCGAGCCCACTCTACTAGGTCGGTGGGTTCCTCTTGGGCGGCTGCCCGGGGTGTCTCGGCTTTATAGCTCTGCCGAGCAGCTACTTGGTTGGGTTCGAACACGTTTGCTAAGTTTTCCAAGTTCAATACTTTGGCCTCTGAGGACCTTCAGTTTGGTCAATCGGTTCTGCAGGAACCTCAGCACTCTCCCACCCGGTTTGAGAGCTTTGTTACTTCCCCATGGTACTAAATTGAATCCCAGTATCCCTCTAGGACGTAAGAGAAAAGAGTATTTTAATTTCCTACCAGTAAATCCTTTTCTCGTAGTCCGTAAGAGATACTGTGCGCCCGCCCGTTGCTTCGTTCGTCCTGCGCTGTCACTTGGTTAAGTAATGTTGTTTGCTGCAGCTGTTGCTATCCCTGTTTGCAAGTTTGGTTAGCATGGCTTTCCTCTTGTTCTGGTTGTGCTGGTTTGAATTCTCACCACTTTACTTTTCTATATCCTTCTCTCAAAGTATGTCCGTCTCCTCGGGCACCGTTTCCTAGACTGAGTCTGGTAGGAGGGGCATAGAGGGAGGAGCCAGGACACCTAATCAAACTTCTATAGTGCCCATGGCTCCTAGTGGACCCATCTATACCCCAATGGATTCCCAGTATCCCCTACGGACTACGAGAAAAGGATTTACCGGTAGGTATTTAAAATCCTATGTTATGTACTCTTTCTTTAGACAAGAGTACCTCACCTAGGAAGCGCACTATGGGCCTGATTCTGTGTCAGATGCATGCAGACATGCACACAAATCTTGCGTATTATCTGTAAACTGCGCCTGCACTCCAGAAAGCAATCGCAGAGTGCGCATGCACCAGATAAATGGCATTTCTGGGCAGTCACCATGTAATCACATGGTACTCACCTGCCTTGTGGGAGTGTCATGGGTGTGTAAGCTGACTTCCATGCTCATTAATAGAGTGCAGATGGAGATGGGACACCTGACCCAGCATGGAGTGAGAGGAAGTCCTAATGATGATGAGTGCATACAAAAAAGCAATGGGTGGGCCGGCCTTCCATGTGCAGATAAAGGATATTCTGCATACACAGGAGGGTAAGGTAGTAAGTAGGCTGGTGCAGCTGTCAGAACCAGCCCCTGTATGCGCAGCAGAGGACACCATGGCTTTGCCGTACGCCGTACCACATGTAGATGGTGCAACTGCTCTCTGCTCTCAGTGCCTCTAGAAGAGCATCTAGATGTCCACAGAGAGGTGGAAAAATCAGAAGAGATGCTCTGTGCAAAAATGTGACCATAACGTCCAGTGACCAATCTCCTACCACTATCGTGCCACCCGTTTTTTTTTCCATAAATACTGTATGTTCCGATTGTCTCCTACTTGGTTTAGCGTCTGAAATTATTGTATGTGCCAATTTGTGCATTTGAATCTTTCCTCTGCATTGAGCAAAGTGCGTTTAGAGAGGCGATATGCTGCCGAAATGCAATTGGAAGATGCAAAATGCATCCTATAGAAAGAATAGGATTAGACCTAATCTCCAACAGCTCAGAGCTGGTGCAATATACTGTACAAGTTATTTTCTGGAGTGGACATGGCTATTTGCAAAGACAGCTCCTAAAAGGTGCACTTCCCCGCCCACCTAAAAGGATTTTGTGCTCATAAATGAAGTTCCAGGTCTAGTAATCTCCATGAGTGAGATGAATATCTACAGTGATTAGTTTCTTGCATTTGGTAAGTAGGGAAGTATCCTGTGCAGTTTGGAAACATAGGCTTGTTTCTGTATTATCTTACTATTAGGCATTGCTACTAACATTTTTTTTTAATGACTGAAACGTTTGTAGAATATGTCAGCGAGGAAGCTCCTGTGGCTGTAGAAGATGAACATCTGCAAGGAGACAACCGTGATGACTTTACAGATTTCAAGTTGGGTGAGGTAAGCGTTGTCTGCGGTATCAGTTCTGTAGTAGTGGTAGTGACATCAGTCTGGAGTAATAGCAGGGTCAGAGGCAGAACTCTGGGAGGCAACGGAGTCATCTGCCGCCGGGCTCCTGCTCTGAAGGGGGCACCTCTCCTCCCATTCTATGACACCATTGAATTAAGTTAATTGATAGCTGCCGCTGTCTTTTCAGTGCCGACTTCCTCACTGGTCCCTGCACCTTACAAATCACACCCTCTTTATTATACACATTTTACAAGTGTCACACCAAGGATTGGAAACACCAACCTATTACACTGGAAGCAGACACCTTACTGATGAAGCTATTTGCTCTTGTATAGGAAATATGAGAATTTGAACTGTATGAAGATACTTCTATGACAATTACACGTAACTTCATATAGTTAGAATTCTCATGCTTCCTCTACAGGAGCAAATAGCTCCATCAGTAAAGTGTCTACTGCCAGTGTAACAGGTCACGGGTTCTAATCCTGGGGGTTCACTACGGGTGGCCGGCGGTCGGGCTCCCGGCGACCAGCATCCCGGCGCCGGGAGCCCGACCGCCGGCTTACCGACAGCTTGGCGAGCGCAAATGAGCCCCTTGCGGGCTCGCTGCGCTCGCCACGCTACGGGCACGGTGGCGCGCTACGCGCGCCACACTATTTTATTCTCCCTCTATGGGGGTCGTGGACCCCCACGAGGGAAAATAATTGTCGGTATGCCGGCTGTCGGGCTCCCGGCGCCGGTATACTGAGCGCCGGGAGCCCGACCGCCGGCAAACAGAAGACCACCCTAATCCTGGGTATGACTGCTAAGAAATGTGTGATTTAAAATAAAAGACAATTAAATGTATAAATAAACCCAACCTTGGTGGAGACATATCACTCAAACAATTGTAGTGTTTAGCTTTGTAGCTTAGCAGATCTTTTCCCCTCCCCATAAGATTCTGGGGTATGGAAATGCCCCAGCACTAACAGTAGAGGGCAGCATCTATTCAATTCTCCATTCTCAGTGGAATTGCTTAGAGAACATTGCCTGGAGAAACTATTGTCTTTGTTTCATGTTAGGGTTAGGGGCATGGTATGTTATGCCGACATTCAGCATGATGTCGTCATGCACAATGTCAACACAATCATAATGTCAATAGAGCTCTAACCCTAGCCGCAGCTTAACCCTAAACCTGTAATATTGTTATCGGGACTGTCGACTTTCACAATGTTGACGTAATGAGTATGTTTACATTGTGAATGTCATCATGTGTACTGTCAACTTTTTGACCATGTTTGCATTCAGACCATGTTGACATCTTCAGACCCCTAATATTCCTTTAACTATAAGGAGCATTGACACATAAGTAATTCTTTAAATCTACATTTTCTAAATCCTAGTATGGGAGCAGCTGCACAGCACAGTGGGGCAGATGTATTAACCTGGGGAAGGCATAAGGAAGTGATAACCAGTGATAAATGCAAGGTGATAAACGCACCAGCCAATCAGCCCCTAACTGTTAATTTACATATTGGAGCTGATTGGCTGGTGCATTTATCACTGGTTTATCACTTCCTTATGCCGTCTCCAGGTTAATACATCTGCCCCAGTGTGATCTAATGACACTGGAAATTGTTGGGTATGACAAAAGGGCAAAGATCCCAGGAAGCAACTTATTGGGTCACATTTCTTAGGGATTCCTTCTCAGCAAATAATTTTGCTTTGTTTTTGTCTTACGGAAAAATCTGTAAACAGACTGGCTGTTTACTACCTGGCACTTTAAATTAGTTTATAATTAACACTTCTCCAGCTGCAGAGTGAACACAGCTTGCTAAGCTGTATAGAAACAATAGATAAATAGAAAAAATCACTGCGCTCAGAGAAAGACAATATTCTAAGCAAATATAAACCAAATTGTGTTTTCTCCCATGAATGAAAGGACTTGGTAAAGCTCAATAATGTAAAAATAAATGTATATATGGATAGACAATTTTACAAACAACAATATCACACACACATGATTGTGAACAAGTTAAAAGCTTGCAAGCTTTGAATTCATTAGTAACATATGTAAGCAGCTGCTGTTGGGTATAGTGCTACATCATGAATGTTATCCAAGCGATATACTGGCTGAACTCTCTATGTACTGGCACTCTCCGTGGTTTGTCCAGGAAAGTGCAGGGCTGGATCTCCCAGGTAACCCCGTCCACCGCCATATAGCCAGTGGACGCTTTTCCACACTGAGAGGCAGGGGATCCGTCAGCGGAAAACCATGTGTATGCAGCGTTGGTCAAACTAGAGAGCAGAAAGCGGAGAGTCCGACAGCTGGAGACTGCAGGTAGAAGGTGTGGGTGCCAACGCGTTTCATCTCCAAGCAACCTGGAAACTTTCTCAAGAATTCTTTAAATCTACATTTTCTAAATCCTAGTATGGGAGCAGCCACACAGCGCAGGGTGATCTAATGACACTGGAAATTGTTGGGTATGACAAAAGGGCAAAGGTCACAGGAAGCGATTTATTGGCTCACATTTCTTAGGGATTCCTTCTCAGCAAATATCAGCAAATCATTCTGCTTTGTTTTGTTTTACTCTTTTACATACAGTATGATCATACATTGTGATCAAATCTGATATAGATTACAGGTTACTGGTTTCAGTGCCAAACTAATCACATGTTCTCTCTTCAACTTAGAACTGCTGTTTCATGCTGCTTTTGTTGTGTCTGATGTAATCTCTATTTTCAGGGAACAGATGGAGAGATGGGACCTTTTTCCACCCTGAAAATACCAATTATATTTACTCCGACATTCCCGGGAAAAGCAAGTGCTTTGTTTGAGATTACTATTGAGAACCAGAGTTGCAAGGCCGTAAGTGACCTTCTTTTATCATGTCTGTGTTTTAAAAAGGCAGCAACTCTTAGAAAAATAAAACTCTCTCTTGCTAATTCAGACTTCTGAGCAAAAATGATTTATTAGACCACATATGCCTTTTCTGCATTTCTTTTTCCCTTAGCTTTTCCATGGTGATTTTGAGAAAAAAAAAAGAGGTGGGAAACCAAGATTGTCATTACAGTGATTAACATAGCATATAGCACAGGACAGTGCTGGATACAATAGTGTGTGTGGTGTTTGGTGGAGCAACAAGCCTGAAAGTTATTGGTTGTGGTTGCTAGTTGCTGATCTCCTTGTTTATCTGTCTCTGGGCCTGATTCATAGTTCTGTGCAGGTAATGAGAGCCACGCAGATTCCCATTTATAGGGAATCTGCAGCTGCGCAAGGTCTTGTGATGGCGCCCATAGTTTCCCTCTGTCACTGTCTGACTGACCGGCGGTGGTGTTGAGGGGGTGGGGACAAAGGGAGGGCTGCATGGGGGCGTGTCATCCCCATTTTCTAGGAGGCGAGAGCCAAGGGTCTGCGTGTCACTACACAGACTTCCTGGCTTCGCAGCCCCTGCTTCTATTGGTCAGCTGTGCGAGCTGAGGCTTACTCAGTTGGCCTTCTGCAGCGGACATTGTGACCAATGGATATGGTGTTGGATCCCAGCTTGCTACGCCGGTCGCAATTCTGGGATGACAACGACTTGCAGGTGGAGTCTCTTCTACTGATTTCTCTGACGTCCTAGTGGATGCTGGGGACTCCGTAAGGACCATGGGGAATAGACAGGCTCCGCAGGAGACAGGGCACTCTAAAACAAAGATTAGGTACTATCTGGTGTGCACTGGCTCCTCCCTCTATGCCCCTCCTCCAGAACTCAGTTAGAATCTGTGCCCGGCCAGAGCTGGATGCACCTAGTGGGCTCTCCTGAGCCTGCTAGTAAAGAAAGTAATGTTAGGTTTTTTATTTTCAGTGAGATCTGCTGGCAACAGACTCACTGCTACGTGGGACCGAGGGGAGAGAAGCAAACGTACCTGTTCACAGCTAGGTTGCGCTTCTTAGGCTACTGGACACCATTAGCTCCAGAGGGTTCGAACACAGGCAAAGGTCCTCGGTCGTCCGTTCCCGGAGCCGCGCCGCCGTCCCCCTCGCAGAGCCAGAAGATCAGAAGTTGGTGATGAAATCGGCGGCTGAAGACTCCTGTCTTCATTAAGGTAGCGCACAGCACCGCAGCTGTGCGCCATTGCTCCCACTGCACACCACACACTCCGGTCACTGTAGGGTGCAGGGCGCTGGGGGGTGGGGGGGGGCGCCCTGGGCAGCAATAAGAATACCTTTGGCATAAAAAAGACACATAATACAGTCTGTGACTGTATATGTGTAAAACCCCCGCCATTTTTTAGTCAGAAACAGCGGGACAGAAGCCCGCCGCTGAGGGGGCGGGGCCTTCTTCCTCAGCACACCAGCGCCATTTCTCTTCACAGCTCCGCTGGAAGGACGCTCCCCAGGCTCTCCCCTGCAGTCTCCTGGCACTAAGAGGGTAAAAAGAGAGGGGGGGCACATAAATTTAGGCAAAAGGTGTATTGATACAGCAGCTATTGGGAAAAATTCACTTCTGGTAGTGTGTACCCTGTGTATATAGCGCTGTGGTGTGTGCTGCATACTCTTTCTCTGTCTCCCCATAGACCTTGTGGGGTCCTGTCCTCAGTCAGAGCATTCCCTGTGTGTGTGCTGTGTGTCGGTACGGCTGTGTCGACATGTTTGATGAGGAGGGTTACGTGGAGGCGGAGCAAGTGCAGATAAATGTGGTGTCGGTGCCGACACCTGATTTGATGGATATGTGGAAGGTCTTAAATGACAATGTAAACTCATTACATAAGGCCGGGCTCTCAACCCGGGCCTGCCCAGGCGCCTCAGAGGCCGTCAGCGTCTCAAAAACGCCCACTATCTCAGTTGGTTGACACAGATGTCGACACGGAGTCCGACTCCAGCGTCGACGAGGATGAGGCACTATTACAGCCCAAAATGACTAAGGCCATCCGATACATGATTATTGCAATGAAAAATGTATTACACATTTCAGAGGCTGACCCTGTCCCTGACAAGAGGGTAAATATGTTTGGGGAGAAAAAGCAGCCAGTGACTTTTCCCCCGTCACATGAATTAAATGAGTTATGTGAAGAAGCGTGGTCTTCCCCTGATAAGAAAGTGGTGATTCCCAAGAGAATACTAATGGCGTACCCTTTCCCGCCAACGGATAGGTTACGCTGGGAATCCTCCCCTAGGGTTGACAAGGCCCTGACGCGCTTATCTAAAAGAGTGGCCCTGCCATCTCAGGATACGGCCGCCCTAAAGGAACCTGCGGATAGGAAGCAGGAAGGTATCTTGAAGTCTGTGTATACACACTCTGGTACTCTACTGAGACCGGCTATTGCTTCAGCTTGGATGTGCAGTGCTGTTGCAGCATGGACAGATACTCTGTCAGAGGGGTTGGATACCCTGGACAGGGATACCGTATTGCTAACATTTAGCCATATTAAAGACTACGTCTTATATATGCGGGATGCCCAGAGGGACATTTGCCTGCTGGGCTCTCGAATAAATGCAATGTCCATTTCTGCCAGGAGGGTCTTATGGACTCGGCAATGGACAGGGGATGCCGACTCTAAAAAACACATGGAGGTTTTGCCTTATAAGGGTGAGGAATTGTTTGGGGACGGTCTCTCGGACCTCGTATACACAGCGACAGCTGGAAAGTCGACTTTCTTGCCTCAGGTTTCCTCACAGCCTAAGAAAGCACCGTATTACCAAATGCAGTCCTTTCGTTCTCAAAAAAGCAAGAGAGTCAGAGGTGCATCCTTTCTTGCCAGAGGCAGGGGTAGAGGAAAGAAGCTGCACCATGCAGCCAGTTCTCAGGAACAAAAGTCCTCCCCTTGCTTCCACTAAGTCCACCGCATGACGCTGGGGCTCCACAGGCGGAGCCAGGAGCGGTGGGGGCGCGTCTCCGAAATTTCTGCAACCAGTGGATTCGCTCACAAGTGGATCCTTGGGCTATACAAATTGTATCTCAGGGATACAAGCTGGAATTCGAAGTGACGCCCCCCTCACCGTTACCTAAAATCCGCCTTGCCAGCTTCTCCCACGGGGAGGGAGATAGTCCTGACAGCTATTCACAAGCTGTACCTCCAGCAAGTGATAATAATGGTACCCCCCCTTCAGCAGGGAAGGGGTTACTATTCCACACTGTTTGTGGTACCGAAACCGGACGGTTCGGTAAGACCCATTCTAAATTTAAAATCCTTGAACATTTACATGAAAAAGTTCAAGTTCAAAATGGAATCGCTCAGAGCGGTCATTGCCAGCCTGGAAGAGGGGGATTTTATGGTATCTCTGGACATCAAGGATGCGTACTTGCATGTCCCCATTTATCCGCCTCACCAGGAGTAACTCAGGTTTGTGGTACAGGACTGTCATTACCAATTCCAGACGTAGCCGTTTGGTCTATCCACGGCACCGAGAGTCTTTACCAAGGTAATGGCGGAGATGATGGTACTTCTCCGGAAGCAAGGAGTTACAGTTATCCCGTACTTGGACGATCTCCTCATAAAGGCGAGGTCCAGAGAGCAGTTGTTGGTCAGCGTAGCGCACTCTCAGGAAGTGTTGCTACGGCACGCTGGATTCTGAATATTCCAAAGTCGCAGCTGATTCCTACGATGCGTCTGCCCTTCCTGGGCATGATTCTGGACACAGAACAGAAGAAGGTATTTCTCCCGGATGAGAAGGCTCAGGAGTTAGTGACCATGGTCAGGGATCTCCTGAAACCAAAGCAGGTGTCGGTGCATCACTGCACGCGAGTCCTGGGAAAGATGGTAGCGTCATACGAAGCCATTCCTTTCGGCAGGTTCCATGCCAGGATCTTTCAGTGGGATCTGTTGGACAAGTGGTCTGGATCGCATCTTCAAATGCATCGGCTGATCGCCCTGTCCCCGAGGGCCAGGGTGTCTCTTCTGTGGTGGCTGCAGAGTGCTCATCTTCTCGAGGGCCGCAGGTTCGGCATACAGGACTGGGTCCTGGTGACCACGGATGCAAGCCTCCGCGGATGGGGGGCAGTCACTCAGGGAAGAAACTTCCAGGGGCTATGGTCAAGTCAGGAGACTCGTCTGCACATAAACATACTGGAATTAAGGGCCATATACAACGCCCTGAGTCAAGCGGAGCCCCTGCTTCGAGACCAACCAGTGCTGATTCAGTCAGACAACATCACGGCAGTCGCCCATGTAAACCGACAGGGCGGCACAAGAAGCAGGGTGGCGATGGCGGAAGCCACAAGGATTCTTCGTTGGGCGGAGAATCACGTACAAGCACTGTCAGCAGTGTTCATTCCGGGAGTGGACAACTGGGAAGCAGACTTCCTCAGCAGGCACGACCTCCACCCGGGAGAGTGGGGACTTCATCAAGAAGTCTTCGAGCAGATTGCAAATCGGTGGGAACGGCCACAGGTGGACATGATGGCGTCCCGCCTAAACAAAAAGCTTAAAAAAAAAAATATTGCGCCAGTTCAAGGGACCCTCAGGCGATAGCTGTGGACGCACTGGTAACTCCGTGGGTGTTCCAGTCGGTATATGTGTTTCCTCTTCCTCTCATACACAAGGTACTGAGAATAGTAAGAAAAAGAGGAGTGAGAACGATACTCATTGTTCCGGATTGGCCAAGAAGGACTTGGTACCCAGAACTTCAAGAGATGGTCACAGAGGACCCATGGCCTCTGCCTCTCAGACAGGACCTGTTGCAGCAGGGGCCCTGTCTGTTCCAAGACTTACCGCGGCTGCGTTTGACGGCATGGCGGTTGAACGCCGGATCCTAGCGGAAAAGGGTATGCCGGATGAAGTAATTCCTACGCTGATAAGAGCTAGGAAGGATGTGACAGCAAAGCATTATCACCGCATATGGCGGAAATATGTTGCTTGGTGTGAGGCCAGGAAGGCCCCTACAGAGGACTTCCAGTTGGGTTGTTTTCTGCATTTCCTACAGTCAGGTGTGACTATGGGCCTCAAATTAGGGTCCATAAAGGTTCAGATCTCGGGCCTATCCATTTTCTTTCAAAAAGAACTGGCTTCACTGCCTGAGGTTCAGACGTTTGTAAAGGGAGTGCTGCATATTCAGCCTCCTTTTGTGCCACCAGTGGCACCTTGGGATCTTAACGTTGTGTTGGATTTCCTGAAATCCCACTGGTTTGAGCCACTTAAGACCATGGAGCTAAAATATCTCACGTGGAAAGTGGTCATGCTATTGGCCTTAGCTTCGGCTAGGCGTGTCAGAATTGGCGGCTTTGTCATGTAAAAGCCCCTATCTGATCTTCCATATGGACAGGGCAGAATTGAGGACTCGTCCCCAATTTCTCCCTAAGGTGGTATCATCGTTTCATTTGAACCAACCTATTGTGGTGCCTGCGGCTACTAGGGACTTGGAGGATTCCAAGTTGCTGGACGTAGTCCGGGCTTTGAAAATTTATGTTTCCAGAACGGCGGGAGTCAGAAAGTCTGACTCGCTGTTTATTCTGTATGCAGCCAAGAAGGTTGGCACTCCTGCTTCGAAGCAGACTATTGCTCGCTGGATCTGTAGCATGATTCAGCTGGCTCACTCTGCGGCTGGATTGCCGCATCCAAAATCAGTAAAAGCCCATTCCACAAGGAAGGTGGGCTCTTCTTGTGCGGCTGCCCGAGGGGTCTCGGCTTTACAGCTTTGCCGAGCTGCTACTTGGTCGGGTTCAAACACATTTGCTAAGTTCTACAAGTTTGATACCCTGGCTGAGGAGGACCTTGAGTTTGCTCATTCGGTGCTGCAGAGTCGTCCGCACTCTCCCGCCCGTTTGGGAGCTTTGGTATAATCCCCATGGTCCTTACGGAGTCCCCAGCATCCACTAGGACGTCAGAGAAAATAAGAATTTACTCACCGGTAATTCTATTTCTCGTAGTCCGTAGTGGATGCTGGGCGCCCGTCCCAAGTGCGGACTTCTTCTGCAATACGTGTATATAGTTATTGCTTACTAAAGGGTTATTGTTATGAGCCATCTGTTGATTGAGGCTCAGTTGTTGTTCATACTGTTAACTGGGTATGGTTATCACAAGTTATACGGTGTGATTGGTGTGGCTGGTATGAGTCTTACCCTAAATTCCAAATCCTTTCCTTGTAGTGTCAGCTCTTCCGGGCACAGTTTCCCTAACTGAGGTCTGGAGGAGGGGCATAGAGGGAGGAGCCAGTGCACACCAGATAGTACCTAATCTTTCTTTTAGAGTGCCCAGTCTCCTGCGGAGCCCGTCTATTCCCCATGGTCCTTACGGAGTCCCCAGCATCCACTACGGACTACGAGAAATAGAATTACCGGTGAGTAAATTCTTATTTTTTCTTCAGGGTTCATAGGGGTTCCACAGGGAACATCAGGTTGTAGGTGGTGGATGAGAATCTGGGCACCGAACATTTAAGCTTTCAGCATATCCCAGAATGATCGGGTCTTCTCCTCTATAACCCCGCCTCCATGCTCATGCATTCAGTTTTAACTTGATGGCTGCAAGAAGCAGGTGCACCATGACAGGGGGCTGCTGAGGCACCCAAAGCTTTCTAATTTTTACTTGTTTCTATATTTTCACTGGGCTGACAGCGCTGTAAGTCTGTCAGTCTTCAGAGCTGCAGCTCCCTCACTCTCCCCTGCTGGCACGGCCAGTGCCTCAGACGGGAACTTGTGTCAGGGGACCACACTATGTGACTAGCACCGCTTGCTGCTGGGACCCCAGGACTGCGTGACTGGCAAAGGTGGGACAGGTAAGAGGGTCCCGTTACTGGGACCCACGGCTAAATCGCATTCCGCCGCATATCCAGGGAGACAGACTGTGGCGCTGGCATGTACACGGTCTCTGGGCAGGGACTCCACAAGAACACCAGGGCTATAAGGGCACAGGTCAGGTGCTAAAACACCTATTTACACAGGCCCTGCATGGGGTGGAAGACCAGATCTGTAGCCTCTCCCACTGCTCTGGGCGCCAGTCTACTGCATATTTCCCGCCCTTGAGCTGCTTATTCCTTCCTCCTTCCCTCAGAGACCAAGGCAGCAAGCAGATCTCTAGGAATGCTGGACTCAGTCTCCCTGTAAAAACGTCTGCAGAAAGCCAGGTTTTTACATTCCCTTATTTCCTACATGCTTAACAAACAAGCTGATCAGTTGATTTAAGTGTTCATTGCAATGTTAATGTATATTTATCTGCATTGTATGTGACCATGTGCTAATTCTGCTGTCTGACTTTCCTTTCAGCTATATCATATATACCTATCTGTGTAATTTCTATACCCTGTGCACAGGTGCTTTCAGGACTTTTTCTCACAGCACATAATTGGCTGTATATTGTCACACTAGGGGATTCATCGCGCTCTACACGCCGTCGCCCCCTCAACCCTGGGGTGTGTAGGGGTTTTGAAAGGGGGTCGGTGCAGTGAGGTGGAGGTGTCTTTCCGTTTTGCAGTTCACCTCTGATTCAGGTAGTTACTGGTAGCGTGTAGGGATGGTATGTAGGGTGGTGGATGGGTGAGTGCAAAGTGGGGATGTGGATGTGGGATGGATTTCCAGAGGTGCTGTGGCAAATGGGGTATGTACATGATGTGGGTGTTGGAGGGTTGGCTGTGGGTGGGATGCGGATGGGGCAAGGGGGTTCATTGGTGATGTGTGTGAGGTAGGTGCGGGTGGTGGGTTCAGAGGGTGTTCAGCGGATGGTGGAGGTGGTGCAGAGGTGCTGCTGGTGCGGGAGATGCAGATGCGTGTGGTCTACGGATGGAGTTTATACATTCTACGTTTTTTTTTTTTTTTGGGGGGGGGGTGTGGAGGGTACCGGAGGTACTGTGTTTGGTGGAGTGGGGGGTGCGAGGGGTCCGTGGAGGGGGAAGGGGGTTCCTGATGTGATAGGGGTGGCGGATGGCCTGGTGCGGGTTAGACCGTGGAAGGGGGAGGATGTCTGTATATGCTGTGGCCGGAGGGGTGGGGGATGTGGGAGGGGTCGGGAGGTGTTGTATTTGGAGGATTTGCGGGTGTGGTGAACAGGGGGATGGGGGAGGGTGACCGGAGGTGCCATGGGTGGTGGAGGGCCACATGGAGTGGTTGGGTGGATGGTGGGAGGGTATTGGTAGGTGATGTATGCAAGGTAGGGGCAGTGGAGTGGGGTAGTGGAATGTGGGAGGTTAGCCTAGGTGCAGGGAGTGGTGGATTTTTGGGGAGGGGAGGATGTCAGGTATGGTGTTCCCTTGGTTGGTGGAGGGGCTTGTACGGTGCTTATTCATGGGATTTCAGTGTGTGTGGGAGGGGGGGGTTTGAAAGGGGATGGGCGCAGTGAGGTGGAGGTGTCTTTCGGTTCTGCAGTTCACCTTTGATTTAGGTAGTTACTGTTGTCGGGTAGGGATGGTGTGTAGGGTGGTGCGTGTGGTGGATGGGCAAGTGCAAACGGGGGCTGTGGATGGTTGATGGATTTCTGGAGGTGGTGTTGCAAATGGGGTATGTACATGATGTGGGTGTTGGAGGGATGGCTGTGGGTGGGATGCGGGGGGGGTCGGAGGTGATGTGTGTGAGGGAGGGGTGGGTTTAGAGAGTGTTCAGTGGATAGTGGAAATGGTGTTGAGGTGCTGCTGGTGGGGGAGGTGCAGGTGCGTGTGGTCTACGGATGGAGTTTGTACATTTTATGTTTAGGGGTGGGGGTGTGGTGGGCATGTGGAGGGTGGTGGAGGTACTGTGGTTGGTGGAGTGGGTGGTGCGAGGGGTCCGTGGAGGGGGAAGGGGGTTCCTGATGTGATTGGTGGCTGGTCTGCTGCGGGTTAGACCGTGGAAGGGGGAGGATGTCTGTATATGCTGTGGCCGGAGGGGTGGGGGATGTGGGAGGGGTTGGGAGGTGTTGTGTTTGTGGGATTTGCGGGTGTGGTGAACAGGGGAATGGGGGAGGGTAGCCGAAGGTGCAATGGGTGGGGGAGGACCACATGGAGAGGTTGGGTGGATGGGGGAAGGTATTGGTAGGTGATGTGTGCAAGGTAGGGGCGGAGGAGTGGGGTGGGCGGTTGGCCTAGGTGCAGGGAGTGGTGGGCTTTCCGGTAGAGGGGGGGGGGGGGGGGAGGTATGATGTTCCCTTGGTTGGTGGAGGGGCTTGTTCGGTGCTGCAGGTGTTGAATGGGCGGGTGGGGTGTTATAGTGGGTGGGGTAGGGGTCCTGGAAGATCTGTGGTTGTTTGAGGGTTGGTTGAGTTTGTGTTGTGGAAGGGGTAGCGGGTCAGGAGGCGTTGTGGGTGGTTGTTTGGTGGGGATGGGGTGGGGGCTTTGAGTGGGCAGGGGTTTGGGTAGGGAGCGTGCATGTTTGTGTTGTGGAAGGGGTGGGAGGAGTGGTGCTGCAGGTGGGGGTAAAGAGGGTGTAGGGGTGGTGTGTTTGGTGGAGGGGTAGGTGTGAGGGTGTTGCCGCGGTGTGAGGTGCGGGTGCTGTGGGTGGGGTAGGGGCATGTGGGTGTGTGCCTCAGGTGGGTGAGTGATGTGTGGGTCAGTATTGAGGGTGGTGGAGGGGCGGGTGTGGTGTTGTGGATGGGTAATAGGCGCAGCAGGCTGTGGACAGTCAAATAGTGTGATTAGAGGTTATTAGGTGAGTCATTGTTTGAGACTCTGGCAACAATTTGAATTGTCCAGATAAGTGACGGTATGAGTCTGTCTTCCCTAGGACGGGACGCACTAACCTGTAATGCTGTGGAAAGACCCCGTTCGTCGTCTCCTACTGACTGGCGCTGTCCCATGCTCCCAGTCCCTGTATAGTTTTTGTCTCTCCTGTTGCGCCTCCTCCACGCCGCGGCCACTGTGATCTGTGCGCTGTCGCTGGAGCATATCGCCCAACCTCCCTCCTGGCATCCCACAGTCCTGTGTGCGCATGACGGAAGCCTGTATGATATGCGCATGCGCAAGAGACACCACAGAGATGAAAGTGGCCGTGGCGGTGAGTAGGCAGAATGGGAGATGCAGAAACTATGTGGACTGTCAGTGAAGGGATGCGGTGGCTAGTTGGAGATGCAGAGAGGGTTTTCTTAGCAGCGGAAGAGGTTACTACGCTCCGGTCTAAGTCTGAAGAAGGAGGGAGCTCCTGCGAACCAGCAGCGGCCATTGTTGAGAATTCCGTTCTTGCATGGCTGTCTGCGGCAAGTGCTCATATAGGGGTGGATGAGCTAGCATCTCCTGGCCTGGGGTGTGGGTGTGATCCGCCAGCCATGTACCCGGGAAATGAGCTGCGGGCGGCCACTTGCTGTCTGCAGCTAACGACCCTCCGTATCCGCGGTTTTCCCCTCCCTGCAGATGCTGTCAGTGGCTCTTGCTGCTGCTCCGGCTAGGCGTGGTCACCTCCCTATACTGTAGGTTGGTAGTGTCACTGGACACCTTGTTCCTGAGTCTGCTGCTGGCACAGGGCATGGTGTATCTCCCTGCAGATGCCCATTGCTATGACTCCGCCCAGCATTAGCCACACAGTTACTCTGGCCTAATATATAGGAGATACCACACTCTGTGTATTTACATAATACTATATCGGAATATAAGGGCGCCCTAATTGTTTTGCTAAAATGTCTAACAAAAAGGGCCGCGAAAAAGCAGAATCCCCTGTGTAGCTCTTATGTAGAGTTTGCTGTGCGGGGTCATCTGCAGAGAATGTTATACAGGATGGCATCTGTGTTAACCACAACTCCTGCTTCTATGCAGGAGCGTCCTTGGGCTGCTTTTTCGCAACTGTTGGGTACTTTGGTTGACTGGCTTACACCCGCTATGGGCCTGCCTATGTCACTGCCACCTAATATAGTCCCCATAGTAAATCCACTCTGGGTGGATATCCTGTTGAATCAGGTTCAAAAGCTAATTCACTCTAACTATGCAAAACAGCCTGACAGGGAATAAATCAGCCACTGGTTCCTACAGACAGGCTACATCTTCTTCTCAATCCACTGTGTTATGAGATTCAAATGTGTCATCTGAGGAGGAAGGTGAGGATGCAGCTCTCTCCATCACAGATTCCTTTGCAGCAGATGAGGAGGCTCCCATTATGGTTGATGTACCTTCCTTAGTTGAAGCTATTAAAAATTCTTCAACTTTCAGGGAGGAACCCACACCTGGTGTTAAAAAAAACTGATGTGTTTAAGAGACCAAAGATAGTCAGAGCAGAGTTTCCACATTCTGTTTACCTAACAGAAATTAGACAGGAACCCTGGAACACTCCTGGTAAAAAGTTCCCTTTGTCTAAGCGGGCATTATCTCGCTATCCTCTCCTGACAGAAGTGTTTGCAAAGTGGAAAACTCCGCCTCCAGTGAATACTCATGTCACACGTCTGGTAATGACTTCTACCTTGCCTGTCACAATCATCTCCTTATTGAAGGAACCGATGGATAGACGAATAGAACATTGTCACAAATCTATTTATTCTCTCACATGTGCTATTCATAGACCTACAGTGGCAGCTTCATGGGCTGCAAAGGTTATAGAAGCTTGGTTACAGGCATTTGAAGAGGAACTGCATTCAGATATATCTGTAGAATGCATAATGTACCTGGACCATGTTAAGAAAGTGACTTTTTACATTGGTGGAGCATTATCAGAGGCTGGAGTTCTAGCAGCAAAGGCATCTGCAACCTCTGTGTTGGCATGACGTATTATTTGGCTACGTTCTTGAAAAGTGGATTTAAAGTCATAGAAAACATTTCTACCCTTTACGGGAGATATTCTGTTTGGAGAAGAGCTCAACAAGATTGTGGCATCGTTAGCTGCTGCCAAAACAGCATTTTTGCCCCGACTCCTACTCATAGGGCCAAAAGCTCCAATTTTTGTACCTTTCACCCTCAAGGAAAAGCAAAAGTTCAGGTGTTTCTTAGACAAACACACACTACAAAGACCTCCAAGTCCAAGCAAGCTAATAAACAGGCACTGGCCCGATGGATTAGAATGGTCATTGCACAAGCATACATTCAAGCTGAACTTCTTGTGCCAGCTTCAATTTCTGCCCATTCTACTCTGTCTGTGGGACCTTCATGGGCGGCATGCCGTGGTGTGTCTGCCGAACAATTGTGCAAGGCGGCTATGTGGTCTTCTATCCACACATTTCTTAGGTTTTATGCCTTTGATACATTCGCCTCACAGGATGCTTCCTTTGGATGCCGGATTCTTTTATCCTCTCAGGCACGTTCCCTATCTTGGAATACTACTTTAGGACATCCCCAATGTTCCCTGTGGACCCTGAAGAAGAAAATAAGAGTTATGGTAGACTTATCTTTATTAACTCTCTTTCTTTGAAGTTCATAGGGTCCACATGGTGCCTACCCTGACGCACCTGACCTCTCTGGGTTTTTACGGCATTGGCCTCTGTTTCCTTTCTCCTGTTTGCGAGAATGTGTTCTTATGTGCCTAACATCTTTCTTCTCTCCTTTCCTCTTCTTGCTTTGAGCTGGTTAACAAAACTGAATGCTTGAGCGTGGAAGAGGGGATATAGGGGAGAGGAGCTGAGCAATCTGGGATACGCTGAAAGCATAACTGTTTGGTGCCTGGACTCTCAACCACCACCTAAAACCCGATGTTCCCTGAGGACCCTATTAACTTTAAAGAAAGAGAGTAAAAAAGTATACCATAACTCTCATTTTTTTAGCCAACTCAGGAATAAAAGGAACACAATTGACCAGGTGGGTCTCATCCTCCCGCCTCATCTGCATCCAGTAGCCCTGGACCACTGGGCACTCCCAAAAACAGTGATCAAGGTCAGCCTACTCCCTTGCACATCTAGGGCAATTATGAGAGTCAGACAGACATATTCTATACCATCTGTGTGGTGAAAAATAAGTCCTATCATACACATATAAGAAAAGCTTGTTATATATACTAGCAGTAAGCATGAATGTAATCTCAGCAATTCTTGTACTAAGCCTTTAATAGAGAGAATTGGGAAGTTTGACAGCCATTGGTGCATCCCCTGACTGACCAAGTCATGAGCTAAAGGTCCCCACACACAGAATGATATAGCTGACGATCCGACGCATTGGAACGATAAAACTGCTATATCGTTCTGTGTGTATGCATGATATTGTTCATTGTGCACTCCCGTAGGGTTGTCCATCGCTTTGCCTGACCTTTCTACTTTTTCAAAAGGTCAGGTGATGCGGCTGACGATCCCATGCAGTGCTATGCGGGGGAAAGGGGCATAGCAGGCAGTCGCGCACCGGATCACCCCATGTGGGTTCCGGTATGAATGGTCGACAATGTTAAGGTCGACCACTTTTGGTCAATATTGACATGTTCGACATGGACACATGATCGACACGTGAAAAGGTCGACATGGGTTTTTTAACTGTTTTTGTGTTATTTTTTCTGTAACATGACCAGGAACCCCAATTAGTGTACCACATCCCCTTGCATGGCTGCGGGCAAGGTGCCTTGCTCCGCTACCGCTGCGCTCAGCACAGGTTACCGTTCCCAATCTAATAAAAAAAAAAAAGCCATGTCAACCTTTTCATGTGTCGACCTTTCGTGGTTGACCTTATGAGTGTCGACCTTAACATTGTGGACCATCGGAACGGATACACCCCATGTGTACGGACCGTCCGATATGTCGGCCCTCGGATCGTAGGTCGCATCGTTGGGTCTCATCGTACCAAGTGTGGGGGGCGTAAGTCTTAAGTTAAGAATTTATATTAGAAAGGGCCTTACATGAGGGAATTGAGCTAGAGCGACATTGGTGTAACGTATTATCCCAGTCAGCATCTGAGAACGCCCATACCAATGTTGTGCGTGAAAGTTAGCTAGGGGATAAGCCCACAAAGTATCGAATTGCGCAGTTACCCCATGGAATGTCAGAGATCACCTCGCAGTGAAGTCACCTAATTCATCATTTATGTGAATAATTCCTTGTGAAATAATAGTATACATTAGCCTGAATATTTCATTACAATTGTGTAACTTATCATTGTGTAAACTTACAAATCAAGCAATATTTTATTTTAGCATTTTCATCAGTTTCCTTTTTTTCAGATTCCTGTGACAGCTACTGGGGCTGCTATCGATGTTCCTGTGTATGTTCCAAAATCTAACATTGACCTGAAGATCTGTACTTATGACCGCTTGTATCAAGACAGTATAGTCGTTAAAAATAGGTATGCCAGTAACATTGCTTATTATTTTACAGTTACGCTATGTAATGTATTTGAACGGTTTTGTATGGATTGGACTAGAAATCGGTAAAGTCAGTGAATTGTAACTTTTTCGTAATTGCCCATTTCACAGCGCAAAGTTGTGCAATACAGTCTTTGGGGGATATCCTATTAGCAGCGGCACTTCACCTGGGGCGATCCTATTAACTCCAATGCCGGAGTTCTCTTCCCCCGATGCCGGCACTTATCAGAAATGATGCTCCCGTGTAGCATAATCCCTGACAAGCAGCCACCAGAGCAGCAAACACACATGGGATCGGGCACTTATCCTGTTATAAACGGCCTCTAATTGGATACTGCGATAATGACCTTCGATCATACAGTAAACTGTCATATCCGACCGTTTTTAACATCCAAAAATGCATTGGGGATAATTTGCGTTCTGCTTTTGCTTCACCTTCCTTTGGAATTTGTATATTGTGCTTTATTTGTATATTTTCATATAGCAGAATTTATAGTCAGCTAATAGGCCCTCTGGTGTTTCCGTAAGAGAGAGCACGGGACTAACACAGGGGGTCATTCCGAGTTGTTCGCTCTGTAAATTTCTTCGCATCGCAGCGATTTTCCGCTTAGTGCGCATGTGCAATGTCCGCACTGCGACTGCGCCAAGTAAATTTGCTATGCAGTTAGGAATTTTACTCACGGTTTTCTCCGACGTCCTAGTGGATGCTGGGAACTCCGTAAGGACCATGGGGAATAGCGGCTCCGCAGGAGACTGGGCACAAAAGTAAAAGCTTTATGACTAGCTGGTGTGCACTGGCTCCTCCCCCTATGACCCTCCTCCAAGCCTCAGTTAGATTTTTGTGCCTGGCCGAGATCGTGGGACTAAGGGGAGAAGAAGCGAACTCACCTGAATGCAGAGTGGATTGGGCTTCTTGGCTACTGGACATTAGCTCCAGAGGGACGATCACAGGTTCAGCCTGGATGGGTCCCGGAGCCGCGCCGCCGGCCCCCTTACAGAGCCAGAAGAGCGAAGAGGTCCGGAAAAATCGGCGGCAGAAGACGTTCCTGTCTTCAATAAGGTAGCGCACAGCACTGCAGCTGTGCGCCATTGCTCTCAGCACACTTCACACTCCGGTCACTGAGGGTGCAGGGCGCTGGGGGGGAGCGCCCTGAGACGCAATAAAACATGTTTTAAACCTTATATGGCTAAAGAAATGCATCACATATAGCTCCTGGGCTATATGGATGCATTTAACCCCTGCCAGTTTTCCTAAAAAAAGCGTGAGAAAAGGCCGCCGAAAAGGGGGAGGAGCCTATCTCCTCAGCGCACAAGCGCCATTTTCCCTCACAGCTCCGCTGGAAGGACGGCTCCTTGACTCTCCCCTGCAGTCCTGCTACAGAATCAGGGTAAAACAAGAGAGGGGGGGCACTAATTGGCAGAAAATACATATACAGCAGCTATAGAAGGGAGAAACACTTATATAAGGTTATCCCTGCATATATATAGCGCTCTGGTGTGTGCTGGCAAACTCTCCCTCTGTCTCCCCAAAGGGCTCGTGGGGTCCTGTCCTCTATCAGAGCATTCCCTGTGTGTGTGCTGTGTGTCGGTACGATTGTGTCAACATGTATGAGGAGGAAAATGATGTGGAGGCGGAGCAATTGCCTGTAATAGTGATGTCACCCCCTAGGGAGTCGACACCTGACTGGATGGTCGTATGGAAGGAATTACGTGATAGTGTCAGCACTTTGCAAAAAACTGTTGACGACATGAGACAGCCGGCAAATCAGTTAGTGCCTGTCCAGGCGTCTCAAACACCGTCAGAGGCTCTAAAGCGCCCGTTACCTCAGATGGTCGACACAGACCCAGACACGGATACTGACTCCAGTGTCGACGGTGACGAGACAAACGTAATGTCCAGTAGGGCCACACGTTACATGATCACGGCAATGAAGGAGGCTTTGAACATTTCTGATACTACAAGTACCACAAAAAAGGGTATTATGTGGGGTGTGAAAAAACTACCCATAGTTTTTCCTGAATCAGATGAATTAAATGAAGTGTGTGAAAAAGCGTGGGTTTCCCCCGATAAAAAACTGCTGATTTCTAATAAATTATTGGCATTATACCCTTTCCCGCCAGAGGTTAGGGCGCGTTGGGAAACACCCCCTAGGGTAGATAAGGCGCTCACACGCTTATCAAAACAAGTGGCGTTACCGTCTCCTGATACGGCCGCCCTCAAGGAACCAGCTGATAGAAAGCTGGAAAATATCATAAAAGGTATATACACACATACTGGTGTTATACTACGACCAGCAATCGCCTCAGCCTGGATGTGCAGCGCTGGAGTGGCTTGGTCGGATTCCCTGACTGAAAATATTGATACCCTGGATAGGGACAGTATATTATTGACTATAGAGCATTTAAAGGATGCATTACTATATATGCGAGATGCACAGAGGGATATTTGCACCCTGGCATCAAGAGTAAGTGCGTTGTCCATTTCTGCCAGAAGAAGTTTATGGACACGACAGTGGTCAGGTGATGCGGATTCAAAACGGCATATGGAAGTTTTGCCGTATAAAGGGGAGGAGTTATTTGGGGTCGGTCTATCAGACCTGGTGGCCACGGCGACGGCTGGGAAATCCACCTTTTTACCCCAGGTCACCGCTCAGCAGAAAAAGACACCGTCTTTTCAAACTCAGTCCTTTCGTCCCCATAAGGGCAAGCGGGCAAAAGGCCACTCATTTCTGCCCCGGGGCAGAGGAAGGGGAAAAAGACTGCAGCAAGCAGCCTCTTCCCAGGATCAGAAGCCCTCCCCCGCTTCTGCCAAGTCTTCAGCATGACGCTGGGGCTTTACAAGCGGACTCAGGCACGGTGGGGGCCCGTCTCAAAAATTTCAACGCGCAGTGGGCTCACTCGCAAGTGGACCCCTGGATCCTGCAGGTAGTATCACAGGGGTACAAATTGGAATTCGAGACGTCTCCCCCTCGCCGGTTCCTGAAGTCTGCTCTACCAACGTCTCCCTCCGACAGGGAGGCAGTATTGGAAGCTATTCACAAGCTGTATTCCCAGCAGGTGATAATCAAGGTACCCCTCCTACAACAGGGAAAGGGGTATTATTCCACGCTGTTTGTGGTACCGAAGCCGGACGGCTCGGTGAGACCGATTTTAAATCTGAAATCATTGAACACTTACATAAAAAGGTTCAAATTCAAGATGGAATCACTCAGAGCAGTGATAGCGAACCTGGAAGAAGGGGACTATATGGTGTCTCTGGACATCAAAGATGCTTATCTCCATGTCCCAATCTACCCTTCTCACCAAGGGTACCTCAGGTTTGTGGTACAGAACTGTCATTATCAGTTTCAGACGCTGCCGTTTGGATTGTCCACGGCACCACGGGTCTTTACCAAGGTAATGGCCGAAATGATGATTCTTCTTCGAAGAAAAGGCGTCTTAATTATCCCTTACTTGGACGATCTCCTGATAAGGGCAAGGTCCAGGGAACAGTTAGAGGTCGGAGTAGCACTATCTCAGGTGGTGCTACGTCAGCACGGGTGGATTCTAAATATTCCAAAATCGCAGCTGATTCCAACAACACGTCTACTGTTCCTAGGGATGATTCTGGACACAGTCCAGAAAAAGGTGTTTCTCCCGGAGGAGAAGGCCAGGGAGTTATCCGAGCTAGTCAGGAACCTCCTGAAACCAGGACAAGTGTCAGTGAATCAATGCACAAGGGTCCTGGGAAAGATGGTGGCTTCTTACGAAGCGATTCCATTCGGAAGATTCCAAGCAAAAACGTTTCAGTGGGATCTGCTGGACAAATGGTCCGGATCGCATCTTCAGATGCATCAGCGGATAACCCTATCTCCAAGGACAAGGGTGTCTCTCCTGTGGTGGTTGCAGAGTGCTCATCTTCTAGAGGGCCGCAGATTCGGCATTCAGGACTGGATTCTGGTGACCACGGATGCCAGCCTGAGAGGCTGGGGAGCAGTCACACAGGGAAGAAATTTCCAGGGCTTGTGGTCAAGCATGGAAACGTCTCTTCACATAAATATCCTGGAACTAAGGGCAATTTACAATGCCCTAAGTCAAGCAAGGCCTCTGCTTCAGGGTCAGTCGGTTTTGATCCAATCGGACAACATCACGGCAGTCGCCCACGTAAACAGACAGGGCGGCACAAGAAGCAGGAGGGCAATGGCAGAAGCTGCAAGAATTCTTCGCTGGGCGGAAAATCATGTGACAGCACTGTCAGCGGTGTTCATTCCGGGAGTGGACAACTGGGAAGCAGACTTCCTCAGCAGACACGACCTCCACCCGGGGGAGTGGGGACTTCACCCAGAAGTCTTCCACGTGATTGTAAACCGTTGGGAAAAACCAAAGGTGGACATGATGGCGTCTCGTCTCAACAAGAAACTAGACAGATATTGCGCCAGGTCAAGGGACCCTCAGGCAATAGCGGTGGACGCTCTGGTAACACCGTTGGTGTACCAGTCAGTGTATGTGTTCCCTCCTCTGCCTCTCATACCCAAAGTACTGAGAATCATAAGACGGAGAGGAGTAAGAACTATACTCGTGGCTCCGGATTGGCCAAGAAGGACTTGGTGCCCGGAACTTCAAGAGATGCTCACGGAGGACCCGTGGCCTCTACCTCTCAGAAAGGACCTGCTCCAGCAGGGACCTTGTCTGTTCCAAGACTTACCGCGGCTGCGTTTGACGGCATGGAGGTTGAACGCCGGATCCTGAAGGAAAAAGGCATTCCAGATGAAGTCATCCCTACCCTGGTCAAGGCCAGGAAGGATGTAACCGCAAAACATTATCACCGCATATGGCGGAAATATGTTGCGTGGTGTGAGGCCAAGAAGGCCCCTACAGAGGAATTTCAACTGGGTCGTTTCCTGCATTTCCTGCAAGCAGGACTATCTATGGGCCTAAAATTAGGGTCCATTAAGGTTCAAATTTCGGCCCTGTCAATCTTCTTCCAAAAACAAACTGGCTTCAGTGCCTGAAGTTCAGACGTTTGTCAAAGGGGTACTGCATATACAGCCTCCTTTTGTGCCTCCAGTGGCACCTTGGGATCTCAATGTAGTGTTGAGTCTCCTAAAATCACATTGGTTTGAACCACTCACCACTGTGGAATTGAAATATCTCACATGGAAAGTGGTCATGCTGTTAGCCCTGGCTTCAGCCAGGCGTGTCTCAGAATTGGCGGCTTTATCATATAAAAGCCCTTACCTAATTTTTCATTCAGACAGGGCAGAACTGAGGACTCGCCCTCAATTTCTCCCTAAGGTGGTTTCAGCGTTTCACATGAACCAGCCTATTGTGGTACCTGCGGCTACTAGGGACTTGGAGGACTCCAAGTTGCTGGACGTAGTCAGGGCCCTGAAAATATATGTTTCCAGGACGGCTGGAGTCAGAAAATCTGACTCGCTGTTTATCCTGTATGCACCCAACAAGCTGGGTGCTCCTGCTTCTAAGCAGACGATTGCTCGTTGGATTTGTAGTACAATTCAGCTTGCACATTCTGTGGCAGGCCTGCCACAGCCAAAATCTGTAAAAGCCCATTCCACAAGGAAAGTGGGCTCATCTTGGGCGGCTGCCCGAGGGGTCTCGGCTTTACAACTTTGTCGAGCAGCTACTTGGTCAGGGGCAAACACGTTTGCTAAATTTTACAAATTCGATACCCTGGCTGAGGAGGACCTGGAGTTCTCTCATTCGGTGCTGCAGAGTCATCCGCACTCTCCCGCCCGTTTGGGAGCTTTGGTATAATCCCCATGGTCCTTACGGAGTTCCCAGCATCCACTAGGACGTCAGAGAAAATAAGAATTTACTTACCGATAATTCTATTTCTCATAGTCCGTAGTGGATGCTGGGCGCCCATCCCAAGTGCGGATTGTCTGCAATACTTGTATATAGTTATTGTTACAAAAATCGGGTTGTTTATTGTTGTGAGCCATCTTTTCAGAGGCTCCTACGTTTATCATACTGTTAACTGGGTTCAGATCACAAGTTGTACGGTGTGATTGGTGTGGCTGGTATGAGTCTTACCCGGGATTCAAGATCCTTCCTTATTATGTACGCTCGTCCGGGCACAGTATCCTAACTGAGGCTTGGAGGAGGGTCATAGGGGGAGGAGCCAGTGCACACCAGCTAGTCATAAAGCTTTTACTTTTGTGCCCAGTCTCCTGCGGAGCCGCTATTCCCCATGGTCCTTACGGAGTTCCCAGCATCCACTACGGACTATGAGAAATAGAATTATCGGTAAGTAAATTCTTATTTTTTCTTCGTTCTGGTGATCGTAATGTGATTGACAGGAAGTGGGTGTTTCTGGGCGGAAACTGGCCGTTTTATGCGTGTGTGTGAAAAAACGCTACCGTTTCTGGGAAAAACGCGGGAGTGGCTGGAGAAACGGAGGAGTGTCTGGGCGAACGCTGGGTGTGTTTGTGACGTCAAACCAGGAACGACAAGCACTGAACTGATCGCAGATGCCGAGTAAGTCTCGAGTTACTCAGAAACTGCTCAGAGATGTCTGATCGCAAAATTGCGAATCTTTCGTTCGCAATTTTAAGAAGCTAAGATTCACTCCCAGTAGGCGGCGGCTTAGCGTGTGCAAAGCTGCTAAAAGCAGCTTGCAAGCGAACAACTCGGAATGACCCCCACAGTAAAGTATTGCACAAGAAGTACATACAGCAGCTGAAATTCATCAGTTTGTTGAATTAAACTGATCTTGAGGTGGTGTACCAGAATGAATATATATTATTTTGACTGACTGGTCAAAGGTAACATATTAATAAAAAAATAAGTTACAAAGTCTTTGTAGAGTTATGATTTAACCTTGTTGGTACTGTGTATATTAATTGGTCACTTTTGATGACTAGTGTCTCTTAGTGACTTTGTAGAATGTGGCAGTACAAATCAATTTTACTTTGTCGCTTATTTTGTGTTTAATACTTAAGCTTTCACCCGCAATTTAAATTCCTTCCTTTTTTTTCTCATTTTTTTGTGAGCTCTGGCAAGCTTACAACCTGATAGCAACTTTTTTTTCAATGGTTGCTGAAGCATATTGATCACTATGAGAGTTACCCTGCTCTGTGGGATTGTTATTTTGATTCACAAACATTACAGTTGATAGTTGTCTTACTTGCAAGTAGATTTCACCACTGATACCTAGTTTATTAAAGATGGCTGAAAACTTGCAAACTAGTAGAGTGGCTTAAGCTAGGTACTCACTAGAATGATGTATGTAACGATACATTGCACCGCCGTACACACTGCACAATCCGTTGTATGAGGGGAGTGTTGTCGGCATGCTATTGTTCATGGCATGATCCAAACTGATGTGCAGTACATCAACGGGAAGATGCGATGAACCACAGCCCTGCATGCGCAATTGCAGGTACACATTGTGTGGTACATTGTTACAACCTGCGTCTGATGCATTAGCGTGTACCCGGTTCTCAATTGAGGAAGGACTTTTTGCTCATGCCAGATTGCATTACAAAGATGGGAGAGAAGATCAAATGTGCTACCAGGATGTTGAAACTACAGTAGTTAGCAGAAAAGGTAAGTACATAGGAAGTTGAAGATGGCACAGTGGAGTATTATACCTTTAAATGTAGTAAAGTATGATGGAACCTCCAACACAACACTATAATATACTGATACTCATCACACCACAGTGCCAAATGAAAAAGAAAACCTGCAGTGGTAAAAATGAACTCTTAATACCAATGACACAATAGCATCAATATATCCTCACTCACCCAACCTGACAGTCCACCAGAACAATAGGCTTAGAGAACGAAAAGAAGGAAAGTATGAGAGATAATTTAAATGAAAACAAAGTGTAATGTCATCCGAGCTGAATCTCACGATCCAGAGCAGATTGAAAGCAGCCCAGGGGGTTCCAGAGGTCTTCTACTGATCCCCTGCAACGTCATCCTTGCATTGAGGCATTGCAGATGAAGCGTCATTCCCCCATGTTGTAGTCCAACGAACACCCATGTGATGGAGATGGTGTGAGGTAAAACTACTCCGGGATACAGTCGTTAGGTTGACACAGCTTAGGTCGACCACTGAAGGTCGACATGCATTAGGTCGACATGATCATTAGGTTTGAGTTTTTCACATTTTTTTTTATTTCTTTTTTTCATACTTAACGATCCACGTGGACTACGATTGGAACGGTAACCTTGCCCGAAGTATGGCGAGCGAAGCGAGCCATGCGAGGGGACACGGTGCACTAATTGGGGCCCCCCGTCACTTTACGAAGAAAATGACGCCCCAAAAAAAAACACAACAAAAACAAAACATGTCGACCTTTTGACCTGTCGACCTAGTACATGTCGACCTAATGACCATGTCGATCTATTGTCCCTGTCGACCTAATGCATAAGCTTGCACGAACAGGCAGTAGCTTGCACGAACAGGCTGGAATAGAAGCCCTTTTTTCTGAGTAGAGGGGGGACTGGAACAATAACCCGTGCTTGTTGCAGCCATCGGATGGCCTCCAGTAAGGCAACTCATGATGCAGGTGAAGCTGGCAAGCCTAATTTAAAGAATCTGTGAGGGGAGGGAGCTCTTGAAACTCCAACTGGTATCCTTGGGAGATTAGGTTTCTCACCCAAGGATCCCGGCAGGATGCCGCCCAAATATGGCTGAAATATTTGAGGCAAGCATCCACCTGAAATTCCCCTTGAAGCTGGGGCCAAACATCACACGGAGGGCTTGGCAGAGGTAGAGCCTGAACCCTGTTCCAGGGAACCCTGCGGCCACTGGTCTGCGTGGTTTACCTCGATTACTTCGGGCAGCGTTAGAAGCACCTCTGGCTCTGCCCCTGAATGTGGCCACACGAAAGGACTGGAGAGAGGGGCCTGGATAAGCACGCCTAGCAGGTGTCAGAATTCGTTTGGATCTTCCAGTGTGAAAACATATTAGCAGGGACTGAGGTTCACGGAATAATAACTAGTTTATTAAAGCAACGTACAACTGTAAACAATAAATATAAAGCAGGAATAACTAGAGAACACAAAGGGAAAACTGAGGGGACATGGGATGCCAGGAAACTGTGAGTACATGAGAATGATGTAGACTGTGGTAGAGTATGCACGTACCAGGGTTGCAGGATTGCACTGTAACTGGAACACAGGATGACACTGATGATTTGTAAACTTGTGAACGGTGACTAAAGGTGCTGATGAGTTAAGGAACTTGTGAATGATGATTTAAGACACTGGTGATTTGCAGACTTGTAAATGGTGACTGAAGATGCTGATGAGTTAAGGAACTTGTAAATGATGATTGAAGACACTGGTGATTTGCAGACTTGTAAATGGTGACTGAAGATGCTGATGAGTTAAGGAACTTGTGAATGATGATTGAAGACACTGGTGATTTGCAGACTTGTAAATGGTGACTGAAGATGCTGATGAGTTAAGGAACTTGTAAATGATGATTGAAGACACTGGTGATTTGCAGACTTGTAAATGGTGACTGAAGATGCTGATGAGTTAAGGAACTTGTAAATGATGATTGAAGACACTGGTGATTTGCAGACTTGTAAATGGTGACTGAAGATGCTGATGAGTTAAGGAACTTAAGAATAATGGTTAAAGACACTGGTGGTTTACAGAGTAGTAAATGGTGACTGGAGACGCTGATGATTCCAGGAACTTGAAAATGATAACTAAAGACACTGGTGGTTTGTAGAGTAGTAAATGGTGACTGAAGACGCTGATGATTCCAGGAACTTGAGAATAATAATTAAAGACACTGGTGATTTGCAAAGTAGTAAACGGTGACTGAGGACGCTGATGATTCGAGGAACTTGAGAATAATAATTAAAGACACTGGTGGTTTGCAGAGTAGTAAACGGTGACTGGAGACACTGATGATTCTAGGAACTTGAAAATAACAATTAAAGACACTGATGGTTTGCAGAGTAGTAAACGGTGACTGGAGACACTGATGATTCTAGGAACTTGAAAATAACAATTAAAGACATTGATGGTTTGCAGAGTAGTAAACGGTGACTGAAGACGCTGATGATTCCAGGAACTTGAGAATGATAACTAAAGACACTGGTGGTTTGCAGAGTAGTAAACGGTGACTGGAGACACTGATGATTCTAGGAACTTGAAAATAACAATTAAAGACACTGATGGTTTGCAGAGTAGCAAACGGTGACTGGAGACACTGATGATTCTAGGAACTTGAGAATGATAACTAAAGACACTGGTGGTTTGCAGAGTAGTAAATGGTGACTGAAGACGCTGATGATTCCAGGAACTTGAAAATAATAATTAAAGACACTGGTGATTTGCAAAGTAGTAAACGGTGACTGAGGACGCTGATGATTCCAGGAACTTGAGAATAATAATTAAAGTCCAGAAGCTGCTTGAGAATGCTGGAAGCTGTGCAGCAGTTAATGCTGGAAGCACCGGAGACACTGGGGTAGACTGCGGAGAACCTCGCCGGGAACAAAAGCACTGGCAGTTCTTTGGTCTATTTAGCAGCAGAGATCAGCATGACCAGGACCAGGAGCTGTAACAATCTTGACTCGATGAACTGGCACCAGGGAGCCTGTGTGGCTGGCCTAAGTAGTGAGTACAGGTGCTGCTCACAGCTGTGGTAGCAGCTACTAATCAAGATGCAGATACAGAGCAGAACTCTGAACACCAGAGCAGAGAGCGCCACCCCAGGCATGGAGTAGAAACTACATGGGATTGTGACAGTACCCCCTCCCTAAGGAGCGGATTCCAGACGCTCAACACATGTCAGAGTCTGAATCAAAAGGTAGAGGGCATATCACGGTATCCTCATGCTGCAAAGGAAGTCCAACAGAGGCTTTCAACTTAGATTTTCCCTTTTTCTTCTGTCTCCTTTTTGTGGATTTCCCAGTAGGAACAATAGACTGGAGCTGAAGAAAACCAACAGGTAAGCTGATTGCTGGAGTCTCAAAGCTGGCAACAGGATTCTCGGATGAATCAAGATAGATAGGAACCTTGGATGACCCCGGCTGGGCAGGAACCTCATTTGGGACTGAAGACTGGTAAGACCATGAATTGAATTTCTTAATTACCATTTCACTGAAGGCCACAAGATTAAGAAGAACTGGGTCATTGGTCTCAATTAGTGGACTAGCCCAAGCAGCGGCTTCTCCTCTGAAGGTCAGGAATAAAAGTTTAACTTTGTTGGATGGAGTAATTCCGAGGGAAAGATCTGTCTCCATCATAGAAACATATCGATTAACTAGTGCGTAGTATTGCGTTAAATCTCCATCAAAGTAATCCAAAGATGGAGCGTTGGATGAATTCTGTGAAGTGGAAACTTGATTTTCTGGAAACACTGGAGATGGATCATCAGGACACTGATGAGGGGACAGACTTTCAGAAGACTGGTCAGAAATATATGATGACCCTAACTGAACTTGGATTAGAGGCTTGGATGGTACTTTTTGGATTTGGTCCTTCCTGGAAGTCCTGGGGGACTGGGCTGTACCCAAATCGTGAGCCAACAAGTTAGTAGTAGAATTGGAACCCAGGACTACAACAGTGCCTATGTGTCTAGATATATGGCCTGTGTTGTGAGAAACGAGAGTGCTAGATTCTTCTTCTGAAATTGACAATGCTCAAAGCCCCCTCGTCACGGGGCTGAACTAAGGCAGAAGCCCCCTCGTCACGAGGCTGAACTAAGGCAGAAGCCCCCTCTTCACGGGGCTGAACTAAGGCAGAAGCCCCCTCTTCACGGGGCTGAACTAAGGCAGGAGCCCCCTCTTCACGGGGCTGAACTAAGGCAGGAGCCCCCTCTTCACGGGGCTGAACTAAGGCAGGAGCCCCCTCTTCACGGGGCTGAACTAAGGCAGGAGCCCCCTCTTCACGGGGCTGAACTAAGGCAGGAGCCCCCTCTTCACGGGGCTGAACTAAGGCAGGAGCCCCCTCTTCACGGGGCTGAACTAAGGCAGGAGCCCCCTCTTCACGGGGCTGGGCTGAGGCAGGAGCCCCCTCTTCACGGGGCTGGGCTGAGGCAAGAGCCCCCTCTTCACGGGGCTGGGCTGAAGCAAGAGCCCCCTCTTCACGGGGCTGGGCTGAGGCAACAAGAGCCCCCTCTTCACGGGGCTGGGCTGAGGCAACAAGAGCCCCCTCTTCACGGGGCTGGGCTGAGGCAACAAGAGCCCCCTCTTCACGGGGCTGGGCTGAGGCAACAAGAGCCCCCTCTTCACGGGGCTGGGCTGAGGCAAGAGCCCCCTCTTCACGGGGCTGGGCTGAGGCAAGAGCCCCCTCTTCACGGGGCTGGGCTGAGGCAAGAGCCCCCTCTTCACGGGGCTGGGCTGAGGCAAGAGCCCCCTCTTCACGGGGCTGGGCTGAGGCAAGAGCCCCCTCTTCACGGGGCTGGGCTGAGGCAAGAGCCCCCTCTTCACGGGGCTGGGCTGCGCTCTGAAGGCTCTCTTGCTGGGCAGCGCTCTGAAGGCTCTCTTGCTGGGCAGCGCTCTGAAGGCTCTCTTGCTGGGCAGCGCTCTGAAGGCTCTCTGGCTGGGCAGCGCTCTGAAGGCTCTCTGGCTGGGCAGCGCTCTGAAGGCTCTCTGGCTGGGCAGCGCTCTGAAGGCTCTCTGGCTGGGCAGCGCTCTGAAGGCTCTCTGGCTGGGCAGCGCTCTGAAGGCTCTCTGGCTGGGCAGCGCTCTGAAGGCTCTCTGGCTGGGCAGCGCTTTGAAGACCCTCTGGCTGGGCAGCGCTCTGAAGACCCTCTGGCTGGGCAGCGCTCTGTAGACCCTCTGGCTGGGCAGCGCTCTGTAGACCCTCTGGCTGGGCAGCGCTCTGTAGACCCTCTGGCTGGGCAGCGCTCTGTAGACCCTCTGGCTGGGCAGCGCTCTGTAGACCCTCTGGCTGGGCAGCGCTCTGTAGACCCTCTGGCTGGGCAGCGCTCTGTAGACCCTCTGGCTGGGCAGCGCTCTGTAGACCCTCTGGCTGGGCAGCGCTCTGTAGACCCTCTGGCTGGGCAGCGCTCTGTAGACCCTCTGGCTGGGCAGCACTCTGTAGACCCTCTGGCTGGGCAGCACTCTGTAGACCCTCTGGCTGGGCAGCACTCTGTAGACCCTCTGGCTCTGGACCCTCGGATCCCCTTCCTGGGGCTGGACCCTCGGAACCCCATCCTGGGGCTGGACCCTCTGAAGAACCCCCTCCTGGGGCTGGACACTCTGAAGAACCCCCTCCTGGGGCTGGACACTCTGAAGAACCCCCTCCTGGGGCTGGACGCGCTGAACCCTTCACTGGGGCTGGACGCTCTGAAGAACCCCCTCTTGGGGCTGGACATTCTGAAAAACCCCTCACTGGGGCTGGACGCTCTGAACCCCTCACTGGGGCTGGACGCTCCGAACCCCTCACTGGGGCTGGACACTCTGAAGAACCCCTTCTTGGGGCAAGATACTCTGAAGAACCCCTTCTTGGGGCTGGACACTCTGAAGAACCCCCTCCTGGGGCGACAGGCTTGGAAACTCTAGGTGGAAGACCAGTTTTGTGACAGATGGTATTTAAAGATTGGAGATACACTCTGCCCTCATTTCTTGGTTTTCGAATGGGAAAGGTTAAAATAAAATGTCCTTGACCCCCACAATACAGGCAAAGTTTATAGTCTCTTCGATACTGGCGTTCTGTTTCAGAGAGGCTAGGTCGAGGGAAACTTTGGAAGTTGCCTCTTGTCTGAGGAGGAGAGGTGCCCCTATCATGCCTAGTCCATGGGTCAGAAGAAAACTCCTTTTCTGGAGCTATTTTACTGGGGTCCACCAGTCTCCCCAGGAATTCAGGAAGAACGCATAGAATACCGGACACTAAAGTCTGTAGCTGGTCTAACTGCTCCTTTAAAACCCCCAGTTGTAACAAATCTAAAGAAGGTGATGTCACGGGAGCTGAGGGGTTAACGAGCTGTGAGAAAACTCCCTCAGGCAGACTGCAATTATTTCCCCTGCTGTTTGTTTTTGGCCAGTTCATACTGTCAGAATTCGTTTGGATCTTCCAGTGTGAAAACATATTAGCAGGGACTGAGGTTCACGGAATAATAACTAGTTTATTAAAGCAACGTACAACTGTAAACAATAAATATAAAGCAGGAATAACTAGAGAACACAAAGGGAAAACTGAGGGGACATGGGATGCCAGGAAACTGTGAGTACATGAGAATGATGTAGACTGTGGTAGAGTATGCACGTACCAGGGTTGCAGGATTGCACTGTAACTGGAACACAGGATGACACTGATGATTTGTAAACTTGTGAACGGTGACTAAAGGTGCTGATGAGTTAAGGAACTTGTGAATGATGATTTAAGACACTGGTGATTTGCAGACTTGTAAATGGTGACTGAAGATGCTGATGAGTTAAGGAACTTAAGAATAATGGTTAAAGACACTGGTGGTTTACAGAGTAGTAAATGGTGACTGGAGACGCTGATGATTCCAGGAACTTGAGAATGATAACTAAAGACACTGGTGGTTTGTAGAGTAGTAAATGGTGACTGAAGACGCTGATGATTCCAGGAACTTGAGAATAATAATTAAAGACACTGGTGATTTGCAAAGTAGTAAACGGTGACTGAGGACGCTGATGATTCCAGGAACTTGAGAATAATAATTAAAGACACTGGTGGTTTGCAGAGTAGTAAACGGTGACTGGAGACACTGATGATTCTAGGAACTTGAAAATAACAATTAAAAAACACTGATGGTTTGCAGAGTAGTAAACGGTGACTGGAGACACTGATGATTCTAGGAACTTGAAAATAACAATTAAAGACATTGATGGTTTGCAGAGTAGTAAACGGTGACTGAAGACGCTGATGATTCCAGGAACTTGAAAATAACAATTAAAGACACTGATGGTTTGCAGAGTAGCAAACGGTGACTGGAGACACTGATGATTCTAGGAACTTGAGAATGATAACTAAAGACATTGGTGGTTTGCAGAGTAGTAAATGGTGACTGAAGACGCTGATGATTCCAGGAACTTGAAAATAATAATTAAAGACACTGGTGATTTGCAAAGTAGTAAACGGTGACTGAGGACGCTGATGATTCCAGGAACTTGAGAATAATAATTAAAGTCCAGAAGCTGCTTGAGAATGCTGGAAGCTGTGCAGCAGTTAATGCTGGAAGCACCGGAGACACTGGGGTAGACTGCGGAGAACCTCGCCGGGAACAAAAGCACTGGCAGTTCTTTGGTCTATTTAGCAGCAGAGATCAGCATGACCAGGACCAGGAGCTGTAACAATCTTGACTCGATGAACTGGCACCAGGGAGCCTGTGTGGCTGGCCTAAGTAGTGAGTACAGGTGCTGCTCACAGCTGTGGTAGCAGCTACTAATCAAGATGCAGATACAGAGCAGAACTCTGAACACCAGAGCAGAGAGCGCCACCCCAGGCATGGAGTAGAAACTACATGGGATTGTGACAGCAGGAGGAGCCACAGACGGCAGATTGGTGGACTTACCGGTAGTAGCTTGTGAAATCCACTTGTTTAGTTCCTCACCAAGCAAAGCTTCCCCCGCAAAGGGGAGTTTTTCAACGCCCTTCTTATAATCAGCGTCCGCTGTCCACTGACGCAGCCACAGAGCCCTGTGCACCGACAGAGACATAGCCGTAGAGCGTGAATTAATAATGCCGATCTCCTTTATAGCCTCACTAATGAAGTTAGCTAAATCCTGAATATGATGCAGGAGTGTTAGAAGCTCATCTTGAGGTGTCAAAACCCTCTATGAGATTATCGGTCCATTTAACAATGGCCCTTGTAATCCAACCATAAGCAGCTGTGGGTCTCTGAGCGACCCCACTGCCATGTAAATGGATTTGAGAGTAGTTTCGGTCTTGCGATCTGCAGGATCCTTTAAGGAGATTGCATCAGGTACAGGCAGCACAATTTCTCCTACACTACTTCATGGCAGCCCTTACTCTTGGGATTGTATCCCATTCCTAAACTTAGACAGGGAATCCACTCAACACTTTAGGACCACCCACCTTGGGTATATAGCCCTGCTCCTCCCCTTCCTCCATTAGTCTTTTTCCTGTCTCCTAGCTTGACAGGGGATTATGTGTTTGGTTTTTGAGAACGTTTTACCTCTATTCCCAGTAATACGCCTCTGTGTAGCCGTACTGGAAGAGGGTGGCTCCCTGGAGAAGGCAGAGTGTGCTTGGGGCGGTTGTAAGTCCCCGCTGTTCAGCTTAAGGTGTCCGCCCGCTGTTTTGCTGCTGGTCCCTCTCCCTAGTGCCGCTGTCTGAAGCCGTCTCCCCGGGTGCTTTGCTCCGCTAGCCGCAGCGCCTGTATCTCCGGCGAGACCGGAAGTGCGGGTGGCCGGAAGGGCAGCGGGGCGAAGGGGAAGTGCGGCTGGCGGGCGGAAGCGCTGTGAGAGACAGCGTGCGGCGGTTGGCGGGCGGAAGTGCTGGGGCGGCCGTCCTGTAGCTGGGACGGTCTGCTCAGCGCCGCTCTCTATGGTTCTTTTGGAGCTTAAATATGGCGCTGCACACTAGGAGTGAGAGTCTCCTATGGGCTGGGCAGGTGTATGCTTACCAGCAGGATGGATAGAGAGCCTTCTCCCCATAAGCCGATGAGTGCCCGGAAGAGGTAAGTCCTCATAGAGGATATGTTTTTTGATTTTCTGCGTGGTTAGGATTTTAATGTAGTGCTACTGCTGTTCATTTTTTTTAGTGTGTCTCCTCCTAAGAAGAGGCTATGCAAGAAGAGGCATATGGATATACAGTGTGCAGCATGTGATAAGATCTTTTCTTCTACTGAGAATGTGAAGTTCTGTGAGGACTGTATACAGAGTGACATTCAGCAGGCCAGTCAAACCAGTCAGATTCAGCAATTGAAGGACTGGATGAAGAGGTCTTTTGTTACGAGAGAACAGCTGGCTGATTTGCAGGGAAATAAGAGGTCTAGATCCCTGGCTAGTATTGACTCTCAGGACGAGTCAGCCTCTTTGTATGCTGATTATCAGTTTTCCTCTAGTTCTGGGTCAGAAGAGAAGGAGGAAGTTAGAGAGTTTAATTTGGATCTCGTTGACAGTCTCTTAAAGAATATATTTAAGACCATGAACTATAGGCAAAAGGATAAAGGAGATGAAGATAAGGATGTTTTGTTTGGAGATAAGTCCAAAAGGAGCAGATACTTTCCGGTTCACAGAGCATTGAAGGATGTAGTGTCTAAGGAGTGGCAAAACATAGATAAGAGACTTGGAAGTATTAAACGAGTGGATCGGATGTTTCCAGTAGAAGATGAGCAATTTCTGGGCTGGTGCACAGTGCCTAAGATTGATGCGGCAGTGGCAGAAATGGTGTCTAAAACTACGATTCTGTTAGAGGACGGAGCTGTCCTTAAGGATGGCATGGATAAGCGTATGGAGAGTGCGCTAAAAAAATTACATATGTCCTCGGCAGTATCCTTAAGGTCCGGTGTGGCTGTTGCATCTGTTTCCAGAGCTTTGAGAGTTTGGGGATCAGTGTTGTCCACAGATATTGAAGAGAAAATCTCAAGGCAATATTTGCAGAGAAGCCTGGGTATTATGCTCAAGGGCATAGAGTATCTGTGCGAAGCTTCTTTGGATGTGTTAGATTTCGCAGCGAAATCCATGGCGGCAGGTGTTATGGCTAGAAGAGCTTTGTGGCTTAGATCATGGTCGGCGGATATGCATTCCAAGAACCGGTTGGTGTCATTACCGTATGAGGGTTCCCTATTATTTGGAAATAAGCTTGAGGCTATTATACAAAAGATGTCAGGGGGTAAGTCAGCGAGGCTGCCTCAGGACAAGAGGAATAAATTTCCGTTTCCTTCTTCTAAGCAACAATTTAAGGAAGCGAGAAGTTATAGGCCGGGGCGAGCTTATATGGGAAGGTATTCCTCGGGGACGAATAGGCAGTCCTTTCGCCAGGCCTATAGGAGAGGTGGACGAAGACAATGACTGTCGCGGAGTTCTGGTATCCTTTCCGGTGGGAGCCAGGCTCCAGAAGTTTGCCAGTCTCTGGCAGTATTCAATTCAGGACACTTGGGTACTGGATGTGATATCTCAGGGATACCGGATAGAGTTTTCCAAAGTTCCAAAGAGGGACAAATTTGTGAGTTCAAGAAGCCCAGCTGCGAGTCTGGAACTAAAGGCTCTGGAAGACAGTTTGGAAAAATTGATCCAGGTGAATGCGGTAGAGCCTGTTCCGCCTTCAGAAAGAAAGAGGGGATTTTATTCCAGAATTTTTCTGATAAGAAAGGCGTCGGGAGACTTCAGAACGATACTAGATCTCAGACAGCTCAACGATTATGTAAAAACGATAAAATTTCGTATGGAGACGATGAAATCCATTCTGTCAGGGGTAAGGAAGGAGGATTTCCTAGCGTCCATAGACCTAGAGTGTTAGGCGCCGAGGGTCCGCTCGTCAGTGCGGCCGGCGCCTAGCAACGGGGACGCCACTGTCGGATCGTGTTCCCCGTTGCTGGGTCTAAGTTTATATCATCACTGGTTTCCTGGCTGTGTAGCATGCAGCTGCACGGCATGTTGTAATTATCACTCATCTGTTTCCCTGGCCATGCAGCTTGTCAGCTGCATGGCATTTAATCCAATCAGCCTCCAAACAGCTGATTGGAAGACTCTCTGTTAAAAGCACTCCCAGGACTCCTCACAGAGGCCGGTGATAGCTTCCTGTTTGCCTGATTCTGCTGCAGAGAGAGTTCCCAGTCCCGGTCTGTTCGTTTGTTCCTGTTCTCAGTGATCCAGTACTCGGAAGTTACCATCTGTTCCTGGAGTCTGACCGAGCACCTTTAACATCTGGTGGTGTTCGTGAGTCGCGGCGCAGCCGTGTGTTGCGGCTTGTCCGCTACTATTTATTATTGTGTTTATTTTGAGTTCTGGAGCTTTGCGGAGGATTCCGCTTCCACAAGATCCACTCTGGTGTCCAGCGGTGCCGGATAGGAGTGTCGGATCCGTGGATCCTTGGTTGTCCTTTTCCCTGGCGGCTAGTCCGCACATACCTTTTGATTTAGTTAAGTTAGCTTGTAACCCCTGGCTTGGTTGCTTAGTCAGAGGGCCCCTTGTTATCTCCCTGTCTCGGACTTCCCCTTGTCTCCCATTAAGACCTGCGGGGGCATCGGGGTTGGGCAGACATAATCCGCCCTTCGAACGCGGCTGCCATGGGCTCAAGCAACCATAGTCTCGCAGGGGATTTCTGATAACACGGGCGAGACAACGGAGTTAGGGCGCCAGGGGTTACTAGGCTCTCCAGCTCCCACAACCTGTATTTCATTCCTGTACTCAGATCTCTGCCATAAGATCTTCTCCAGTCTGGAGTACAGGAATCGTAACATTATCACCGGCCTGACAAAAGAAAAAATTTCAACAGGAGTTAATTTTTTCACTTATCCAGTAGGGAGAATTTTGTCGGCCTCATGAATCCCACCGGTGTTGGGCCAAATCCTGGCCAGTTTTTGGTTAGTCAGATTCAGGAACTTACCCAGATGGTTCAGGATCTGTCCCTCCGGGTGAGCTCACAGGAAGATCTGTTACGGACTTCCCCGAGGGTCATCCCTGAACCAAAAATGCATCTGCCTGACCGTTTTTCTGGGGATAGAAAACAGTTTTTTAATTTTAAAGAGTCTTGTAAACTGTATTTTTGTTTAAGACCAGTTTCCTCAGGTACGGAGGCTCAGCGGGTTGGAATTATAATTTCTCTGCTTCAGGGGGATCCTCAGACCTGGGCTTTTGGTTTAAAGACAGACGATCCGGCCTTATCGTCTGTAGACGCTTTTTTGAAATCTTTAGGGCTATTGTATGACGACCCTGATAGAGAGGCATCCGCAGAAAGTCAGTTGCGTGCTCTAAGACAGGGTAGGAATCCTGCAGAGAATTATTGTACGGAGTTTCGCCGTTGGTCGAACGACTGTGGCTGGAATGATCCTGCCCTGCGCAGTCAGTTTCGCCTCGGCTTATCTGAATCTATAAAAGACAGCCTCCTTCAGTATCCCGCTCCTGAGAACCTTGATAAACTCATGGAGCTCTCTATTAAAATAGATCGTCGGCTCAGAGAGCGGAGGACTGAGAAAGGGGCATCTGTAGTTTCTTTTCCCTGTGTTTCTTCCGTTCCGATAGACATGGAGGAGCCTATGCAGATTGGTCTCTCCAAATTGTCTCCGGAAGAAAGAACCAGGAGGCAAAATTCTGGTCTGTGTTTGTACTGCGGAGGTAAGGGACATTTTGCCCGTAGTTGCCCAAACAAGTCGGGAAACTTCCTGACCAAGTGAATAGTGAGGGGGTTCACTTTGGTCTACAGCTCATCTCCTCAAATAATTCACTATTGGTTCCTGCTAAAGTTTCTTATGACAGCCTCTGTTCCTCGGTCTCTGCTTTTGTGGACAGTGGAGCTGCAGGAAACTTTATGGACTTAACATGGGCCAAGGCCTTAGGTATTCCTCAGTTAACCTTAAGTAGGTGTATCACCATGCATGGTTTAGATGGGAGTCCCTTATCCAATGGGGTTATTTCTCTATGTACACCTCCTGTTTTGCTCTCGGTGGGAGCTCTACATTCTGAAAAGATTGAGTTTTTTCTTACCCATTGTCCAGCAGTTCCTGTGGTTCTGGGTCACCCTTGGCTGGCCTTTCATAATCCCATCATAGATTGGCAGTCTGGGGAGATTCTACAATGGAGTACCATCTGTGATAAAGAATGTATTACACTTCCTATCCGAGTAGCTGCTGCCAGGTCCGCACATATTCCTGGAGAGTACCAAGATTTTTTGGATGTGTTTTCCAAGGGCAATGCGGATATTTTGCCTCCCCATAGGCCTTATGATTGTACCATTGAGTTAATTCCTGGTGCCACGTTGCCTAAAGGAAGGTTATATGCATTGTCTGGTCCTGAAACTGTGGCCATGAATGAGTATGTGAAAGAAAGTCTTGAGAAAGGGTTTATCAGGCCATCTAAATCCCCTTTAAGTGCAGGTTTTTTCTTCGTAGAGAAGAAGGATGGTTCCCTCAGACCCTGCATTGACTTTCGAGCCCTGAATAAAATCTCAGTAAAGAATACTTACCCTCTGCCTCTGATCTCTGTCCTCTTTGATCAGCTACGTTCGGCTGTTATTTTTTCCAAGATTGACCTGAGAGGAGCATATAATCTCATTAGAATCAGATCGGGGGATGAGTGGAAAACGGCATTCAGTACTCAATCAGGTCACTATGAGTATCTGGTCATGCCTTTCGGCCTATCTAACGCTCCGGCAGTCTTTCAGGATCTCATAAATGATGTGCTCCGTGAGTTTCTGGGAAGATTCGTTGTGGTCTATTTAGACGACATTTTGATTTATTCTGACTCTATAGAACAACATGTTACCCAGGTGCGTCAGGTACTTAAGAAATTACGTGAAAATCACTTGTATGCCAAACTGGAGAAGTGTGAATTTCACGTCACGGAGGTATCCTTTTTAGGGTACATTATTTCCCCTCGGGGATTCCGAATGGAACCTAAGAAGCTCCAAGCCATCCTGAGTTGGGCGCAACCCACCAACTTAAAAGCAATTCAGCGCTTTTTAGGGTTTGCGAACTACTACAGAAGGTTTATTCACTCTTTCTCTGACATAGTTGCTCCCATTGTGGCACTCACTAAGAAGGGAGCAGATCCTACCAATTGGTCATGTGAAGCTAAAGTATCTTTTCAGGCCTTGAAACAAGCCTTTGTCTCAGCCCCTGTCCTTAGACATCCCAACCCAGAATTGCCTTTCATCGTTGAGGTAGATGCCTCGGAGGTTGGTGTAGGGGCTATCCTTTCTCAGAAGGATCCAGATTCCCTTGAGTTACATCCTTGTGCCTTTATGTCCAGGAAATTCTCATCTGCTGAATCCAACTACGATGTTGGTAATCGGGAGTTGCTGGCTATTAAATGGGCTTTTGAGGAGTGGAGACATTGGCTTGAAGGAGCGACCCATACCATTTCTGTTTTGACAGATCACAAAAATCTTCAATACATTGAATCAGCTAAGCGACTGAATGCCCGACAGGCTCGTTGGGCTTTATTTTTCACTCGTTTCAAATTCATTATCACCTTCAGACCTGGTTCCAAGAATACCAAGGCAGATGCCCTCTCACGCAGTTTTCTTCCCGCTCAAGACAACAGTCCTGTTACTCTCATACTTCCGCCTTCAGTCATTCAGGCAGGTCTCACACAGGATGTTTTTTCTCAATTGAAGCTGCTTCAACATCAAGCTCCGGGAAATACTCCTGCTGGTCGTCTTTTTGTTCCTGAGTTTTTGAGAGCAACTGTTTTGGAGGAATTTCATGATAGCAAAGTTGCAGGGCATCTGGGAGTCGCTAAAACTTTTGAATTGGTATCCCGCTCAGTGTGGTGGCCTGGTCTTTCTAAAGACATTAAAGAGTTTGTTTTTTCGTGTCAGGTCTGTGCACAGCATAAAGTTCCCCGTTCTTTGCCTATTGGTCAACTTATGCCATTGAATGTTCCTCTTAGACCATGGTCGCATATCTCCATGGATTTTGTGGTGGATCTCCCTCTGTCAGCTGGATGCACAGTCATATGGGTGGTAGTGGACCGTTTTAGTAAGATGGCTCATTTTATTGGTCTTCCCCGATTGCCATCTGCCCAGGGATTGGCAGTCTTGTTCCTCCGTCATGTTTTCAGACTCCATGGGTTACCCACTGATATTGTTTCTGACAGGGGTCCACAATTCATTGCACAGTTTTGGAAGTCTTTTTGTGCTTCGTTAAAAATGAAATTATCATTAACCTCCGGTTATCATCCACAATCAAATGGACAGACTGAGCGAGTGAACCAATCCTTAAAACAATATTTGCGTTTGTACTCGGCCAAACTCCAAAATGACTGGTCTGAGTTTCTTCCATTGGCAGAGTTTGCTTATAATAATGCCTGTCATTCCTCCACCAATGTGTCTCCATTTTTTGCAGTTTTTGGTTTCCACCCCAGAGCTAATTCATTTTTCCAACATTCCTCTGTCTCCTCTCTGGCCCTGACCTCTCATCTTAAACTTATTTGGAAAAAAGTGCACATAGCTCTCAGAAAAGCAGCTTTCAAGGAAAAAGATTTTTCGGACAGGTTCCGGCGGCCGTGCACTTTTAGAGTAGGAGACAGGGTGTGGCTGTCGACTCGCAATATCAAACTTCGACAAACCTCAGCCAGATTGGGTCCTAGATTTATTGGACCATTTCTCATTATCAAAAAAGTCAATCCAGTTGCTTTCCGGTTACAGCTACCAAAAACGTTACGAATCGGAAATACCTTCCATTGCTCTTTGCTCAAACCATATGTTTCATCTAGCAGATTTCCTCGTAAAAAACCTCAGGGGAGATCACCAGTTAATGTACAGGGTCAGCAGGAGTTCGTGGTTGAGAAGGTTCTCGATTCCAAGCTGTCCCGGGGTCGGCTTTATTTTTTGGTGCATTGGAAAGGTTATGGTCCTGAGGAAAGGTCGTGGGTCCTAGATGAGGACCTTCATGCCCCAAGGCTCAAAAGGGCATTTTTTCAAGAATTTCCTCAGAAACCCGGATTTAGGGGTTCCTTGACCCCTCCTCAAGGGGGGGGTACTGTTAGGCGCCGAGGGTCCGCTCGTCAGTGCGGCCGGCGCCTAGCAACGGGGACGCCACTGTCGGATCGTGTTCCCCGTTGCTGGGTCTAAGTTTATATCATCACTGGTTTCCTGGCTGTGTAGCATGCAGCTGCACGGCATGTTGTAATTATCACTCATCTGTTTCCCTGGCCATGCAGCTTGTCAGCTGCATGGCATTTAATCCAATCAGCCTCCAAACAGCTGATTGGAAGACTCTCTGTTAAAAGCACTCCCAGGACTCCTCACAGAGGCCGGTGATAGCTTCCTGTTTGCCTGATTCTGCTGCAGAGAGAGTTCCCAGTCCCGGTCTGTTCGTTTGTTCCTGTTCTCAGTGATCCAGTACTCGGAAGTTACCATCTGTTCCTGGAGTCTGACCGAGCACCTTTAACATCTGGTGGTGTTCGTGAGTCGCGGCGCAGCCGTGTGTTGCGGCTTGTCCGCTACTATTTATTATTGTGTTTATTTTGAGTTCTGGAGCTTTGCGGAGGATTCCGCTTCCACAAGATCCACTCTGGTGTCCAGCGGTGCCGGATAGGAGTGTCGGATCCGTGGATCCTTGGTTGTCCTTTTCCCTGGCGGCTAGTCCGCACATACCTTTTGATTTAGTTAAGTTAGCTTGTAACCCCTGGCTTGGTTGCTTAGTCAGAGGGCCCCTTGTTATCTCCCTGTCTCGGACTTCCCCTTGTCTCCCATTAAGACCTGCGGGGGCATCGGGGTTGGGCAGACATAATCCGCCCTTCGAACGCGGCTGCCATGGGCTCAAGCAACCATAGTCTCGCAGGGGATTTCTGATAACACGGGCGAGACAACGGAGTTAGGGCGCCAGGGGTTACTAGGCTCTCCAGCTCCCACAACCTGTATTTCATTCCTGTACTCAGATCTCTGCCATAAGATCTTCTCCAGTCTGGAGTACAGGAATCGTAACATAGAGGATGCTTACTTTCATGTGCCGGTACACACACGGCACAGAAGATACCTGAGGTTTTCGGTCATGGGCAAGCATTTTCAGTTCACATGCCTCCCTTTCGGTCTGAAGTCGTCTCCAAGGATATTTACCAAGGTGCTGTCGGCACTGGTAACCGTAATAAGAGGTCAAAGAATTGCAATTTGGGCATATCTAGACGATCTACTAGTGTGCGGAGAGTCAAAACAGGAAGTAAAGATGGCGTTAGAAGTGACGCTGCAGATCCTACAAGAACATGGCTGGTTAATAAATTGGAAGAAAAGTCAACTAGAACCAAGACAAGAAATTCAGTTTCTCGGAGTACAGGTGGATACTGCCAATTATACAATAGGTCTTTCAGAAGAAAGATGCTCGAAGATTCGGAGTCTGGCTTCTTTGCTAAGGGAATGCAACAGTGTGACTCTGCGTCAGGGGATGAGTCTTTTGGGTATGATGGCCTCCTCCATAGACGTGGTCCCGTGGGCGAGATGGCGGATGAGGGGCCTTCAGCTAGAGATACTAGGCTATTGTCGGAGACGTTATTCCCTGAATCATCGCATAGGGTTAAGTCAAGGGGCAAAACGTTCTCTAGACTGGTGGATGGAAACAGAACTGGTCGACAGGAAGACGACTCTGTCGGATCGTCACTTCCTCATTCTAACAACAGATGCAAGTGCAGTCGGTTGGGGGGCGCACCTGTTGCAACAGAACTGCCAAGGAAGGTGGAACCACCAGGAGAGAAGATTATCCTCAAACCACAGGGAAATGAGAGCTGTGTGGAAGGCGATGAAATATTTCCAGAAGCAGTTACAGGGGAAACATCTCAGGATATTTTCAGACAATGTAGCAGTGGTAGCCTATCTCAATCGGCAAGGAGGCACCAGAAGTCATGTATTAATGGAAGAGGTGTCAAACATACTTCATTGGGCGGAACGTCATCTAGAATCCCTATCAGCACTACATGTTCCCGGAGTAGACAATTACGTGGCAGATTTCCTCAGCAGACAAGAGGTGTTACCAGGAGAGTGGGAATTGAACGACGCAGTGTTCAATCAGATTGTACAAAGGTTCGGCCAGCCACAGGTGGATCTGATGGCCACACACATCAATACGAAGGTTCCTCTGTTCTTCTCCCGATATCATCTCCCAGGATCAAGCGGGGTGGATGTCTTCTCTCTCCCATGGAGGTTCAGACTAGCATATGTTTTTCCTCCGTTTCCAATGATTGCACGTATTCTAAGGAAGATCAGAGAAGAGAGGGCGCAGGTCATAATAGTTCTTCCATATTGGCCAAAGAGAGCGTGGTTTCCTTCAGTACTGAGGATGGCAGCAGGGGAACCTTTGACGTTGCCGCTAATAACGGATCTGTTGCATCAGGGTCCATTGCTGCACCCGAATTTGCGACAACTGCATTTGACGGCATGGAAATTGAACTGCAATTATTGAGAGATAAAGGGTTGTCTGAGCAAGTTGTTAATTTGCTGATTCAGTCGAGAAAGAAGGTATCCTCTAAGATCTACTATAGAGTCTGGAAAACTTTCATTTCCTGGTCGGGCTCAAGATTTAACCCACAGGAAGCAGAGACATCGCAGGTCCTTCAATTCTTGTTTGATGGATTTGAGAAGGGGCTGGCGGTATCTACCATCAAGGTCCAGATAGCAGCACTGAGTGTCCTATTGGAGAGAAGATTATCTGATGAGAGCTTAGTGAGGAAGTTCTGTCAGGCAATCAAAAGGATAAGACCTCGCTTCAGGTCGGTGGTCGCTCCGTGGGATCTGAATTTAGTTTTAAATTCATTAATGTTGTCTCCGTTTGAGCCATTGTAGGACGTCTCAGTTAAATTTCTAACTTGGAAAGTAGTGTTCCTGGTAGCCATTACGTCAGCCAGAAGAGTTGGAGAGCTACAGGCCCTGTGGTCAGAGGAGCCCTACCTTAATTTCCTTCCGGGTAGACTTGTTTTAAGGACTAATCCAGATTTTTTGCCTAAGGTGGTGTCAGATTTCCATTTGAATCAAGACATCGTGTTACCATCATTCTACCCACAGCCGCAGAATGAGGAGGAGAAGAGAATGCATAGTTTGGATCTAATCAGAGCAATTTCAGTGTATCTGGATAGAGTGAAAGAGTTCCGTAAGACGAAACACCTGTTTGTGTTATATTCAGGTGCAAGGAAGGGTGAGAAACCTACGAAACAGACCATCTCCAGATGGATCACAGAACTCCTGGCGTTTATTTACAAACAGAATGGTCAAGAGGTTCCGGAGCAGCTAAAGGCACACTCTACCAGGGCCATGGCAGCTTCCTGGGCTAAGAAGGCAAGGCTTTCGGCGAAGGATATATGTGCAGCAGCCACATGGTCTTCTATGCATACATTCTCCAGTCATTATGCGGTGGATGTTATGGAGGCACACTTTGGGAAACGTGTCTATGATGCAGCATTGAATTAAACAAATTATAGTTTTCAGCATTGACAAGATGTCTGTGGTATTTTTTATTGCCCTCCCTATATTGAGTGTTGGTATATCCCAAGAGTAAGGGCTGCCATGAAGTAGTGTAGGAGAAAAAAGCAAATTATACTTACCGATAATTTCATTTCTCCGAGGTACTTCATGGCAGCCTACAATATACCCTCCCTTAGTAAGTTTAAATATAGTCTGGTCACAGGAGACACTCAAAAGACTAATGGAGGAAGGGGAGGAGCAGGGCTATATACCCAAGGTGGGTGGTCCTAAAGTGTTGAGTGGATTCCCTGTCTAAGTTTAGGAATGGGATACAATCCCAAGAGTAAGGGCTGCCATGAAGTACCTCGGAGAAATGAAATTATCGGTAAGTATAATTTGCTTTTTTTTCATGACAGCCTGGACACTGAAGTATCCACCACACCTTCCTATCCTCAGAGGGAAATGGGAAAGAAGTCAATAACCTTTTAGGGGTTTGAAACTTTTTGTCAGGATTAAGCCACGCTTCTCTAAAAAACGTGTTTAATTCCTTAGAGATAGGGAATGTAGCATGAAATGTAGGTTTTATATTGAAAAACAATTCCTCATCAGGTTCTGTTTCCTTATCAGGAATATTTAGGACCTCTCTAATAGAATAAATCAGAGCTTCCACTCCCTGAGACAGAGCACTCTCTGCTTTATCCCCCTCAACTTCTCCGTCTTTCAAATCTGGCATGTCATTATCAGAGTCAGACTGGAGCACATGGGGCGGTGTGCGTTTTTGTGAAACTGGCAGGGGGGGATGGGAAGCAGGTCTGAGGTCTGCAGCGTGAACTAGAAAATCCTCCATAGATTTTTTAAACACCTGCCTTTCATGCTTGGCCATAGTCAGTTCAGAGGTGATATCAGTAATCATTCCCTTAAAGGAGTCCAGCCAGGCTGGATCCTAAGAACTGTTATCCTGAGAAGGGATACTGCACTGAGTACACAAGAGAGACCCCCCTGGGGTAGGGGAAAACTTTGTGTCTACAAATCCCCTTGGTACCAATTTCAGGTGCAGTGGAGGGTCCTTGGAGGAGCAGTACTTCCCTGCATGCAGCCTAAAGTCTGATGCAGCAAGAAATGGCGCCTAGTGCTGCTGGTCCAGCTTTCCGGGAAGCCCCGCCCCCTCAATGGAGCGCGGTGTTCCCTATCAGTTTTATACTGGCAAATGTCTCTAAAGTGTAGAGAACTGGTTAAAACCACTTTTTTTATGATAGCGCCAGTGTGGGTGCCTGCAGCGGGCAGCGCAGCCCCCGCAGCGCCGCATGCCCGCCGCACCCTTATGCTGCCAGATAAACCGGGTACCCGCTAACCGGGACCCCGGTTTAGTACACACCACTCTAGCTTCTTCAGCTCTGTTAGGGGTGGTGGTTTGCTGTTGGACTGCGCGTACACCCTGGGAGTATGCGACACAACACCTCATTAGCTATGTCCTATCAACGGGGATCCGGACCATTAACCCTTCAAGAGGTAGGACTGGTTTCCCCCTAAGTCCCACGATGCAGGCAGACTGGTGCCAACCAGTGCTGCCTGAAAATAATAAACTAATATAAAGTTTGAAGAAAACTCTCTTGAGCTCCAGAGAATGCACCCGCCTCCTTGGGCATATTTTTCTAATCTGAGTCTGCAGGAGGGGCATAGAGGGGAGGAGCCAGCACACTGAAGAATTTTTAAAGTGCCATGGCTCCAATGGACCCCATCTATACCTCATAGTACTAAGACCATCCCAGTATCCCCTACGGACTAGGAGAAAAGGAATTACCGGTAGATATCAAATTCCTATTTTATCAGCCCCATGGAAACGGTGGGAACACAGCAGATTTTGGAGAACTCTGGGAATACTCAGGAGTTACTCATAAATGTGCCCAAAAAGTGATATGTTGTAACACAGAATGGAACCATTAAGGGCAAATTCCACTGGAGAAAATATTCCCTCGGACAGTTTTGAAAATGTTGTTTAATTCTAAATTTGGCCTATTTCTCATACATCCTAGAGGATGCTGGGGACGCTTCAAGAACCATGGGGTATAGACGGAATCCGCAGGAGTCATGGGCACTTTAAGACTTTGAAAGGGGTGTGAACTGGCTCCTCCCTCTATGCCCCTCCTCCAGACTCCAGTTTAGAATCTGTGCCCAGGCAGACTGGATGCACAACTGAGGAGCTCTACTGAGTTTCTCGGAAAAGACTTTATGTTAGGTTTTTTATTTTCAGAGAGGCTGCTGTCAACGGTCTCCCTGCATCGTGGGACTTAGGGGAGAGAAGTCAGACCTACTTCTAGGGAGTTTAAAGGCTCTGCTTCTTGGCTACAGGACACCATTAGCTCCTGAGGGTTTGGAACACTAGGTACGCTCCCAGAGCCGTCACCCCCCTTGCAGAGCCAGAAGTCAGAAGACAGGTGAGTAGAAGAAGATAGAAGACTTCAGTGACGGCTTCTGAGGTACCGCACAGCGATCACGCTGCGCGCCATGCTCCCATACACAGCGGCACTGCAGGGTGCAGGGCGGGGGGGGGGTGCCCTGGTCAGCATTAGAAACCTCTTTTCAGGCTGGCAGAGTGAAATTGAAGTGCCTTGGCACTAAATTCGTACCCCCGCCAGCATTATTTGTTTTAAAAAAGAGCGGGCTGAAGCGCGTCAAGAAGCCCTCACAGCTCTCGTCAGCGCCATTTTCTCTCCAGAGCTGCAGAGACGCTGGTCCTTCCTCACCACTGCTATATACAAGTAACAGGGTGCAAAACAGGGGGACACAGCAAATTTGGTGCTAAATTAAGTGATTATAAAGCACTGCAGGGTCTGAGGCATTATATATTAAGGTTTCAGAACCAGGACAGGCGCTGGGTTGTGAGCTGGCAAACTCCCTCTGTGTTTCTCTGACAGGCTTTACTGTGGGTCTGTCCCCCTTTTGGCCCAGTGTGTCTGTGGGTGTCGGTACAGGTGTGTCGGCATGTCTGAGGCGGAGTGCTCTTCCCAGGAGGAGACTGTGTTGGGGGCAGAAACGGCTGTGGGAGTGACTCTGTCGGCACCGCCAACTCCTGACTGGGTAAATGTGTTGAATGCTTTGAATGCTAATGTGGCTCTTATTAATAAGAGATGAGATAAATCTGAGTCTCAGAACCAGGTATGGAAAAAATCTGTGGAGGATGTGTTATCACAAGTCCAGACCCCCTCGGGGTCACATAAACGTTCGTTTGCTCAGTTAGCAGACACAGATACCGACACGGACACTGACTCCAGTGTCGACTATAGTGATACCAGATTAGACCCAAAATTGGCAAAGAGCATTCAGTACATGATTGTGGCAATAAAAGACGTGTTGCATATCACCGAGGACCCTGCTGTTCCTGATACTAGAGTCTGTATGTTTAAGGGAAAGAAACCTGAGGTAACGTTTACTCCCTCTCATAAACTGAATGCCCTTTTTGAAAAAATGTGGAAAAATCCTGACAGAAAGTTTCTGATTCCCAAAAGGATTCAAATGGCGTATCCGTTACCCTCTGGGGATAGAGAGAAGTGGGAGTCACCTCCCTTTGTAGACAAGACGCTGTCACGGTTGTCTAAAAAGGTGGCTTTACAATCTCCTGACACGGCAGCCCTTAAGGATCCTGCGGATCGTAGACAGGAAAATACGCTAAAATCCATTTACGTCACCACAGGTACACTACTCAGACCAGCTATTGCATCTGTGTGGGTGAGTAGTGCTATCGAAAAGTGGGCAGATAACTTGTCATCTGATATAGATACCCTGGATAGGGATACCATCCTTTTAACGCTAGGTTATATCAGGGACGCTGCAGCCTACCTAAAGGAAGCGTCGAGAGATATTGGCCTTTTGGGATCAAGGGCAAATGCCATGGCAGTCTCAGCTAGGAGAGCATTGTGGATTCATCAATGGAATGCTGATGCTGACTCTAAGACAGCTATGGAGACTCTACCGTATATAGGTGGTGTGTTGTTTGGTGAAGGTCTCGCGGAGTTGGTATCTACGGCTACCGCGGGTAAGTCGTCATTTTTGCCTTATGTTCCTCCACAACAAAAGAAAGCTCACCACTTGCAGATGCAGTCCTTTCGACCAAATAAATACAAAAATGGCCGAGGTTATTCCTTCCTTGCTAATAGAGGAAGAGGAAAAGGTAAAAGATCTCCGGCCGTGGCAGGTTCTCAGGAGCAGAAGTCCTTCCCGGCTTCTGCCAAATCCACCGCATGACGCTGGGGCTCCTCTGTGGGAGTCCGCACCGGAGGGGGCACGTCTCAAGCTTTTCAGTCATTTCTGGGCTCGTTCGGCCCTAGACCCGTGGATTCTAGAAATAGTGTCCCAGGTGTACAAACTGGAGTTTCAAGACTTACCCCCTCGACGTTTTTTCAAATCAGCGTTACCAGCTTCTCTTCCGAACAGGGAGGTAGTAAGCGATGCAATACAAAAGTTGTGTCGGAATCAAGTCATTGTCAGGGTTCCCCCGTCACAACAGGGAGAAGGCTTTTATTCAAGCCTGTTTGTGGTCCCGAAGCCGGACGGCTCGGTCAGAACAATTCTGAACCTAAAATCCCTCAATATTTACCTAAGAAAATTCAAATTCAAGATGGAATCTCTCCGAGCAGTGATCTCCAATCTCGAGGAAGGGGATTTCATGGTGTCGGTCGACATAAAGGATGCCTACTAACACATCCCCATATATCCTCCGCATCAGGCTTACCTGCGGTTTGCTACTCAGGATTGTCATTACCAATTTCAGACGCTGCCGTTTGGTCTATCCACGGCCCCGAGGATTTTCACCAAGGTAATGGCGGAAATGATGGTTCTCCTTCGCAGGCAAGGAGTCACAATTATCCCTTACCTGGACGATCTCCTCGTAAAGGCGAGATCCAAAGACAAGCTGGAGCAGAACATTGCGCTCTCCCTGACAGTTCTGCAACAACATGGTTGGCTCCTAAACCTGCCGAAGTCACAGTTGAATCCGACGAAGCGGCTGTTGTTTTTGGGAATGATTCTGGACACGGAATTACAGAGAGTTTTTCTTCCAGAAGAGAAGGCTCTGGAAATTCAGAGTTTGGTCAAACAAATTCTGAAACCAGCGAGAGTATCAATTCATCAATGCATTCGGTTTCTGGGGAAGATGGTGGCGGCCTACGAGGCCATTCAATTTGGCAGATTCCATGCCAGGGTGTTTCAGTGGGACCTGTTGGACAAGTGGTCCGGATCCCATCTGCATATTCACCGGAAAATAATCCTATCCTCCAAGACCAGAATCTCACTCCTGTGGTGGCTGCATAGCTCTCACCTACTAGAGGGACGCAGGTTCGCGATCTAGGACTGTATCCTAGTAACCACGGATGCGAGTCTCCGAGGCTGGGGAGCAGTCACACAGGGGGAAACCTTCCACGGAAAATGGTCAAGCCAGGAAGTTTGTCTACACATAAACGTTCTGGAGTTAAGGGCCATTTACAACGGCCTTCTTCAAGTGGAACATCTTCTTCGCAACCGGCCCGTCCTAATACAATCGGACAATATAACAGCAGTAGCGCACATAAACCGCCAGGGCGGAACAAAGAGCAGGGCGGCAATGGCAGAGGCCACAAAAGTTCCCCGCTGGGTGGAAAGACATACAAGCGCTCTGTCAGTGATCCTCATTCCAGGAGTGGACAACTGGGAAGCAGACTTCCTCAGCAGACACGATCTCCATCCAGGAGAGTGGGGTCTTCATCAAGAGGTTTTCACAGAAGTGACGAGTATTTGGGGAATTCCTCAAATAGACAGGATGGTGTCTCGCCTCAACAAGAAACTTCAGAGATATTGTTCCAGGTTGAGGGGCCCTCAAGCAATAGCGGTGGACGCGCTGGTAACACCATGGGTGTTTCAGTCGGTGTACGTGTTTCCTCCGCTGCCACTCATTCCAAAGGTGCTAAAGATCATAAGAAGAACAAAGGTTCAGGTGATCCTCATTGCTCCGGACTGGCCAAGAAGGGCTTGGTATTCAGGTCTTCAGGAATTACTCATAAGAGATCCCTGGCCTCTTCCTCTACGAGAGGATCTGTTACAGCAGGGTCCGTGCGTGTACCACGACTAACCGCGGCTAAGTTTGACGGCCTGGCGTTTGAGTGCCGGATCCTAGCCCGAAAGGGTATTCCCAGTGAAGTTACTCCCACACTTCTTCAGACCAGAAAAGGAGTAACATCTAAACATTATCACCATATTTGGAGAAAATATGTGTCTTGGTGTGAATCCAAGAAGGCTCCTACGGAAGAATTTCAGCTAGGGCGTTTTCAACATTTTCTGCAAGCAGGTGTGGATCAATTAAAGTAAAAATTTCGGCCTTATCGGTTTTCTTTCAGAAACAATTGGCCTCCTTTCCAGAAGTTCAGACTTTCGTGAAAGGAGTTTTGCACATCCAACCTCCATTTGTGCCCCCAGTGGCACCTTGGGATCTTAACGTGGTGTTGCATTTTCTTCAATCACATTGGTTTGAACCTTTACAGAAAGTGGAGTTGAAATTTCTCACTTGGAAAGTGGTCATGCTATTGGCCTTAGCATCCGCAAGGCAGGTGTCTGAGTTACCGGCTTTGTCTCACAAGAGTCCTTATTTAATCTTCCATGAGGATAGAGCAGAGTTGAGGACTCGTCAACAATTTCTGCCGAAGGTGGTTTCATCGTTCCACATGAACCAGCCTATTGTGGTACCAGTGGCTACTGACGCCTTCGAGGAGTCAAAATCTATCGATGTTGTCAGGGCCTTGAAGATTTATGTCGTCAGAACGGCTCCACTTAGGAAAACGGAAGCTCTGTTTATCCTGTATGCTGCCAACAAGATTGGAACGCCTGCTTCAAAGCAGACTATTGCGCGCTGGATCTGCAATACGATTCAGCATGCTCATTCTACGGCTGGATTGCCTTTACCGAAATCAGTGAAGGCCCACTCTACCAAGAAAGTGGGCTCATCCTGGGCGGCTGCCCGCGGAGTCTCGGCATTACAACTCTGTCGAGCAGCTACTTGGTCGGGTTCAAACACTTTTGCGAAATTTTAAAAGTTTGATACCTTGGCTGATGAGGACCTCATGTTTGGTCAATCGGTGCTGCAGAGTCATCCGCACTCCCCCGCCCGTTCTAGAGCTTTGGTATAAACCCCATGGTTCTTTAAGCGTCCCCAGCATCCTCTAGGACGTATGAGAAAATAGGATTTTAATACCTACCAGTAAATCCTTTTCTCTTAGTCCGTAGAGGATGCTGGGCGCCCGTCCCAGTGCGGACTCTATTTGCAGTTATTAGTTATGTTTACACACGGGTTGTGTTACGTTATGGTCAGCCTGTTGCTAACGTTGTTCATGCCGTTGACTGGTTTTCTGTTAAATGCCATGTTGTACGGCGTGTTTGAGGTGTGAGCTGGTATATGTCCCACCTTAGTTAACAATAAATCCTTTCCTCGAAATGTCGGCGTGTTTGAGGTGTGAGCTGGTATATGTCCCACCTTAGTTAACAATAAATCCTTTCCTCGAAATGTCCGTCTCCCTGGGCACAGTTCCTATAACTGGTGTCTGGAGGAGGGGCATAGAGGGAGGAGCCAGTTCACACCCCTTTCAAAGTCTTAAAGTGCCCATGTCTCCTGCGGATCCCGTCTATACCCCATGGTTCTTGAAGCATCCCTAGAATCCTCTACGGACTAAGAGAAAAGGATTTACCAGTAGGTATTAAAATCCTATTTTCTACAACTGATTTTTTTTCTTATACTTTCTATTAGTACACACAGACTCTACCTGCTCAAAGTAACTATAGCATTTTATTTTTTATTTTCCCTTTGTGCTTATGAAGTATAAATATGTAAAAAAAAAAAAATTGTTATAAAGGTTTTCATATATTCGTGGTGCCAGTAAGTCACTTGTAAAGCTCACCTACTGAGTTGTTTTTTTTTCTCCAACCATATCCCTACTGACAGTCCAAGGTATAATAATTGAGAGCAGATGTCGGTTTTGTGGAAATACCATGCAAGTCTTGCACTGCACATGCTCTAGAACTAAGCAAACATAATTACACCACTCGTATGCATCTCCACTTGCAACTGAATGGGTGTAACTAATACCTCTTTCACACTGCCAATGCCGGATCCCACCCGGGAATTGGAAGTGGGTACTTCCCGGATGGGATCCGGCATTGGCAGCTGCTGCTGGCTTCCCCGACCCAGCAATAAGCCGGGAGGGTTGCCATAGCAGCGGGGGGGCGGAGGTGGAGGCGGCGCTGGGAGATGAGCTCATCTCCACGCCGCTTCTCCCTATCTAGTAAACGGGTCCTGGGTCGCGTCGACCCGGGAGCCCATTTACGCAGCCACTGACCCGATATTCAACCCGGGTATAACACTGCTTTATACCCGGGTTGAATTGCCGGGTCAGGCGACCCACGATTTCGGCAATGCCCCTTTCACACCGCACGCCGACGGGTTATTTGTGCGGTTTGAAAGGGGTATAAGATAAAAGGGGCATTTGCAGTTAGGTTAAGTTCAGAGAGGGCATGTCAACAAAATAGCTTTCTTTGCAGAGTTGTGCGTACATGTTATTATATCTGTTTTCAGATGGGTCATTACTAACAGGGATAGGACTGGTGCAAGTGTGTACTGATAATAAAGGCTATCAATCCAAGTACACGGATTGGGATGGTCTGGCCACCAGGTCCATAACAAGGTTTGTGAGGTCGGCACCATTGCAACCTAATGAACCGCTGGAGAGCTGTCTGACGTGTCCTTGGTGCGCTCAGCTTCTTCCTGGTCTCGAGATATTATCGCCTTGCTATGGCCATGCTTAGAACTTTGCTTATTGGAAAAACCTGCCTTTAGGGCCGATTCAGCATGGTTAGCAATTGTGCTGAAATTGCTATTAGGCAATTTCAGCACGTGCGCATGAGCGCATGTTGGTGCACTCATATGCAAGGTCTTGAACTGCGAATGCGGTCTAAGTCCTGACGGAGGGTGGGGAAAGGGTGACGGGGCATTGATGCCATGTTTTGTGGGAACACGTTTGGGGGTGCGGTCCGGACAATGCAGGCGTGCATGGGCCGTTTGCGGGGCGGCCATTGTGGCTGCGTGACATCACATGCAGCTGCTGCGACCCAAAACATTATGACTGTGAAGGCAGGGGACAACCCATGCTGAATTAGGCCTTTAGTTCCATGCACAAAGTGAGAGAGCAGTTACAGGCGACTTGCGTTCAACTCAGCATGTGTTATTTTATGTTGTGCACTAGGAAAGACGTGCACAAAATATAAAGTACGCTGCAGCAATTTAGGTGATTACACTAAGGTTTTAAATGACTAACACTGCGTTGTTACTATTGTATTATGCATAAAGCTCCTTCTTGACTTTCATATTTGGGGATATAAGGTTAATACCACCTATAAACATCTTCATCTAAATTGGCGAAAGAGAAAGTTGAAGAGACAGAATGTTTTACTAAACAATATCCTTACATTTTTTTCCATATTTACATTTTGCACAGTTTGTCTGAAGAGGCAGCAGCAGCATAATGCTTTAAACCCGTTGAGGAAAATAATATACCACATAAACTGTAAACGTTCCAAAAACATGCACAATGAAAGAACTCAATTACATTTGTCATATTATACATACTGAGCAACTGTTCTCTATACACATTAATGCAGCTGTTTTGTGAGCTGAACCAATAGACAGGCAAATGCAACCTTTTAATCAACCGGGGCCTTATGAATATTTTGCCTTTTTAAATTATGGTTAGGAAGCAGCTCAGTGATGTTATTGGTTCGTAATGAGCTCATTGCTTCGTCATCACTTATTTGTGTGACTCCATATATTCCACAGCATTGGACAGTTGGCATACAAATGCATGAGTAGAAATTAAAATAACAAGACATGATTCAGATGCAAGTATGAGGTGCTCAGGTATAATAATAACAAGTAGCACGCAACAAGTACACGTTCCATATTAACACAATAACACTCACTTAAAATTGTATCATAAAACAGAATAGGTACATGCAGGGTTGACAATGAGGGCGAGACATGGCAGTGAAAGGCCGTGTTTGTGTGAGCTAGCAATCTAAAAGAATGGTGCAGGGCAGACTGTTGGAGCAACAGAAGGTAGAATCTAGACTGCAAGAGGAAATGGAGGTAGGAACAATATTTGATTTTATGGCATGAGGTACAGTAAGATGAGAGCATATTTATGGTGTTGAGAAAGACCAGTTCAAGAGGTGAGATAGATGTAGGCAAGCATAATGGGAAAGATAGTGAAGAAGTTGGGATAAGGGGACCGATTGAGTGAGAGGTGGAGGTAAGGAGAGTGACGGTCTAGTGACAGAACAGAAGTAATTGAGGGTGGCGTTTTGAGTAGAGGAGAGGAGAGGGTGGGTGGTGGGAAGTGGGTGAGGATGCTACATATAGTGTCTTTTGCCTTTAAAGTAAGATTAATAAGACCTTTTTGGAAGAGGGGACAGATGGTGGTGGAGAGGATATTGGCTAGTGGTGGCAGATTAGGGGTTTGTAGTATATTTATTTGGCAAGAGAAAGTGCAGTGTAATGGGGTGATAGGTTAAGTTTAAAGTAGAGTGCCTGAGTGAATTTCTTCCATTGTCTGTCAGCAGAAAGGGAGCTCTTTTATAGTTCACCCTACATTATTTCGGCCTATGCTGTTTGTAGGTAACAAGCTTTTCATATACACGGCAATAACTGTACAGCTCTCTGCGTGTAAATGCATGTCCTTGAAATGTTTTAACATTATTGAATTGAGTAGGATTTAGTAGAGACTTATAACTGTGGGCTTCGTTCAGATGTGGATGGAAATGTGAACTGCGCCGGACCTGGTACTTTGTGCATGCGCAGGACCTGTTCTTTACATGTGAGAACGGGTCCTGCGACCCAGGACGCAGTCATTGATTGACAGTCTGATGCCAATTGGGGGTGAGGAGAAGGTGGCGTCGGCCTCTGTTTCTTTAAACGGAGGGGGAGGGAAGAGGCCAGTATCTTCGTGGTTGCACAGAGATTTCATGGCCTCTGTGACTGACGGCTTGCGTGGATTATGTGTGCCGCAAGCCGCCCATTGCTGAGTCGGTGATCCCATGCAGCGTTCTAGGATGCAGCTGGAGACGTTTGCTTGTAATAGACGCCTCCTTCTACATTAATTCACAGCACTATCACTTCCAAGGAAGACTCAGTGATAGCACATCCAACCACATCTGAATTATGCCCTGCATTACTTACCCTCAGCACTGAGCGTTTACTGACATCCTTTCTCTGTTGCAGAGCAACAACCGCTCTTCGTTTAAAGTTTGAGGTCTGCAAAGAACTTAGGAACCACATGGAACTGCTACCGAAGACTGGTTTCATTCAGGCTCAGTCTTCCTTCAGTGTTCAACTCAAGTTCATACCCAGGTGAGTGCTTAGTTGCATTTAATAATGCATTGCAAATCATTTACTAATTTAATTTACCTATAGAGCAGGCTGCTGCAGCAATGAGGCACACACACGACAGAGACAGAACAGTGACTGATTAGTGCAGACGGTTCGCACCCTAGTAGTGACGGTATCTGAATGATAGGTCGACATTATAAAGATTGACAGTTAACAGGTCGTCCCAAAATGGTCAGCATGCATTAGATCGACAGGTTCAAAAGGCCGATGTGACAATGGTTGACACACATATGGTCGACACATGCTGTTTTTTTTTTTTTCATCTTTAATTTTTTCCATTTTTTCATACTTTACCATCGACGTGGACTATGAATGGGAATAGTAACCTTGCCAGAAGCGTGGAGAGGGGACGTGGTTTTTAGTAGGGTAAAAGGGAAAAAAAAACACACAATCACAAAAAAAACCTGCCTTGACCTTGTTAGCGTCTACCATTTCCATGTCGATCTTTTGACCCTGTCTATCCTTTTTGAACATGTCAACCATTTGGGGTGGACCTATTAACTGTAGACCTTTTTTATGTAGATCTATTGAATCACGCCCAGTAGTGACCTCTATATATGTGTGTAATGTGTGTAGTGTGATTTATGGTGCAAATATGTCCCCTCACGAACAAGGGGGCGGGGGGGGGGGGGAGTTACATATATATGTGCCATTCATCAGGGGCAGCACTGATTTAAAAAAAAAAAAAAACGCTGAGTTCTCCCTGCTGTCATGATCCCGACAGTGGGATCCTGTCCGCCAGTATGCCCGCAGCAGGGCGAGCGCTAGGAATGTTATATTCTCCCTCTATGGGTTTCGTACCTGTGTCGCCGGGATTCCGGCTGCGACATTTCGCCGCCTGTCGGGATTCTGGCGTCTGCTTTGTGACCGCCGGGATCCCAACTGGCGGTATTTTGATTGCCTCCCATGCAGGCTTGTTTTATCTGGAAACGTGTGTGATCCATCCCCATCAGGTATCACTACAGTGTAACAGGAGCCATCGTCATAGTTTTCTATGGGGACGGTATGTAACAAGCTCTGAAAAGCTTAAGCTGGGTACACACTAGACAATATGTTGTCCAATCTGGCTGATCGGACCGACATATCGGGTGCATCGTCTTGTGTGTACCCACTATGTTGCTGATGACGCTAGCTAGGGCCATGCTGCCAAATGCACCATGGCCGCCGCCATCGCTCCATAAAAGCTGGCATCGGGTCCCATGTCGCTGGGTACATACATTGGGCCAGATGTATTAAGCCTGGAGAAGGGATAAAGCGGTGATAAGTGCAAGATGATAACACACCAGCCATTACGGTCATTTTTCAAATCCGTAATGATTGGCTGGTGCGTTATCACCTTGCGCATATTACTGCTTTATCACTTCTTTATACCTTTTCGGGTTAATACATCTGCCTCATTGTGGCATGTGTATCCAGCTTTAGCTGTTTGAGCTTGGTTGCGTTATCTACAACCATCTTCAGATGGCATTAGCCCCCTATACTCAATACAGCAGACCTGCTGGGGAGGAAACTTGCAAATGGTATGCAGAGCCAGTGGTGGAACTAGCGGCGGTATATTGCACTGATGCTCACCGCCATGAAGTGTCCCACAGCCAGCTGCATTATAGTGAGTGATATGATTTATTGTAATGCAGCTGTGCCGCTGACCATGACAAGTATTGCCTGGGGTGATGGAGGGAGGTGAGGGAGCAGCAGCGGTGTTGTTATCTGTTTAGTGAAGGGTGATGAGCTTAATCATCACCTTTCGAGTCATCAGCGCCGCCGCTGCAGTCATCTCTCTAATAAGGGCCAACGCACACCAAATGCTGGGAGTTGGAGGAGGGAGGAGAGACACTCTCCTCTGTGTGTTTTCAGTGTGGAAGCCACAGGCATGAGCAGCTGCACAGTGAAGAGCCTTACGGCCCGAGTCAGCATAGTACTTGAAAGTGAAAGGTATGAGGTGAAACTAAAGATCTAAATGTAAATCCCGGTCGGTCACATGTATTTATATGTATGTATGTGTATAGCTAGATATCTAGATATATATATATATATATATATATAGAGAGAGAGAGAGAGAGAGAGAAATATGGGCCCTCATTCCGAGTTGTTCGCTCGGTATTTTTCATCGCATCGCAGTGAAAATCCGCTTAGTACGCATGCGCAATGTTCGCACTGCGACTGCGCCAAGTAACTTTACTATGAAGATAGTATTTTTACTCACGGCTTTTTCTTCGCTCCGGCGATCGTAATGTGATTGACAGGAAATGGGTGTTACTGGGCGGAAACACGGCGTTTCAGGGGCGTGTGGCTGAAAACGCTACCGTTTCCGGAAAAAACGCAGGAGTGGCCGGGGAAACGGTGGGAGTGCCTGGGCGAACGCTGGGTGTGTTTGTGACGTCAACCAGGAACGACAAGCACTGAAATGATCGCACAGGCAGAGTAAGTCTGGAGCTACTCTGAAACTGCTAAGTAGTTAGTAATCGCAATATTGCGAATACATCGGTCGCAATTTTAAGAAGCTAAGATTCACTCCCAGTAGGCGGCGGCTTAGCGTGTGTAACTCTGCTAAATTCGCCTTGCGACCGATCAACTCGGAATGAGGGCCCTGGATAGATGTTGATTGAGTGACATAGTGTTACACATGTAGGGGTATATTTACTAAGAGTCTATTTTGGTTGATTTTGGATCAATTTTGTGTTTCAGACTAAATCCCACATTTACTAACACATGATTTTTGACATAATTTAAAGAAAAATGTAAAAAATCATCTGTTAGTAAATATGGGATTTAGACCCTGACATACATCAGCCAAACACTGACCCAGATCGATTTTTTAGTAAATATACCCCTAAATAAACTAACAGATGATTTTTGACTTTCTTTTTTAAAAGGATGTCAAGAAACATCTGTTAGTAAATGTGTGATTTACTGTAGACCCTGAAACACAGAATCGATCAAAAAATCGACCCACCATCGACGAAAAATCGAGCAACATCGACCTAAATTGACTTTTAATAAATATACCCCTTAGTGCTTTGATGCCCCTATGGCGCCCTCACATGGAGTGACAGACTCCGACTGAAATGAGAAGAAACCATCAGCTTCATATATGTAAGGCTGCTTGCTGTAGCACCTCTAGGTCAGTGTTTCATTAGAAGTGTGGTGCTTGGTAATGATGTCACAGCCAAGCACCACGCTTAAAGTCCCAGGAGGAGAGATTGCTACCCTAATTTCCCATTTGCTAGGTAAGCTGTGTGGGAGCAATATGCAGAGATGGGTCAGGTGTTTCAGCTTTCGGGAGCAGATCAGTTACCATACTGAGACTGCTAAGGTTTAAAAAGTTGCCATTCCAGGGGTCTCAAAGAGGTCAGGAAGAGTTCCAGTGGTGATACAGACTGTCCACTTCAGGGAGGCCTGTGATAACTGGTTAGCTGGATCTTGTCCTTTTCAGGGCTGGATTAAGGCTGGTGGGGGGCCCGGGGCAACAAAGTAAAAGAGATGGAAAACTCGGAGCACCCCTAACAACCCCCTCCCCCTCCCTGTGTACTATTAAAAAACACACACAGAGAGCCCGGGTGACAGCGCAGGGGCACATGCGCGCAGCGCAGTCAGGCCACTCTCACCATGCATCGGACATTCCCCACCTCCAGCTCTTGCTCCTCACTCTGCTCTAAAAGCCGCTGGAAGGACACAGGGTTTTCCGCCATCATGGCAACTGGCATCTTCACCTCGGTGCCCAGGGTCTCGTCCTGCACCAACACAGCTCTTCCGTTCCGGGTCAGATGGGGGCGCGCATCAGAAGCGTCTCTCGCAAATTGGCTGGTGCAGAACAAGACCTGATTGGCAGGTGGTAAACTCACACGACGCAGCATGAACTGCCTGTTTGCGCAGCACCTGCAGATTGGGCCAGTGTCTCCCAGGATTTTAGCTCCCTTTCCCACGAGACTCACTATAGATGGAGGAGCTCCTCCACGGCCACTTTTAATCAAGAGCTGGAGGACTTTTCCAATTGACACAGCAGTGTGTGGGGGGTCCTAATATGTTGGGCCCTGGGATACCGCTCCTAATGCCCCTTCCTTATTCTGGCTCTGCTCCTTTTGTGTGGATCCAGTTTGTTAAATTATAATTAAAAACACACTAGAGTAAGTGCTCCCACACCGTCCCTTCCTTCACCTTCAGTATCTTCACATTTTCTTGACACAGCTATGCAAATAATACCACCTACAGGGTTGAGGAGCCACGGGATCCGGTCTCTAGGTCGACAGTAACTAGGTCGACACCATCTAGGTCGACCACTATTGGTCGACAGTAACTAGGTCGACAGGGCCTCTAGGTCGACAGGTCAAAAGACCGACATGAGGTTTTCACGATTTTTTTCCTTTTTTTAACCTTTTCATACTTAACGATCCAAGTGGACTACGATTGGAACGGTAATCTGTGGTGAGCGAAGCGAGCCATGCGAGGGGACACAGTGCACTAATTGGGGTTCATAGTCACTCTACGAAGAAAATAACACCAAAAAAACATAAACTCATGTCGATCTTTTGACCTGTTGAACTAGACCCTGTCGACCTAGAGACCCTGTCGACCAATAGTGGTCAACCTAGACCCTGTTTGCCTAGTTACTATCTACCTTCCATACCACATCTAGGAGCCACTGCTTTTCCATCTTATTACAATTCTTTTAGTTTAATCAGTTTAAAATATAGTTCTCACAATACATTTTATTCATCAGGAATGAGTTGGACAGTTCTCCATTAAGCCACTTGAGAAATCATCTAGATTTATGTGACACAACTTATTTGATATAGCCTGAAAACTTACTTCTGCTTACACATTGCACTTTTGTCTATTTTTACATGATCTGTGTTCTTGCGGTTTCCTTACTCTGCAGTTCTTAATGCCAATTTACAAAGAGAACGTATTGTTATTTAGGGACCAGTGTTCATTTCAGCAGACTTGATGCTTCTGAGAAATACTGATTCTATACATTACTTTCTTATCTTGGTTTTGCTGATCTCTCCTTCCCATGTCCAAGTCCAACTTTTTATTTGAAAGACTAATTTGAAAGCTTCACATATTGAGAAATTTATTGTGACCCAGAGTGTTGTGGCGCTGGGGCTTATGCGAGTAATACTGAGCAGTAAGTAATAGCTCTGCAGCTTCCTAGACCTGTTTGTTAGTGTCTTTTTCTAAAATGCTAGATACTCAGAAAATAAGAACGTTTATAGCACAGGTTCTCAAACTCGGTCCTCAGGACCCCACACGGTGCAAGTTTTGCAGGTCTCCTCACAAAATCACAAGTGAAATAATTAGCTCCACCTGTGGACCTTTTAAAATGTGTCAGTGAGTAATTAATACACCTGCGCACTTGCTGGGTTACCTGCAAAACATGCACTGTGTGGGGTCCTGAGGACCGAGTTTGAGAACCACTGGTTTATAGCTTTGTTGTCGGTTTCAGGGCTTGGTTCCTATCTTGTGTGATTAACAACACAGTGCACTAATTTACATTGCAACCTGTCTTCGGCAATACTTTGCAAATGACATGCTACAGTAGCTGATGTTTGGTGCAATTAACAGGGATACATCATGTCAAAATACTGTACAGTATATGTGTTTTAAGGCAATTATGTTACTTACTGTTGTGCTTTACTTTTCTATTTTTTCCTGTCACAATAAATTATGGTAGATGTTATGATTCAATGGTACATGAAAATAAATATTTATGATGTACAGAATACCTGCTGTTTGTTTCAGAAAATATTTGCTTTGTAATTTATCTTTTTCCTTTTAAGTCTGATCCTGTAGTGTTGGCATTTCCTGCCTAATAGCAGTATATAAAATATGCAAATAACATTTAGCAAGATTCTAGATGTTTAAAAAGTAGGTACTATGACCCCCTGCCAACATATATTTATTTCTGCTTTAAACACAGCCATACTGTATGTATGTATGTATGTATTTATTTATTTAGTTTAAGAAATATTTGTAGGTTTATGAGTGTATACTAGCTGTTCTACCTGTTCTTTGCACGGGAGCTTCAGATTTTTACAGTTGTAAATATAAATGAGTGTTAAAAATTTGGTAAATCTATAGAGATGTAAATTTGAGATGTGTTAATGTAAGTAAAGTCTTTAAATTGTACACACTGAAGGTGAAATCCAAATTTTGATCCGATTGTCCGTTTGGGCATTATCATTCGCACAATGCCAGCCACATATCGGTAATGATGTGATTATGTCAACCCCCTTTTTCATCCCCTTAGGGGAGGTTTATTAAAATTCTAATTACGTAGTTTTCCTATTTCCCACATGCAGAATACCTGTGTTACATTTCATCTTGCTAACATATCAGGAAGTAAGAGAATTAGTGATCAGTCAGTCAGTCAGTGAGTGAGGGCTTTTGTATTTTTGCAGTTTATTAAATTCTACACACTAGAGGTGCAAATCAAATTTTGATCCGATTGTCCGTTTGGGCGTTATCATTCACGCAACGCAAGCCATACATCGGTAATGATGTCATTATGTCAACACTTTTTTTATCCACTTAGGGAACGTTTTTTTAAATTCTAATTATGTAGCTTTCCTATTTCCCACCTGCAGAATACCTATGTTACATTTCATCTTCCTAACATATCGGGAAGTAAGAGAATTAGTGATGAGTCAGGGAGTGAGTGAGGGATTTCCAATATATGGGATCCGGTCCTCAGGTTGACTGCACTTAGGTCGACATTCATTAGGTCAACCACTATTGGTCGACATGGAAAAAGGTCGACATGAGTTTTTCACAATTGTTTTTCTTTTTTTAAACTTTTCATACTTTACGGTCCATGTGGACAACGATTGGGAATAGTAATCTTGCCCGAAGCATGTCGAGCGAAGTGATCCATGCGAGGGGACACGGTGCACTAATTGGGGTTCATTGTCACTTTATGAAGAAAACGACACCAATAAAATCTCATGTCGACCTTTTTCCATGTTGGCTTAACAACCATGTCGACCTGTTTCAGTTGTCGACCTAGTCACTGTCGACCTGATGACTGTTGACCTAGATAACGTTGACCCTATGATCCACGTCCTGCATTTGTGTATGTATATCTATATATCTATATATCTATATATCTATATATATATATATATATATATATATATATATATATATATATACACTGCTCAAAAAAATAAAGGGAACACTAAAATAACACATTCTGGATCTGAATGAATGAAATATTCTTATTAACTACTTTGTTCTTTACATAGTTGAATGTGCTGACAACAAAATCACACAAAAATGATCAATGGAAATCAAATTTATTAACCCATGGAGGTCTGGATTTGGAGTCGCACTCAAAATTAAAGTGGAAAAACACACTACAGGCTGATCCAACTTTGATGTAATGTCCTTAAAACAGGTCAAAATGAGGCTCAGTAGTGTGTGTGGCCTCCACGTGCCTGTATGACCTCCCTACAACCCACACAAGTGGCTCAGGTAGTGCAGCTCATCCAGGATGGCACATCAATGCGAGCTATGGCAAGAAGGTTTGCGGTGTCTGTCAGCGTAGTGTCCAGAGCATGGAGGCACTACCAGGAGACAGGCCAGTACATCAGGAGACGTGGAGGAGGCCGTAGGAGGGCAACAACCCAGCAGCAGGACCGCTACCTCCGCCTTTGTGCAAGGAGGAACAGCAGGAGCACTGCCAGAGCCCTGCAAAATGTCCTCCAGCAAGCCACAAATGTGCATGTGTCTACTCAAACGATCAGAAGCAGACTCCATGAGGGTGGTATGAAGGCCCGACGTCCACAGGTGGGGGTTGTGCTTACAGCCCAACACCGTGCAGGACATTTGGCATTTGCCAGAGAACACCAAGATTGGCAAATTCGCCACTGGCACCCTGTGCTCTTCACAGATGAAAGCAGGTTCTCACTGAGCACATGTGACAGACGTGACAGAGTCTGGAGACGCCAAGGAGAACGTTCTGCTTCCTGCAACATACACACACACACACACACACACACACACAAAAAAGAAAACCTTTACCACGCGCTTCAGAAGACAGCAGCACCTCACAGTAGAACCCCTGTTAGTGGGAGCAGCGAAAAATTTGAAAAAATGGAAACCAGAGGGCGCTGAAGATGTCACAAGCAATTGTCCAAAATCGAGTTCATAAATAGTTATGGCAGAAGAATATACAATTGTTCAATGACGTATTCTTATAGGACTTCATTGGAACCCCAGTCCGGGATGATGAGTTTTAGGTTATGCTCAACCAAATGTTTCTCCTGCAAAGATACCCTCACACCAAAAAATATAACATCCAAGAACGTGGCCAAAGGCCTCAGATTAATAAAACATTTTGATGTTTATTTGAACATCCAGTATAAAATATACAATAATAATGAACACCTTGTATTGAATGTAAAGTTCATTATCTCCTATATAATTGCCTAGACCTGTCACTCTGTGACTGTGTGGATAACGCTGGGAGTGGCTAGGAGCTCTCATTGGGTTAGCAGCAGGTCTATCACACCCAGTCCACAGCTGATTGGGTGAGAAATGCCCTCCCAAACAGGTTACATCCAACGGGAGGTTATGCCCTTTGGCTGCTATGTGTTGTGTTCCCAGAGCAGGATTAACAATGGGGATGATGCAGCTGCAGCTCCAGCTTCACACCCCAAAATAGGCCCACTGCATCTGCAGCAACATACCCTACTACAATTTACACATAAAAATCGGGACAAATTTGACATGGGCCATGGTCACGCCCCTTTTCCTATTCTTTCAATGGAAGTTTGAAGAGCCAAAAATCAGTACAGACCATAAAAAAAAGGTACTGTACCTGCCAAAAAGGTACAGCTGGAGGGGATGCCACTGCATCTGCAGCAAGTCTCTGTGCTGTAGATAGGAAAAAAACAACCCTTTTACTGCAGCGTCCTATGGGGGTCATTCTGACCTGATCGCTCGCTGCAGTTCATCGTAGCTCAGCGATCAGGTCAGAACTGTCATTGCCTAGCGATCGCCTTTGCCTCAGGCACAGGCGGTTGCTGGGCGGGGGCGGCATGGCAACATTTGGCCGCCGTTTTGTGGGCATTGTCCGGCCAACGCAGGCGTGGCCAGACCGTGAGGGGGCGGCTCGCAGCGGCTACGTGACGTCTTATGCAGCCGATGCGACCAGGGCAGCGACGAGTAACTCCCGGCCAGCCGCAGGAGCTGCATTGGCTGAGAGTTACTCTTCAAGTACAAAAGCATTGCCGCTGTGCAATGCTTTTTTTACTTGTGCAGGGGGGACCGGCCTGGCATGCGGGGCGGACTAGCCCTGTGCTTGGCGTCTCCCCGCATTTCAGTGATCGTAGCTGTGCTAAATTTAGCACAGCTACGATCAGGTTGGAATGACCCCCTATGTCCTGCTGCCAGTCCGCCTGCCCCCTCCATCATCAACGGTCCCCACTCCCTAGCCGTGGCGCAGGTGGAACAAAAGCTGCTGCGTCCACCGAAATAGATGTGTATGAAAGCGGTGCAGCGGAAGGCTTTCATAGCCCTCCCTGCGTCGCATACTCTCTGAGCCCTGGAGCCTCCTCTGCGCGTGATGTCACAGAAGTGCCTCCCTGCCACAGCCGCGCACAGATTCCCAGAGGCCCTGACTCCGCAACACAGCACTTGGGCTGCCGGCCTGGAAGCCCCGGGATGGCTAATGTAACGGATAGAGTGGGTCAAATGGCGGAGGGTAATGTCTGGACGCTGAATCAATGTAAAAGGTGACAGTGCTGTGCAGTGCAGTGGGTGTGCAATGTCACTGACACTGCACAGCACTCTCAACCTTTACATTGATTCAGCAAGTCAGTCAGTCCTGCCAGCCAGTCACTATTCTTAGCGCCGGTGTCCCATTGCGCCGCATTACAGGGAAGTACCACAGCACTTACTAGGTGATTCATCAGGCCCTGCGAGCGCTGTTCACGCCGTTGCAAGGAGCTACGACCCCTTAACCGTCGCACGCCCTTTGTCCGTGCAATATTTAACCACTCACACAATTATGATTGGAGGTAATACTCCATATAATACCAATATTGCATGCCACAAGGGTATGCAAGGGTTAAGGGGGCATAGCCCCTTACGATGGTGTGAAGAGCATCCGTAGGGCGCGATGAATCACCTAGGTATTGTATATTTTATACTGGATGTTCAAATAAATATCAAAATATAAGAATACGTCATTGAGCAATTGGATATTCTTCTTCTATAACCATTTATGAACTCGATTTTGGACAATTGCTTGTGACCTCTTTAGCGCCCTCTGGTTTCCATTTTGATAGATAGATAGATAGATAGATAGATAGATAGATAGATAGATAGATAGATAGATAGATAGATAGATAGATACTGTAGATAGATAGATACTGTAGATATGTAGATAGATAGATAGATAGATAGATAGATAGATAGATAGATAGATAGATAGATAGATAGATAGATAGATAGATAGATATCTGGTTCACTTTAACATTGAAATGATGTGCTGTTTATACATAGCTCATTCTTTTCTTTGAAGTTTCAATTAACATATTTCAGATTGTCTCCAGGACATATTAAAATACTGGTCAGGGGCGAATGTTCCTGTCAGGATGTACAAGCCTCACATCAGCGTGTGCCAGAGTCCTTCCTCCCTCTAGGGATACATCACCATCCTAGCAAGCTTATACCATGCAATAAATCAATCAAAACAAGATCCTGTTTTCTGCTTCATGCTTTCTGTTGCAGTTATCTTCACAGGGCCTCATTTATACTGTGAACTGCAAAAGCATTTATTCCCAGCAGAGTATAAGGTGCGTGCCTGTTCTCCACTCTCGGAAGAGGTCACCACAAGCTAGATGTGCATCTAGATTTGTGGAAAGGCAGGAAAAACTTAAGAGGCGCACTGTATAAATGTCATTCAGATCCCTTCACTGAATTCAACTTTATCCTACAGTGTGTAGTTTTATATGTTGATAGGCATTTTTATTTATTTATTTAGTTATATATATTGTCTTTATTGCAGTAAAACAGTAAATTAGCACAGTGAACAGCAATGATATGTAGAAAGGATAGTTAGACACCTTATATTGGCCCTCATTCTGAGTTCATCGCTCGCAAGCAGCTTTTAGCAGCCGTGCAAACGCATAGTCGCCGCCCACGGGGAAGTGTATGTTTGCTTTGCAAGTGTGCGAACGCGTGTGCAGCGGAGCTCTGCAAAAACATTTTGTGCAGTTTCTGAGTAGGTCTGAACTTACTCAGTCCTTGCGATCACTTCAGTGTTTTTGTTCTCGGAATTTATGTCAGACGCTCGCCCTGCAAACGCCTGGACACGCCTGTGTTTTTCCAAACACTCCCAGAAAATGGTCAGTTGACACTCACAAACGCCCTCTTTCTGTTAATCTCCTTGCGACCGGCTGTGCAAACGGAATCGTCGTAGAAGCCATCGCTGGGTAACGAACCACTGTGTACTCGTACGACGCGCCTGCGCATTGCAGTGCATGCGCAGATTAACCCCGTTCTGCCTTGATCGCTGCGCTGCGAGAATCCGTAGTGATCAACTCGGAATGACCCCCATAGAACAAGGCAGAATACAATATATTATGTTCTATTGACAGATATCTTTTCTCCGGAGGAGTTCGGATTGTTTGAAGGGGAGCCGCGGTCCTGAAAATTATCACGAGGATCTAGTGCCTATCCCAGCATCAATAGAAGCTGTTGTGATTCCACCATAGAGACATACGTGTATAAGTTTATATATACACATTTTATATGTGCTAACACTCTGGATATTAATCAGCGCTATATCATATTTGTTTGCATATATATATATATATATATATATATATATGTATGTAGTGAAGAAGTCCGGCACTCTGACACTGTTTACAGGTGTATATGCTCCGGTGCCCTGCTCTCTGGAAACAGTATACAGCAAGGTAGTGGGCTGGCACTCTAGGAGGCTTTCTTAAGTATGCAAAAGACACAGTTTGATGTCAACGTTTCAGGGTATTACCCCTTTTATCAAGACTTGATAAAAGGGGTAATACCCTGAAACGTTGACATCAAACTGTGTCTTTTGCATACTTAAGAAAGCCTCCTAGAGTGCCAGCCCACTACCTTGCTATATATATATATATATTGTGACAAGAACACTGGGATAGTGTTTGAGGGCAGGTATGTTTGTCCCAGGTTCTTGTCTTACATGTTTTAGAAAATGGAAACTTCTAGGAAAATGCTTTTGTTTTGTTAGAACCTTTTCAGTTTGCTGGAAAAGCTGGATAAGGGCCCTGAGAGAGAGATAGGGCGAGTTCCAGACATTGGGCCCAGTTCGGATCTTTGGCCTCACAGAGGGCTAATCAGGGCTTTCAGCTGTGCAAGAGTCTTATAGAGCTTCTAGCCTGATTAATGTGTGCAGACTGCCTGGGAAGACTGCAGGATCTCTGTGAGAGAAACACGCTTCCTGATACAAGTGAGCTATACAGTGTTTACTGGAGAACTCTGTGTTTTTGTTTAGTGATAGTTAGGAACATCTTGTGTTTAGTTAGTGCCGGACAGGCAAGGTATTTTCTTTTTGTGTTTGTTTTATTTTCTGTGTAATAAAACTGGCTGGGGCCAGTTGTACCAGAAACTGGACTTGTGTGGTTCCTCACTGGCTGCGTGCTGCCATTTACCCCAGGAAACGGCACCTTGCACCCTTACAGTGTTACAATATATATATATATATATTATCGGAGGAACGATTCTCAAAAACTAGGGATGAGCGGGTTCGGTTCCTCGGAATCCGAACCCGCCCGAACTTCAGTTTTTTTTACACGGGGCCGAGCGACTCGGATCTTCCCGCCTTGCTCGGTTAACCCGAGCGCGCCCGAACGTCATCATCCCGCTGTCGGATTCTCGCGAGGCTCGGATTCTATCGCGAGACTCGGATTCTATATAAGGAGCCGCGCGTCGCCGCCATTTTCACACGTGCATTGAGATTCATAGGGAGAGGACGTGGCTGGCGTCCTCTCCGTTTATAGAGAAGAGAGTGAGACAGTAGAGAGAGACACAGTAGTAATTTTGGAGAGCATTAGGAGGAGTACTAGTAGTTACTTGCTGAAGTGATAGATAGTGTGACTGTATTATCTGACTTGTGGGGGAGACACTGACAGTGGGGAGCAATTAGAGTCTGAGAGCAGGACTCAGGAGTACATATAACGTACAGTGCACACTTTTGCTGCCAGAGTGCCACACTGCCATTGTGACCACACTGACCACCAGTATAATATATATTGTGATTGTCTGCTTAGGAGTACTACTTTCAAGTTGCTGATAGTGTGACCACTGACCAGTGACCTGACCACCAGTTTAATAATCACCACCAGTGAGTTTAATATATATATATATATATATAATTGTATATAATATATATATAATATTGTATACCACCTACCCGTGGTTTTTTTTTCTTTCTTTCTTCTTTATACATACTACTATAGTAGCTTACTGTAGCAGTCTGCGGTGCTGCTGAGCTGACAGTGTCCAGCAGGTCCGTCATCAGTCATTACATAATAAATATATATACCTGTCCGGCTGCAGTACTAGTGATATTATATATATATATATATTGATTTCATCTCATTATCATCCAGTCTATATTAGCAGCAGACACAGTACGGTAGTCCACGGCTGTAGCTACCTCTGTGTCGGCAGTCGCTCGTCCATCTATAATTGTATACCACCTACCTGTGGTTTTTTTTTTTCTTTCTTCTTTATACATACTACTATAGTAGCTTACTGTAGCAGTCTGCGGTGCTGCTGAGCTGACAGTGTCCAGCAGGTCCGTCATCAGTCATTACATAATAAATATATCTACCTGTCCGGCTGCAGTACTAGTGTGATATTATATATATATATATATATATATTGATTTCATCTCATTATCATCCAGTCTATATTAGCAGCAGACACAGTACGGTAGTCCACGGCTGTAGCTACCTCTGTGTCGGCAGTCGCTCGTCCATCCATAATTGTATACCACCTACCCGTGGTTTTTTTTTTTCTTTCTTCTTTATACATACTACTATAGTAGCTTACTGTAGCAGTCTGCGGTGCTGCTGAGCTGACAGTGTCCAGCAGGTCCGTCATCAGTCATTACATAATAAATATATATACCTGTCCGGCTGCAGTACTAGTGATATTATATATATATATATATTGATTTCATCTCATTATCATCCAGTCTATATTAGCAGCAGACACAGTACGGTAGTCCACGGCTGTAGCTACCTCTGTGTCGGCAGTCGCTCGTCCATCCATAATTGTATACCACCTACCCGTGGTTTTTTTTTTTCTTTCTTCTTTATACATACTACTATAGTAGCTTACTGTAGCAGTCTGCGGTGCTGCTGAGCTGACAGTGTCCAGCAGGTCCGTCATCAGTCATTACATAATAAATATATATACCTGTCCGGCTGCAGTACTAGTGATATTATATATATATATATTGATTTCATCTCATTATCATCCAGTCTATATTAGCAGCAGACACAGTACGGTAGTCCACGGCTGTAGCTACCTCTGTGTCGGCAGTCGCTCGTCCATCCATAATTGTATACCACCTACCCGTGGTTTTTTTTTTCTTTCTTCTTTATACATACTACTATAGTAGCTTACTGTAGCAGTCTGCGGTGCTGCTGAGCTGACAGTGTCCAGCAGGTCCGTCATCAGTCATTACATAATAAATATATATACCTGTCCGACTGCAGTACTAGTGATATTATATATATATATATATTGATTTCATCTCATTATCATCCAGTCTATATTAGCAGCAGACACAGTACGGTAGTCCACGGCTGTAGCTACCTCTGTGTCTTTTAGTTGTGCCTATTAAAATATGGAGAACAAAAATGTTGAGGTTCCAAAATTAGGGAAAGATCAAGATCCACTTCCACCTCGTGCTGAAGCTGCTGCCACTAGTCATGGCCGAGACGATGAAATGCCAGCAACGTCGTCTGCCAAGGCCGATGCCCAATGTCATAGTACAGAGCATGTAAAATCCAAAACACAAAATATCAGTAAAAAAAGGACTCCAAAATCTAAAATAAAATTGTCGGAGGAGAAGCTTAAACTTGCCAATATGCCATTTACCACACGGAGTGGCAAGGAACGGCTGAGGCCCTGGCCTATGTTCATGGCTAGTGGTTCAGCTTCACATGAGGATGGAAGCACTCAGCCTCTCGCTAGAAAACTGAAAAGACTCAAGCTGGCAAAAGCACCGCAAAGAACTGTGCGTTCTTCGAAATCCCAAATCCACAAGGAGAGTCCAATTGTGCCGGTTGCGATGCCTGACCTTCCCAACACTGGATGTGAAGAGCATGCGCCTTCCACCATTTGCACGCCCCCTGCAAGTGCTGGAAGGAGCACCCGCAGTCCAGTTCCTGATAGTCAGATTGAAGATGTCAGTGTTGAAGTACACCAGGATGAGGAGGATATGACAAGGAGGATTCTGATGGTGAGGTGGTTTGTTTAAGTCAGGCACCCGGGGAGACACCTGTTGTCCGTGGGAGGAATAGGGCCGTTGACATGCCTGGTGAAAATACCAAAAAAATCAGCTCTTCGGTGTGGAAGTATTTCACCAGAAATGCGGACAACATTTGTCAAGCCGTGTGTTGCCTTTGTCAAGCTGTAATAAGTAGGGGTAAGGACGTTAACCACCTCGGAACATCCTCCCTTATACGTCACCTGCAGCGCATTCATAATAAGTCAGTGACAAGTTCAAAAACTTTGGGCGACAGCGGAAGCAGTCCACTGACCAGTAAATCCCTTCCTCTTGTAACCAAGCTCACGCAAACCACCCCACCAACTCCCTCAGTGTCAATTTCCTCCTTCCCCAGGAATGCCAATAGTCCTGCAGGCCATGTCACTGGCAATTCTGACGAGTCCTCTCCTGCCTGGGATTCCTCCGATGCATCCTTGCGTGTAACGCCTACTGCTGCTGGCGCTGCTGTTGTTGCTGCTGGGAGTCGATGGTCATCCCAGAGGGGAATTCGTAAGCCCACTTTTACTACTTCCACCAAGCAATTGACTGTCCAACAGTCCTTTGCGAGGAAGATGAAATATCACAGCAGTCATCCTGTTGCAAAGCGGATAACTGAGGCCTTGACAACTATGTTGGTGTTAGACGTGCGTCCGGTATCCGCCGTTAGTTCACAGGGAACTAGACAATTTCTTGAGGTAGTGTTCCTCCGTTACCAAATACCATCTAGGTTCCACTTCTCTAGGCAGGCGATACCGAGAATGTACACGGACGTCAGAAAAAGACTCGCCAGTGTCCTAAAAAATGCAGTTGTACCCAATGTCCACTTAACCACGGACATGTGGACAAGTGGAGCAGGGCAGGGTCAGGACTATATGACTGTGACAGCCCACTGGCTAGATGTATGGACTCCCGCCGCAAGAACAGCAGCGGCGGCACCAGTAGCAGCATCTCGCAAACGCCAACTCTTTCCTAGGCAGGCTACGCTTTGTATCACCGGTTTCCAGAATACGCACACAGCTGAAAACCTCTTACGGCAACTGAGGAAGATCATCGCGGAATGGCTTACCCCAATTGGACTCTCCTGTGGATTTGTGGCATCGGACAACGCCAGCAATATTGTGTGTGCATTAAATATGGGCAAATTCCAGCACGTCCCATGTTTTGCACATACCTTGAATTTGGTGGTGCAGAATTTTTTAAAAAACGACAGGGGCGTGCAAGAGATGCTGTCGGTGGCCAGAAGAATTGCGGGACACTTTCGGCGTACAGGCACCACGTACAGAAGACTGGAGCACCACCAAAAACGCCTGAACCTGCCCTGCCATCATCTGAAGCAAGAAGTGGTAACGAGGTGGAATTCAACCCTCTATATGCTTCAGAGGTTGGAGGAGCAGCAAAAGGCCATTCAAGCCTATACAATTGAGCACGATATAGGAGGTGGAATGTACCTGTCTCAAGCGCAGTGGAGAATGATTTCAACGTTGTGCAAGGTTCTGCAACCTTTTGAACTTGCCACACGTGAAGTCAGTTCAGACACTGCCAGCCTGAGTCAGGTCATTCCCCTCATCAGGCTTTTGCAGAAGAAGCTGGAGGCATTGAAGGAGGAGCTAAAAGGGAGCGATTCCGCTAGGCATGTGGGACTTGTGGATGGAGCCCTTAATTCGCTTAACAAGGATTCACGGGTGGTCAATCTGTTGAAATCAGAGCACTACATTTTGGCCACCGTGCTCGATCCTAGATTTAAAACCTACCTTGGATCTCTCTTTCCGGCAGACACAAGTCTGCTGGGGTTCAAAGACCTGCTGGTGACAAAATTGTCAAGTCAAGCGGAACGCGACCTGTCAACATCTCTTCCTTCACATTCTCCCGCAACTGGGGGTGCGAGGAAAAGGCTCAGAATTCCGAGCCCACCCGCTGGCGGTGATGCAGGGCAGTCTGGAGCGACTGCTGATGCTGACATCTGGTCCGGACTGAAGGACCTGACAACGATTACGGACATGTCGTCTACTGTCACTGCATATGATTCTCTCACCATTGAAAGAATGGTGGAGGATTATATGAGTGACCACATCCAAGTAGGCACGTCAGACAGTCCGTACTTATACTGGCAGGAAAAAGAGGCAATTTGGAGGCCCTTGCACAAACTGGCTTTATTCTACCTAAGTTGCCCTCCCACAAGTGTGTACTCCGAAAGAGTGTTTAGTGGCGCCGCTCACCTTGTCAGCAATCTGCGTACGAGGTTACTTCCAGAAAATGTGGAGAAGATGATGTTCATTAAAATTAATTATAATCAATTCCTCCGTGGAGACATTGACCAGCAGCAATTGCCTCCACAAAGTACACAGGGAGCTGAGATGGTGGATTCCAGTGGGGACGAATTGATAATTTGTGAGGAGCGGGATGTACACGGTGATATATCGGAGGATGATGATGAGGTGGACATCTTGCCTCTGTAGAGCCAGTTTGTGCAAGGAGAGATTAATTGCTTCTTTTTCGGTGGGGGTCCAAACCAACCCGTCATTTCAGTCACAGTCGTGTGGCAGACCCTGTCACTGAAATGATGGGTTGGTTAAAGTGTGCATGTCCTGTTTATACAACATAAGGGTGGGTGGGAGGGCCCAAGGACAATTCCATCTTGCACCTCTTTTTTCTTTCATTTTTATTTGCGTCATGTGCTGTTTGGGGAGTGTTTTTTGGAAGGGCCATCCTGCGTGACACTGCAGTGCCACTCTAGATGGGCCAGGTGTTTGTGTCGGCCACTAGGGTCGCTTAGCTTACTCACACAGCTACCTCATTGCGCCTCTTTTTTTCTTCTTTGCGTCATGTGCTGTTTGGGGAGTGTTTTTTGGAAGGGCCATCCTGCGTGACACTGCAGTGCCACTCCTAGATGGGCCAGGTGTTTGTGTCGGCCACTAGGGTCGCTTAACTTACTCACACAGCTACCTCATTGCGCCTCTTTTTTTCTTCTTTGCGTCATGTGCTGTTTGGGGAGTGTTTTTTGGAAGGGCCATCCTGCGTGACACTGCAGTGCCACTCCTAGATGGGCCAGGTGTTTGTGTCGGCCACTAGGGTCGCTTATCTTACTCACACAGCTACCTCATTGCGCCTCTTTTTTTCTTCTTTGCGTCATGTGCTGTTTGGGGAGTGTTTTTTGGAAGGGCCATCCTGCGTGACACTGCAGTGCCACTCCTAGATGGGCCAGGTGTTTGTGTCGGCCACTAGGGTCGCTTAGCTTACTCACACAGCTACCTCATTGCGCCTCTTTTTTTCTTCTTTGCGTCATGTGCTGTTTGGGGAGTGTTTTTTGGAAGGGCCATCCTGCGTGACACTGCAGTGCCACTCCTAGATGGGCCAGGTGTTTGTGTCGGCCACTAGGGTCGCTTAGCTTAGTCATTCAGCGACCTCGGTGCAAATTTTAGGACTAAAAATAATATTGTGAGGTGTGAGGTATTCAGAATAGACTGAAAATGAGTGGAAATTATGGTTTTTGAGGTTAATAATACTTTGGGATCAAAATGACCCCCACATTCTATGATTTAAGCTGTTTTTTAGGGTTTTTTGAAAAAAACACCCGAATCCAAAACACACCCGAATCCGACAAAAAAAATTCGGTGAGGTTTTGCCAAAACGCGGTCGAACCCAAAACACGGCCGCGGAACCGAACCCAAAACCAAAACACAAAACCCGAAAAATTTCAAGTGCACATCCCTATCAAAAACTCCCCAAACATCCGTCTGATTTAACAATAGGATCTACTTTCCAATCATCAAATACATTTGTTTTTTCTCTAACGTCCTAGTGGATGCTGGGAACTCCGAAAGGACCATGGGGAATAGCGGCTCCGCAGGAAACTGGGCCCAACTAAAAGAAAGCTTTTAGACTACCTGGTGTGCACTGGCTCCTCCCACTATGACCCTCCTCCAAGCCTCAGTTAGATTTTTGTGCCCGGCCGAGCTGGATGCACACTAGGAGCTCTCCTGAGCTCCTAGAAAGAAAGTATATTTTAGGTTTTTTATTTTACAGTGAGACCTGCTGGCAACAGGCTCACTGCAACGAGGGACTAAGGGGAGAAGAAGCGAACCTACCTGCTTGCAGCTAGCTTGGGCTTCTTAGGCTACTGGACACCATTAGCTCCAGAGGAATCGACCACATGGAACTGGCCTTGGTGTTCGTTCCCGGAGCCGCGCCGCCGTCCCCCTTACAGAGCCAGAAGCAAGAAGAAGTCCGGAAAATCGGCGGCATTAAGACTTCTGTCTTCACCAAGGTAGCGTACAGCACTGCAGCTGTGCGCCATTGCTCCTCATACACACTTCACACTCCGGTCACTGAGGGTGCAGGGCGCTGGGGGGGGGCGCCCTGAGCAGCAATAAAAACACCTTAGCTGGCAAAACAATCACAATATATAGCCCCAGAGGCTATATATGTGATAATTACCCCTGCCAGAATCCTTAAAAAAGCGGGAGAAAAGTCCGCAAAAAAGGGGCGGAGCTATCTCCCTCAGCACACTGGCGCCATTTTTCCCTCACAGCTCCGCTGGAAGGAAGCTCCCTGGCTCTCCCCTGCAGTCTACACTACAGAAAGGGTAAAAAAGAGAGGGGGGGCACTAAATTTAGGCGCAGTAAATATTATAGCAGCTATAGGGGACATAATTCAGTTAGTCCCTGCATTATGTAGCGCTCTGGTGTGTGCTGGCATACTCTCTCTGTCTCCCCAAAGGGCTTCTGTGGGGTCCTGTCCTCTGTTAGAGCATTCCCGGTGTGTGTGCGGTGTGTCGGTACGGCTGTGTCGACATGTTTGATGAGGAAAATTATGTGGAGGCGGAGCAGATGCCTATAGAAGTGATGTCACCCCCTGCGGGGCAGACACCTGAGTGGATGGTTTTATGGAAGGAATTACGTGCAAGTGTCGACTCCTTACACAAAAAATTCGACGACATGCCAAATGCGGGACAGCCGGCTTCTCAGCTCGTGCCTGCCCAGGTGTCTCAAAGGCCATCAGGGGCTCTAAAACGCCCGCTACCTCAGATGGCAGACGCAGATGTCGACACGGATACTGATACCAGTGTCGACGACGATGAGTCTAATCTAATGTCCACTAGGGCCATTCGTTGCATGATTGAGGCAATGAAAGAGGTGTTACACATTTCGGATATAAACCCAGGTACCACTAAAAAGGGTATTATGTTTGGGGAGAAAAAACTACCCGTAGTTTTTCCCCCATCTGAAGAATTAAATGAAGTGTGTGAAGAAGCGTGGGCTTTCCCCGATAAAAGATTGGTAATCTCTAAAAAGTTACTAATGGCGTTCCCTTTCCCGCCAGAGGATAGGGCACGTTGGGAAACACCTCCTAGGGTGGATAAAGCGCTCACACGTTTGTCTAAAAAGGTGCCACTTCCGTCTCCGGATACGGCCGCCCTGAAGGAGCCTGCGGATAGAAAGCAGGAGGCGATCCTGAAGTCTGTATATACACACTCAGGCATTATACTTAGACCAGCTATTGCGTCAGCATGGATGTGCAGTGCTGCCGCTGCATGGTCAGATTCCCTGTCAGAAAATATTGACACCCTAGACAGGGACACTATTCTGCTAACCATAGAGCATATAAAAGACTCAGTCTTATACATGAGAGATGCACAGAGGGAGATCTGCCGGCTGGCATCTAAAATAAGTGCATTGTCCATTTCTGCTAGGAGAGGCTTATGGACTCGGCAGTGGACAGGGGATGCAGATTCCAAAAGGCACATGGAAGTTTTGCCTTATAAGGGTGAGGAGTTATTCGGGGATGGTCTCTCGGACCTGGTTTCCACAGCAACTGCTGGGAAGTCAGCATTTTTACCCCATGTTCCCTCACAGCCTAAGAAAGTGCCGTTTTATCAGGTACAGTCCTTTCGGACCCAGAAAAACAGGCGAGGAAAAGGCGGGTCTTTTCTGTCCAGAGGTAGGGGAAAAAGGCTGCAACAAACAGCAGGTTCCCAGGAGCAAAAGTCCTCCCCCGCTTCTTCCAAGTCCGCCGCATGACGGTGGGGCTCCACAGGCGGAGCCAGGTACGGTGGGGGGCCGCCTCAAAAATGTCAGCGATCAGTGGGCTCGCTCACAGGTGGATCCCTGGATCTTTCAAGTAGTATCTCAGGGGTACAAGCTGGAATTCGAGGCATCTCCCCCCCGCCGTTTCCTCAAATCTGCCTTGCCAACAACTCCCTCGGGCAGGGAGGCTGTGCTAGAGGCAATTCACAAGCTGTATTCCCAGCAGGTGATATTCAAGGTGCCCCTACTTCAACAAGGGACGGGGTTACTATTCCACACTGTTTGTGGTACCGAAACCGGACGGTTCGGTGAGACCCATTTTAAATTTGAAATCCTTGAACACATACATAAAAAAATTCAAGTTCAAGATGGAATCGCTCAGGGCGGTTATTGCAAGCCTGGACGAGGGGGATTACATGGTATCCCTGGACATCAAGGATGCTTACCTGCATGTCCCCATTTATCATCCTCACCAGGAGTACCTCAGATTTGCGGTACAGAATTGCCATTACCAATTCCAGACGCTGCCGTTTGGACTGTCCACGGCACCGAGGGTGTTTACCAAGGTAATGGCGGAAATGATGATACTCCTTCGAAAAAAGGGAGTTTTAATTATCCCGTACTTGGACGATCTCCTAATAAAGGCGAGATCCAGGGAGCAGTTGTTGGTAGGAGTAGCACTATCTCAGGAGGTGCTACACCAGCACGGTTGGATTCTGAATATTCCAAAGTCACAGCTGGTTCCGACGACACGTCTACTGTTCCTGGGAATGATTCTGGACACAGTCCAGAAAAAAGTGTTTCTCCCGGAGGAGAAAGCCAAGGAGCTGTCATCTCTAGTCAGAGACCTCCTGAAACCAAAACAGGTGTCGGTGCATCACTGCACGCGAGTCCTGGGAAAGATGGTGGCTTCTTACGAAGCAATTCCTTTCGGCAGGTACCATGCCAGAATCTTTCAGTGGGACCTGTTGGACCAATGGTCCGGATCACATCTTCAGATGCATCGGCTAATAACCCTGTCTCCAAGAACCAGGGTGTCTCTGCTGTGGTGGCTGCAGAGTGCTCATCTTCTAGAGGGCCGCAGATTCGGCATACAGGACTGGGTCCTGGTGACCACGGATGCCAGCCTTCGAGGCTGGGGGGCAGTCACACAGGGAAGAAACTTCCAAGGACTATGGTCGAGTCAGGAGACTTCCCTACACATAAATATTCTAGAACTAAGGGCCATTTACAATGCCCTAAGTCAGGCAAAACCCCTGCCGGTACTGATCCAGTCAGACAACATCACGGCGGTCGCCCATGTAAACCGACAGGGCGGCACAAGAAGCAGGATGGCAATGGCAGAAGCCACAAGGATTCTCCGATGGGCGGAAAATCACGTACTAGCACTGTCAGCAGTGTTCATTCCGGGAGTGGACAACTGGGAAGCAGACTTCCTCAGCAGGCACGACCTCCACCCGGGAGAGTGGGGACTTCATCCAGAAGTCTTCACACTGATTGTAAATCGTTGGGAACGGCCACAGGTGGACATGATGGCGTCCCGCCTAAACAAAAAACTAGAGAGATATTGCGCCAGGTCAAGGGACCCTCAGGCGATAGCGGTGGACGCTCTAGTGACACCGTGGGTGTACCAGTCAGTTTATGTGTTCCCTCCTCTGCCTCTTATACCAAAGGTACTGAGAATAATAAGGAAACGAGGAGTAAGGACAATACTCGTGGTTCCGGATTGGCCAAGAAGAGCGTGGTGCCCGGAACTTCAAGAGATGATCTCAGAGGACCCATGGCCTCTGCCGCTCAGACAGGACCTGCTGCAGCAGGGGCCCTGTCTGTTCCAAGACTTACCGTGGCTGCGTTTGACGGCATGGCGGTTGAACGCCGGATCCTAAAGGAAAAGGGCATTCCGGAGGATGTCATTCCTACGCTGATTAAAGCCAGGAAAGATGTAACTGTAAAACATTATCACCGCATATGGCGGAAATATGTTGCTTGGTGTGAGGCCAGTAAGGCCCCAACAGAGGAATTTCAGCTGGGTCGATTTCTGCACTTCCTACAGGCAGGAGTGACTATGGGCCTAAAATTAGGCTCCATTAAGGTACAGATATCGGCTCTGTCGATGTTAGGGTCTCCTGCTCTGTGCTGCCACGTCGTCATGGCAACCGGGAGACAAGTGCTAGCGGAGTAACCTGAGCGTAGCTGATACTCCGGTTCGGGTCTTTTGCTGTGCAGTGGTTACAGGCTCTGTACACGGCAGGGGATCCGGTGCTGGTTTTTGTGCTCACAGTCTGTGAGGTCTGAGTGGGGCGTGGACAGCACCTGCTATATAAACCCTCTTCTCAGGTTAGGCAGATGCTGCTGAATCTTTGTTGGTTAGTCAGTTCCTGAAAGCTAGCTAGTACTGTGTAAACTTTGTATTTGTTTGTTGCTTACTGCAAATAGGCCTTGGGATTTGGTATTACACTCTGCCAATCCAGACCTAGCAGTAAGACTGGAGTCAGTCGTTTAACCTGCTGGGGTTCTTTTGCTACTCTGTGAACCTAGCAAGTTTGCGGCTGTATTCTCAGACTTGCCTGCCAAAATCCTTTCTCACTGTGCAAGGTGTTCAGGTGTCAGTTTAGTGGCAGTAAGTTGAACCAGTGCACTGCAAGTGAGGACTAGGATTGTGGAGACTCTCCTTGTGTCTATTATTCCATCTCTGACCAAGGAGTTTACTGCCACACCCGTTGGTAACCCTTTAGGGTTTTGCTGTTGCCCTTAGCAACAGCATTTCGGGTTCTCTACGTATTAAATCACTACATCTTGCTTCTTTCCATCTGAGCATTCCTAATATTAGGGAGACACCCAGTTTCTTAGCCTTTGGGCTTCTCTGTTCACTTTGTATTTATTTTGTTACCCTATCACCTTCTGTGTATGTAATGTCATATTCCCCAGTCTGTCTGTGAGTTCATTTGTTTTGCATCCCTCACTGTTCAGACACCAGTACATTCCTGCTGGTACTGGTGTGCATAACAGTCGATTTTCTTCCAAAAAGAACTAGCTTCACTACCTGAAGTTCAGACATTTGTAAAAGGAGTGCTGCATATTCAGCCCCCTTTTGTGCCTCCAGTGGCACCTTGGGATCTCAACGTGGTGTTGAGTTTCCTAAAATCACATTGGTTTGAGCCACTAAAGACCGTGGATCTAAAATATCTCACGTGGAAAGTGGTCATGTTATTGGCCTTGGCTTCGGCCAGGCGTGTATCAGACTTGGCGGCTTTGTCATTTAAAAGCCCTTATCTGATTTTCCATATGGATAGGGCAGAATTGAGGACTCGTCCCCAGTTTCTCCCTAAGGTGGTATCTGCCTTTCACTTGAACCAACCTATTGTAGTGCCTGCGGCTACTAGCGACTTAGAGGATTCCAAGTTACTGGACGTAGTCAGGGCCTTGAAAATTTATGTTTCCAGGACGGCTGGAGTCAGGAAAACTGACTCGCTATTTATCCTGTATGCACCCAACAAACTGGGTGCTCCTGCTTCTAAGCAGACTATTGCTCGCTGGATTTGTAGCACAATTCAGCTGGCGCATTCTGCGGCTGGACTGCCGCATCCTAAAGCAGTTAAAGCCCATTCTACAAGGAAGGTGGGCTCATCTTGGGCGGCTGCCCGAGGGGTCTCGGCTTTACAACTTTGCCGAGCTGCTACTTGGTCAGGGGCAAACATGTTTGCAAAATTCTACAAATTTGATACCCTGGCTGAGGAGGACCTTGAGTTCTCTCATTCGGTGCTGCAGAGTCATCCGCACTCTCCCCCCCATTTGGGAGCTTTGGTATAATCCCCATGGTCCTTTCGGAGTTCCCAGGATCCACTAGGACGTTAGAGAAAATAAGATTTTACTCACCGGTAAATCTATTTCTCGTAGTCCGTAGTGGATGCTGGGCGCCCATCCCAAGTGCGGATTGTCTGCAATACTTGTACATAGTTATTGTTAACTAAAGGGTTATTGTTATGAGCCATCTGTTGAGAGGCTCAGTTATGTTTCATACTGTTAACTGGATATGGTATCACGAGTTATACGGTGTGATTGGTGTGGCTGGTATGAGTCTTACCCGGGATTCAAAATCCTTCCTTATTGTGTCAGCTCTTCCGGGCACAGTATACTAACTGAGGCTTGGAGGAGGGTCATAGTGGGAGGAGCCAGTGCATACCAGGTAGTCTAAAAGCTTTCTTTTAGTTGTGCCCAGTCTCCTGCGGAGCCGCTATTCCCCATGGTCCTTTCGGAGTTCCCAGCATCCACTACGGACTACGAGAAATAGATTTACCGGTGAGTAAAATCTTATTTTAACATTGATCAAAGTGCACCTAGAATTGTACTTCTGCCAAAGTATAACTGCAAGCTGTGAAATGCGTCGACATGCACCAATCTGTGCCAGCTAAGAGCTGGTGCTCCTTTTGTTGAATGGAAATAGCATTGCACTCTTCCACACATTAAGGAACACCCCTAAATGTGTGGAATAACCATTTTTTATATATTGCCTGAGATAGATAAATATAAATTGTTGCAATATATCTGGAAGTGCAAACTGCACCATGTAATGTCAGAAGTTACTGTTTCATTTACTCACCCTAAACTTGCCTGAAGGATGAATGGGTGAGAGAGCCTTGCTGCCGACAATGAGAGGAAGAGAAGTTAGAGTTGATGGATGAAGAAGACGAGAAGACAGATGGGGTAGATCTGTGGAAAAATAAAACCCCAATCTGCAGCTCACTGATGTCTGATCCCAAGGGCTGGTGCTCTTGGTATGCAAAATTTGTTCTGATGCAGAAAAACAGCCATTCACATGCTGATTGACAGGAAGAGGGCATTTGTGGGTGGTAACTGACCATTTTCTGGGAGTGTCAGGAAAATACGTAGTTATGGTAGATTTACCGTCGATAACTCTATTTCTCCTAAGTCCACAGTATCCACAGGATAAACATTGGGATATGAGGTAGAGTCAGCGGATTGGCACCAACGATCAAAGCTTTCGGCCTCCCAGAATGCAACGGGACCATCCCCTATATCCCTGCCTCCTGGCTCAGGCAATTCAGTTGTTTTCCAAAGCTCAAGGCAGGGGCATCATACAGAGCCCTAATCAGGCGAGAAGAACACACATGCACACACATCCGTACAAGAAGGAAGAGGTTAGTAGATGTAAGGATCCTCAAATCAGGTGCGTCAGGGTGGGATCCCTGTGGATACTGTGGACTTAGGAGAAATAGAGTTATCGACGGTAAATCTACCATAACTACGTATTTCTCCTGCAAGGTCCGCAGATTATCCACAGGATAAACATTGGCATGTCCCAAAGAAATTTTAGTGGAGGGGACACTCCTGATTGGACAGGAGAATCCTTCGCCTGAATGCAGCATCCTGAGAGGCAAAGGTATTAATGGCATAATGTCTAATGAATGTGTTAATGGAAGACCATGTGGCTGCCTTACATATCTGTTTAGCTGAAGCACCACGCTGTGCTGACCATGAAGGACCTTACGAGTAGAGTGAGCAGAGACAATGGCCGGAACAGGGAGATCAGCTTTAGAATATGCTTCTGAAATCGTCATCCGAAGCCACCTCGCTAGTGTCTGCTTGTCAGTGGGATATCCTCTCTTTTGAAATCCGTAGAGAACAAAGAGAGTGTCTGTCTTTCTGATGGCACTGGTATGATCCATGTAGAACCTTTGAAGCACGGACTACGTCCAACGATGCATCTCCCGCAGAAAAGTCTGGCCCTTGGAAAGCCAGGACTACAATTTCTTCGTTAAGGTGTAATTTAGATACCACCTTAGGAAGATAACCAGATTTGGTTCTGAGAACTGCTCTATCTGGATGAAATATCAGAAAAGGAGGACGACATAACAATGCCCCTAAGTCTGAAACTCTTCTAGCTGAAGCAATAGCCAGTAAAAAGAGAACTTTAGCTGTCAAACATTTAAGATCCATTTGCTTCAGTGGTTCAAATGGGGCAACTTGAAGTGCCTTTAGGACTAAACTTAGGAGTTGTAGGAGGAAAAAAGGGAGCTTGGATGTGAAGCACTTCTTGGAAAAAAGTGCGAACATCCTGTAGGTTAGCAATTTTCTTTTGAAACGATACAGTCAATGCTGACACCTGAACTCTCAAGGAAGCCACCTGCAGACCTTTGTCCATTCCTGCCTGAAGGAATGCTAGGACTCTGGAAACTCTGAAAGACCTAGGGTCAAATTTCCTGTCACTACACCACTGAATATAGGCCTGCCATATTCAGTAATAAATGCGAACTGAGGATGGTTCCTTGCTCTGAGCATTGTTTAAATTACCTGTTATGAGAATCCTCTTGCTTTCAGGATGGAAGTCTCAAGAGCCACGCCGTCAAAGACAGCCAATCCAGATGCTTGTAATATCAAGGACCTTGAGAAAGTAGATCTGAACGTTGAGGGAGTAGGAATGGAGTATCCACCGACAGTCCCTGAAGATCTGTGTACCAATGTCTTCTGGGCCAAGCCGGAGCTATTAGTATCACGGCGCCCTTTCCCTGTTTTACCTTTCGCATCACCCTGGGTAAGACAGCGATCGGTGGAAACACATAGGCCAGACGAAAGTCCCATCTTATTGACAGGGCATACACAAAGGTCGCTTTGGGATCCTTTGTCTTTGACCCGTATGTGGGAACTTTGTTGTTCTGATGGAAAACCATGAGATCTATCCGGTAACCTCCACTTGTCTACCAGAGTCTGGAAGACCTCGGTGTGTAAAGCCTATTCGTTTGCATGAATGGTGCGTCAACTGAGAAAATCCGCTTCCCAGTTTAGTACTCCCGGAATGAACACTGTGGCCAAGGCTGGATGATGAAGTTCTGCCCACCTTAACGTGCGGCTTACCTCCTTCATTGCATTTTGTCTGCGAGTTCCTCTCTGATGATTGAGGTTCGCTACTGCCATTGCATTGTCCGCGCAAGTTTGAACTGGTTTCCCCTGAAGAATGTCCTTTGCCTGAATGAGTGCCACATATATGGTCTGAAGCTCCAATATATTTATTGGCAGGCAACTTTCTTCCTTGGTCTACAGCCCCTGGAAGCAACTTTTTTCTGACACTGCTGCCCAGCCCTGAAGACTGGCATCCGTTGTCAGAACCTCCCAATCTGAGATTCAAAGCGGTCTCCCTTTGTCCGGATTGGATGTCTGTAGCCACCAGGCTAACAACCTCCGTGCTTCCAGAGGAAGGACCATAGTCTGAGTTTTTATTATCTGATGTAACCCATTCCATTGGGAAAGGATCAGATGTTGAAGAGGCCTTGAGTGGAATTGAGTATACTCCACCATGTCGAATGTCGACACCATAGATCCCATCACACACATAGCTGCGTGAATGGATACCTTTTGACTGTGTAGCAGCTCCTGAATCCTCAACTGTATTGTGGATATTTTGTTCGGAGGTAAAATCACTCTCTGAAGACCATAATCCAATACAGCCTCAAGTGTGTCATATGTTGTGACGGAACCAGAGACGACTTTGCCCAATTTATGATCCAGCCGTATTTCTGTAAACAAGCTATTGTCTGTTGCAGATGACACTGAAGCAATTCTTTAGACCTTGCCAGGATTAATAGGTTTTCGAGGTATGGAAAAATCCTTATCCCCTGTTGACGGAGATAAGTCGTCATTACCACCATAATTTTGGTGAACACTCTTGGAGCAGGGCCGAAACTAGGGGGGGGCTAGGGGGGCAGGCGACCTGGGCGCCGGATTGGAAGGGGCGCCGAGACCCCCTAACACCCGCCGCGGCACTTTTAAACCCCCTTCTCCCGAGTGCCCAGCTCGGAGGGCGGGGTTTCGCGGAATGAAGCGATTGCGTCGTGACGTCACGGCGCAAGCGCGTCATTCCACGAAACCCCGCCGGAGGAGGGAGAAGGGGGAGCCGCGCAGACGAGGAGGGAGAGGCGGCTGAAGAGCGGCGAGAACCGCTTCAAATGTAAGTCAGCCCCTCTCCCTTTCTCTCTCTCTCTCTCTCTCCCTCCACCACCTGCCGCAATGTGTAAAATGGGGACCTGTGCCTGCCGCAATGTGTAAAATGGGGACACTTGCCAGCGTACTGTGTAAAATGGGGACCTGTGCCTGCCGCAATGTGTAAAATGGGGACACTTGCCAGCGTACTGTGTAAAATGAGGATCCTGTGCCTGCCGCAATGTGTAAAATGGGGACACTTGCCAGCGTACTGTGTAAAATGGGGACCTGTGCCTGCCGCAATGTGTAAAATGGGGACACTTGCCAGCGTACTGTGTAAAATGGGGACCTGTGCCTGCCGCAATGTGTAAAATGGGGACACTTTTTCCTGCCGCAATGTGTAAAATGGTGACACTTTTTCCTGCCGCAATGTGTAAAATGGGGACACTTTTTCCTGCCGCAATGTGTAAAATGGGGACACTTGCCAGCGTACTGTGTAAAATGGGGACACGTGCCTGCCGCAATGTGTAAAATGGGGACACTTGCCAGCGTACTGTGTAAAATGGGGACCTGTGCCTGCCGCAATGTGTAAAATGGGGACACTTTTTCCTGCCGCAATGTGTAAAATGGTGACACTTTTTCCTGCCGCAATGTGTAAAATGGGGACACTTTTTCCTGCCGCAATGTGTAAAATGGGGACACTTGCCAGCGTACTGTGTAAAATGGGGACACGTGCCTGCCGCAATGTGTAAAATGGGGACACTTTTTCCTGCCGCAATGTGTAAAATGGGGACACTTGCCAGCGTACTGTGTAAAATGGGGACACGTGCCTGCCGCAATGTGTAAAATGGGGACACTTTTTCCTGCCACAATGTGTAAAATGGGGACACCTGTCAGCCGCAATGTGTAAAATGGGGTCACCTGTCTGCCGCAATGTGTAAAATGGGGACACTTTTTCCTGCTGCAATGTGTAAAATGGGGACACCTGTCTGCCGCAATGTGTAAAATGGGGTCACCTGTCTGCCGCAATGTGTAAAATGGGGAATGGGGACACTTGCCTGTCGTACTGTGTAAAATGGGGACACTTTTTCCTGGATATGAAATTTATGTTAGAAAAGGCAGTTTTTCAGGTAAAAAAGTTCTGAAAGAGATATATATATATATATATATATATATATATATAATATTTTTATTCATTTTTTTTATTATTATTTTTTATTTATTGTAAAATATATATATTTTTTTTTTGCGGGGGGGGGGGGGGGGTGTCAAATGACTACCTTGCCCCGGGTGACAAAAATCCTAGTTTCGGCCCTGCTTGGAGTTATAGCAAGTCCATATGGCAGGGCCTGAAACTCTAAGTGTTGCTGGAGGATAGCAAACCTGAGATAGCACTGATGGGACTATGCTACAAGAACATGCAGGTAAGCATCCTGGATATCCAGGGATACCATCAAATCCTCCGGCTCCATGGCCAAAATAATGGAATGTAAAATCTCCATTTGAAAGCGAGGCACCCAAATGTACTTGTTCAGCACCTTGATATTGAGTATGGGCTGGAACGACCCATTCGGCTTCTGAACTAGAAACAGGTTGGTATAAAAACCTTGTCCTTGTTACACAGGAAGAACTGATTGAAGCAACTTCTGAACTACCTCTTGTAAGGCCCTGGCCTTTGTTTCTACTGTAGGCAAACGCATAACCGTGAGATACCGCTTCTTGCACATAACCCTTTCCTTTTGTGTTTCCTTGGGTCCGAAAGGGCCGAAAAAGCTGGAAACCTAGCTTTGGATTTGTGGGTAGAAGAAGACTTAACTTTGTTGGATTCTGCCTCTGACTCCAAAATACTGTTTAATTATTTACCAAAAAGAATATCTCCAGTAAAAGGCAAAGACTCTGAAACCTTCTTGTTCTCTGAGTCAGCTTTCCATGTAGGTAGCCAGACAGCTCTGTGAGCTGTTACTGCTGAGGCTGATGCTTGAGAGGCAATAGTACCCATGTCCAAGGCTGCTTCTTCCATAAAAATAGCTGCCTGTTTAATATGTGCAATATGGGATTTTTGCTCTCTAGATGCAAATGAAAGATCATGCTCCAATGCATCAGCCTAGGCCACCACTGCTTTTGCCATCCTTGCTGAAGCCATGGCTGGTCTTACAATTGCCCCCGACAAGTAGAAAATGTTTTTATAAAACAAAATCTATTTTTCAATCCGTAACATCTTTTAATGATGTTGAAGGCAAAGGCAATGAAGTTTTTTGCACCAATCGAATGACTTGTGTATCTACTTTGGGAGCCACATCCCTCTTTAAACAGTCCCCAGCTGGAAGAGGATAATGCGAATTCCATTTCTTTGGAATTTTAAACTTCACACTGGGTGTGACCCAAGCCTCTTGTATAATCTCCGGCAGCTGTTCTTACTCCAGAAATTCAGTTCTGACTGTTTTGGGAAGTTTAAACACAGGAGACTTGGATTTTAACAAAGACTCTGCTGCCTCCTCTAAGGATAGAATGGCTTTCATAGCACTAACTAGCTCAGGTATGTCCACTGAGCTGGGACCTTCATCCTCATCTCTGTATGCAGAACCAGAATGCAAGGAATCCTCATCCGATGTGTCCCCGTCTGAAACGTGTAGACTGTGAAGATGTTGTTTCATGTCTGTGTGATATACCTTCCCCAGGCCTTTCAGTCTGCTTTTGTTGAAAGGCTGCAGATTCCTTGTCTGGATGTGATGAAACCTAGGGAGAATGTTGCATGTAAGGGTTAATAGGGTAACCTATCCCTGGTATAGGAGCTGGCACTGTTCGCTCAGCTATATTGGATAATGTCTGTGCTAAATCTGCCCATGGGGGTTCGATTTGAACCTGTGCCTGCCTTGGATTATTCAGGAGGCTTTGATGAAAACTAAAACAATTTGCACATAATCAATTTTGATCCTGAGAGGTTGCAGGACAAACATGAAATCAGTGTTGTTGCTGCTGTGGAGAGTGTATCCTCCTCAACCTTGCCTCTCTTAAACATGATAAACAAATCACACACCTGTATGGTGTTAACTACACAATTTGTGACTAAAATCACTTTAAAGCTTGTTAAAGTGACATACAATCCGATCCCTCCCTGCCTTGCACCAGCATTGAGGATCGGTATCATACAGACAAAGGGGGTGCAGATGCACTATACGATCATTACATGTCAATATAATACATAAGAGATTGTCGGTATATCGTTGGCCAATATATTGGCCTGCCCACCAATTGTCCAGGTCACCTCTTGTCGAGCAGGTCCCTAACACTATGGGGTCAACATCTGGGGCGCAGGGAACCCCGAAACGCTATCCAGCAAAGGACTCCCCCAGGGCATCACACTAAAGAATAGTGATAGTAAAGTGGTATAAGGCATAGGTATATGAAGTTCGCTACTATATGTTCAAAAGTAGAGAGTATGTGAAAAAAATGTGCTTACATGAATAATAAACAAACATGATATAAAAAGTGACTGTGTATTTAAATGGTTATGCCCTGAGACAGCCCCACCAGAACAGCCCGGGGACCCCACGTCCAAATGCCAACCCCAAATTTTCTGACACTATATACAAATAAATAGTACTTACTTAGAATTATGCCTGTGTCACAGCGCAGTCCATGCTGGTTCCCTGCTTAAAAACATAGAGGGTGGTGGGGGGAGGGGTGCCAATCTAGTTTGAGGCATTCTCAGATCTCAGGGGCCAAATCTAATAGAGTGAGAGTTTCAAAAACTGAGAGATTTGGTAAGGTTTTGCAGTTTTTTTTAAAGTGGCAATCATTTACACAGCAAGATCAACCTGGTTTTGCAGTGTAAATGATTGCCACTTTAAAAAAACCTGAAAAACCTTACCAAATCTCTCACTTTCTGAAACTCTCACTCTATTACATTTGGCCCCAGGTGTGTATTTCTACACATGTACATAGTAGGGGAAATGGCTCTAAATTGCACACCCTCCAGTAATGAAAGGTGCTATGCTGCTGAGAATAAAGTAGTATACACAGACAGACAAAGGGGGTGCAGATGCACTATACGATCATTATTACATGTCAATTTAAAATAATATATCATAAGAGGTTGTCGGTATATCGTTGGCCAATGATATCGGCCTGCCCACCAATCGTCCAGGTCACCTTTTGTCGAGCACTTACTCCTTTACTTGCTTGTATTTGTATCGATGTAAAACATTAGCAGATATCCATTTTTCTCTTACGTCCTAGAGGATGCTGGGGACTCCGTAAGGACCATGGGGTATAGACGGGCTCCGCAGGAGACATGGGCACTATGAAGAACTTTAGAATGGGTGTGCACTGGCTCCTCCCTCTATGCCCCTCCTCCAGACCTCAGTTAGATCCTGTGCCCAGAGGAGATTTGGTACATTACAGGGGAGCTCTCCGAGTTTCTCTGAAAAATAATTTTGTTCGTTTTTTTATTTTCAGGGAGCACTGCTGGCAACAGGCTCCCTGCATCGTGGGACTGAGGAGAGAGAAGCAGACCTACTTAAGTGATAGGCTCTACTTCTTAGGCTACTGGACACCATTAGCTCCTGAGGGAGTCGGAACGCAGGTCTCCCCTCGGCGTTCGTCCCAGAGCCGCGCCGCCGTCCTCCTCACAGAGCCGGAAGATAAAAGCCGGGTGAGTATAAGAAGAAAAGAAGACATCTAAAGCGGCAGAAGACTTCAGATCTTCCCTGAGGTAAGCGTGCAGCGGTAACGCTGCGCGCCATTGCTCCCACACACAACACACACTAGGAGGCACTGATGGGTGCAGGGCGCAGGGGGGGTGCCCTGAGCAGCAATATAAACCTCTAAATTAATATAAACCTCTAAATACATTTATATGTATATAGGCTGCGGAGGCAGTAATTATAAAAATCCCCCGCCAGTTTTATACATTTGAGCAGGACCGAAGCCCGCCGCTGGAGGGGGCGGAGCTTGGTCCCTCAGCACTAACCAGCGCCATTTTCTCCACAGAGCACTGCAGAGAGGCTGGCTCCCCGGTCTCTCCCCTGCTGAACACGGTGACACAGTGCTGAAAAGAGGGGGGGGGGGGGCACTTGTAAGGCGCAGTGAGTGTATTACACAGTTAATTATATATAAAAGCGCTATATTATCTGGGAAATTGTTTCCAGTGTCAGTTGGCGCTGGGTGTGTGCTGGCATACTCTCTCTCTCTCTCTCTGTCTCTCCAAAGGGCCTTATTGGGGAACTGTCTCCTTATAACTATATCCCTGTGTGTGTGGGGGTGCCGGTACGAGTGTGTCGGCATGTCTGAAGCGGAAGGCTCATCTAAGGAGGAGGTGGAGCATATGATTGTGGTGTCTCCGTCGGCAACGCCGACTCATGATTGGTTGGACATGTGGAATGTTTTAAATGCAAATGTGACCTTATTACATAAGAGAATGGACAAAGCAGAGTCCAGGGAAAAAGCAAGGAATCAATCCATGGCTTCGACTGTGTCACAGGGCCCTTCAGGGTCTCAAAAACGTCCCCTATCCCAAATAGCAGACACTGATACCGACACGGATTCTGACCCCAGTGTCGACTATGATGATGCAAGGTTACACCCAAGGATGGCCAAAAGTATTCATTATATGATTATTGCAATAAAAGATGTTTTGCATATCACAGATGACCCCTCTGTCCCTGACACGAGGGTGCGCATGTATAAGGATAAGAAACCTGAGGTAACCTTTCCCCCATCTCATGAGCTGAACGAGTTATTTGAAAAAGCTTGGGAAATTCCAGACAAAAAACTGCAGATTTCCAAGAGGATTCTTATGGCGTATCCTTTCCCTGCATACGGGTGCTTTACTCAGACCGGCAATAGCATCGGCATGGGTATGTAGCGCGGTTGCAGCTTGGACAGATACCTTGTCAGCTGACATTGATACCCTAGACAGGGATACCATTTTATTGACCTTAGGTCACGTTAAAGACGCAGTCTTATATATGAGAGACGCTCAAAGAGACGTTGGGCTGCTAGGTTCGAGAGCCAACACCATGGCGATTTCTGCTAGGCGAGTCCTGTGGACCCGCCAATGGACGGGTGATGCCGACTCAAAGAAGCATATGGAGGTTTTACCATACAAAGGTGAAGTTTTATTTGGGGAAGGTCTCGCGGACCTGGTTGCCACAGCTGCCGCGGGTAAATCTACTTTTTTGCCTTTTGTTCCCCCACAGCAAAAGAAAACTCCACAATATCAGATGCAGTCCTTTCGGTCGTATAAGTCCAGAAGAGGTCGGGGCTCATCCTTCCTCGCCAGAGGTAAGGGTAGAGGGAAGAGAACACCTGCTTCGGCTAGTTCCCAGGAGAAGAAGTCCTCCCCGGCTTCTACTAAATCCACCGCATGACGCTGGGGCTCCACTGAGGGAGTCCGCACCGGTGGGGGCACGTCTTCGACTCTTCAGCCAGGTCTGGGTTCTGTCAGACGTGGATCCTTGGGCGATGGATATTGTATCCCAAGGCTACAAACTGGAATTCGAAGAGGTGCCCCCTTGCCGATTTTTCAAGTCGGCCTTGCCAGCTTCTCCCCCAGAGAGGGAAGTAGTGTTAGCTGTAATTCAAAAGCTGTGTCAACAGCAAGTGATTGTCAAGGTTCCCCTAGTCCAACAGGGGAAAGGGTACTATTCAACCCTGTTCGTGGTCCCGAAGCCGAATGGTTCGGTCAGACCCATTTTAAATCTAAAATCCCTAAACCTGTACTTGAAAAAGTTCAAATTCAAGATGGTATCACTCCGGGCTGTGATCTCCAGTCTGGAAGGGGGGGATTTTATGGTGTCACTCGACATAAAGGATGCATACCTTCATGTCCCCATATATCCTCCTCATCAGGCGTACCTGAGATTCGCTGTACAGGACTGTCATTACCAGCTTCAGACGCCGTTTGGGCTTTCCACGGCCCCGAGGATTTTCACCAAGGTGATGGCGGAGATGATGGTGCTCCTGCACAGGCAGGGAGTCACAATTATCCCATACTTGGACGATCTCCTGATAAAAGCGAGATCGAGAGATCAATTGCAGAAGAGCGTGTCGCTCTCCATGAGAGTGCTACAACAACACGGTTGGATTCTTAATCTGCCAAAGTCACAATTGATTCCAACGACTCGACTATCATTCCTAGGCATGATTCTGGACACGGAACAGAAGAGGGTTTTTCTCCCGATGGAGAAAGTCTGGGACCACCAGAACATGGTCAGAGACCTGCTAAAACCAAAAAGAGTGTCTGTTCAAAAATGCACTCAAGTTCTGGGGAAAATGGTGGCAGCCTAAGAGGCCATCTCCTTCGGCAGGTTTTATGCAAGGACATTTCAGTGGGACCTCCTGGATAAGTGGTCTGGGTCTCATCTACAAATACATCAGAAGATAAGCCTGTCCCCAAGGGCCAGGGTGTCTCTCCTGTGATGGCTGCAAAGTGCTCACCTTCTAGAGGGTCACAGGTTCAGCATTCAAGACTGGTTCTGGTGACCACGGACGCGAGCCTCCGAGGATGGGGAGCAGTCACACAAGGAAGAAATTTTCAGGGGCTATGGTCAAGCCAGGAGATTTGTCTACACATCAACATACTGGAATTGAGGGCCATATACAACGATCTACGACAAGCGGAGAATCTTCTTCACGACCTACCGATTCTGATTCAATCAGACAACGTCACAGCCGTGGCTCATGTAAACCGCCAAGGAAGGTCAAGGAGCAGAGTGGCAATGGCGGAAGCCACCAGGATTCTTCGCTGGGCGGAAAATCACATAAGCGCTCTGACAGCGGTCTTCATTCCGGGAGTGGACAACTGGGAAGCAGACTTCCTCAGCAGACACGATCTCCATCCAGGAGAGTGGGGACTTCATCAAGAAGTTTTTACAGAGATAACAAGTCTTTGGGGAATTCCTCACATAGACATGATGGCATCCCGCCTCAACAAGAAGCTTCGGAGGTATTGTGCCAGGTCAAGGGACCCTCAGGCAGTAGCGGTGGACTCCCTGGTGACACCACGGGTGTTTCAGTAGGTCCATGTATTCCCCCCTCTTCCTCTCATCTCAAAAATATTGAGAATCATAAGACAAAAAAAAAGTGCAAACAATACTCATTGTTCCAGATTGGCCTCGAAGGGCCTGGTATTCAGATCTTCAGGAGATGCTCACAGAAGATCCGTGGCCTCTTCCTCTCAGGGAGGACCTGTTGCAACAGGGGCCCTGCGTGTTCCAAGACTTACCGCGGTTACATTTGAAGGCAAGGCGGTTGAACACCGAATCCTAGCTGGGAAAGGTATTCCGGAGGAAGTCATCCCTACTCTGATAAAGGCTAGGAAGGAGGTGACGGCGAAACATTATTACCGTATCTGGAGGAAGTATGTATCTTGGTGTGAAGCCAAGAATGCTCCTACGGAAGATTTCCATCTGGTCAGTTTTCTCCACTTTCTACAGACAGGAGTGGATATGGGCCTAAAATTAGGCTCCATTAAGGTACAGATTTCGGTCCTGTCTATTTTCTTTCAGAAAGAATTGGCTTCTCTCCCAGAAGTCCAGACTGTTGTAAAGGGAGTGCTGCACATCCAGCCTCCTTTTGTGCCCCCAGTGGCACCATGGGACCTTAACGTGGTGTTACGGTTCCTGAAGTCTCACTGGTTTGAACCTCTTCAAACGGTTGAATTAAAATTTCTCAATTGGAAGGTGGTCATGTTGTTGGCCTTGGCATCTGCAAGGCGGGTGTCTGAATTGGCGGCCTTGTCTCACAAGAGCCCCTATTTGATTTTCCACATGGAAAGAGCAGAGTTAAGGTGGTTTCTTCATTTCATATGAACCAACCTATTGTGGTGCCTGTGGCTACGGGTGACTTGGAGGATTCCAAGTCCCTGGATGTAGTCAGGGCTTTAAAAATCTATGTAGCCAGGACGGCTCGGTTAGGAAAACAGAAGCACTGTTTGTTCTGTATGCAGCCAACAAAGTTGGCGCTCCTGCTTCGAAGCAGACTATTGCTCGCTGGATCTGTAACACGATTCAGCAGGCTCATTCTACGGCAGGATTACCGTTACCAAATTCGGTAAAGGCCCATTCCACTAGGAAGGTGGGCTCTTCTTGGGCGGCTGCCCGAGGCGTCTCAGCTTTACAGCTTTGCCGAGCAGCTACCTGGTCGGGTTCAAACACTTTTTTGCAAAGTTCTATAAGTTTGATACCCTGGCTGATGAGGACCTTGCGTTTGCTCAGTCAGTGCTGCAGTGTTGTCCGCACTCTCCCGCCCGGTCTGGAGCTTTGGTATAAACCCCATGGTCCTTACAGAGTCCCCAGCATCCTCTAGGACGTAAGAGAAAATAAGATTTTAAACCTACCGGTAAATCTTTTTCTCCTAGTCCGTAGAGGATGCTGGGCGCCCGTCCCAGTGCGGACAAAATCTGCAAGGCTTGTATATAGTTGTTGCTTACATAAGGGTTATGTTACAGTTGAGATCAGTCTTTAGCTGATACTGTTTTGTTCATACTGTTAACTTGTTGCGTATATTCCAGGTTGTACGGTGTGGATGGTGTGGGCTGGTATGAATCTTGCCCTTAGATTAACAAAATCCTTTCCTCGTATTGTCCATCTCCTCTGGGCACAGTTTCTCTAACTGAGGTCTGGAGGAGGGGCATAGAGGGAGGAGCCAGTGCATACCCATTCTAAAGTTCTTTATAGTGCCCATGTCTCCTGCGGAGCCCGTCTATACCCCATGGTCCTTACAGAGTCCCCAGCATCCTCTACGGACTAGGAGAAAATTGTTTACCGGTAGGTTTAAAATCCTATTTTTAAGACCCTGTGATACAATACTGTAAGGCAATTCTACTAATCTGGACATGGGGTTAATTCAGAGTTGATCGCAGCAGCAAATTTGTTAGCAGTTGGGAAAAAACATGGGGGTAATTCCAAGTTGATCGCAGCAGGATTTTTGTTAGCAATTGGGCAAAACCATGTGCACTGCAGGGGAGGCAGATATAACATGTGCAGAGAGAGTTAGATTTGGGTGGGGTGTGTTCAATCTGCAATCTAATTTGCAGTGTAAAAATAAAGCAGCCAGTATTTACCCTGCACAGAAATAAAATAACCCACCCAAATCTAACTCTTTCTGCACATGTTATATCTGCCTCCCCTGCAGTGCACATGGTTTTGCCTAATTGCTATCAAAAATCCTGCTGCTATCAACTTGGAATTACCCCCCATGTGCACTTCAGGTGGGGCAGATATAACATTTGCAGAGAGTTAGATTTGGGTGGGTTATATTGTTTCTGTGCAGGGTAAATACTGGCTGCTTTATTTTTACACTGCAATTTAGATTTCAGTTTGAATACACCCTACCCAAATCTAGCTCACTCTGCTCATGTTATATCTGCTCCCCTGCAGTGCACATGGGGGGTCATTCCGACCTGATCGCTCTCTGCAGTTTCTCGCAGCGATCGGGTCGGGACTGCACATGCGCCAGCGCCGCAGTGCGCCGGCGCATGCCAGCCGTCATTGCCTAGCGATCTCCTATGAGGCGGTCGCTGGTTGGGAGGGGGATGGACAGCGGCTTTAAGCGTGGTCCGTCCAACGCAGGCGTGGACGGACCGTTGTGGGGGCGGGCCACGGCGGCTGCGTGACTTTACACGCAGCCGCTGCGGGCCGTGGAGCGACGAGTAGCTCCCGGCCAGCACGCTAAAGCTTCGCTGGTCGGGAGCTACTCCTGAAGTTCAAAGGCATCGCCGCTGTGCGATGCCTTTGCACTTCTGCGGGGGAGGCCGACACTGACATGCGGGGCGGACTAGCTCTGTGCTGGGCGTCCTCCCGCATATTGGTCTGAATGATCGTAGCTGTGCTAAATTTAGCACAGCTACGATCAACTCGGAATGACCCCCATGGTTTTGCCCATTAGCTAACAAATTTGCTGCTGCGAACAACTCTGAATTAGTCCCATGATGCTAAAGTCTTTCATTCGCCAAACTGACATTCTAACACTGTTCTATATAATATATACTAAGCTTCTATTCTATATTTGATTGTTTTATTATTGTTTTCCTATGTTATCCAATGTATTTTATTATGTTTTTTCTTCTATTGTATGTCCATATTCTATGTTTGCAAGCTATACATTATGCTGTGCTGATAAAACAATACAGGTATATACGTACATTCCTAGTGAGTCTCATTTCTCTACTGACTTCAGGGTTAATAAAGCTATTTCCTCTAAGACCTGTGGAGGTCCTATTATTAGAGAGGCTTGGGTCATAATTAATGAATGTCAATGTCAAGGTGCCATATGGACAGAGACCTGTACAGTATGAAATGCAGCCCCCAAGACGGAGAACAGCTTGTAAATGTTGGGCTGGCGTATGTGTGTTTAATTAACTTTGGATGCAGGTTGGTTATGTACATTAGCATAAGCAGGTGGCACAATAATTGAAGCCAGAAATAATATTATTCTTTAGAAATCATTGTTTAACATTCTGCAAATCTAAACCTAACCCGTACTTCTGTAACCAGGATGAATGGAAGTAATTTATTACTTGTATAGATTGCCAGGATGATCTGCAATGCAGTATAGTGCAAAGAATACAACAAGCACATTAAAACAATTAGCACTGGTTTGCACATGGTAACAAAGCAATGAACTTGATAACCTTGTATATTGTAAGTGACAGAAAAATGGAGGAAGATGGGAGAAACAGAAGGGAATAATGGGATAGTTCATACTAAAATGGTGCATGGCCTACATCACAAAACTTACCCGGAAAGGCTAAAAGATCTTAACATGTATAGTTTGGAGGAGAGAAGGGAAAGGGGGGACATGATAGAAACTTTCAAATATATCAAGGGTCTTAACAAAGTTCAGGAGGGAAACATTCTTCAAAGGAAAAGAAGTATTAGAACTCGAGGGCATACATTGAGACTGGAGGGGGGGAGGTTCAGGGGAAATTTAAGGAAAAATTACTTCACAGAAAGGGTAGTGGATAAGTGGAATAGCCTCCCATCAGAGGTGGTAGAGGCTAAGACTGTAGGGCAATTTAAACATGCTTGGGACAGGCATATGAATATCCTTACAAAGAATTAAGGTTAAAAAAGGGTTGAGATTGCCTAAAGGATAAAATAAAAAAGGGGCAGACTAGATGGGCCAAGTGGTTCTTATCTGCCGTCAAATTCTATGTTTCTATGTTACTTGCCTACTCTCCCGGAATGGCTGGGAGGCTCCCGAAAATCGGGTGACCCTCCCGGCCCCCCGGAAGAGCAGGCAAGTCTCCCGATTCTTGAGCTTGCCCCTTGCCGTCCGCCCACTTAGTGTATAAAGTGGACGGTCCGGGGCAGTTGATGATGCGATTCTTGCTGAATCGCGTCATCATAGCCACACACCCTGCAGTATAATGCCGGTGATCGAGGCATTATAGAGCGGGAGCGTGGCTTAAAGGAGGTGCCACTGTAACCCCGCCCCCACCCTGCTACCGCCCCATCCCGCCTCCGGTCCACCCCCTCCTCGTGTCACAGCCCTCCCCTGCCCCCCTGCTAAGCCGACCTGGCTGCTCTCTACCAGAGAGAGCAGCCAGGATGTTGGCATGTATGGGGTAGTTTGAATAGGCAGATGCCGATGTGGTTCATAAGAACTGTTGTGATAATGTCTCAGAATAACAGTATTACAGTTATTTCACTTCAGAGGAGACATGCAGGTGAATTATAAATTAGCTGTGGAATCTATTGCTTTATCTGATGTGTGAGCAGTAGTTTGCACACGTGTGGTCCCCCAAAATCAAGCAGATTGCCTACTACCGTAATAAACAGGCCACAGCAGTTAAAGCTGGGTACACACGACACGATGTACCGTTTGTGGGTCGGTGGGTGTGTACACACATTATGTCAGTGAACAACGTCATTCACAGACAAATCAAGTTGGCTTAGCACAGCTGATGTTGATATATCTGCAGATATATCGGCGTATCTGACTGTGTGTACGGGTGACCCGCCAACCACTTATACACTTGCTGCAGGGACTGCTGATGACACAGACACATCAAGCAGCTAGTCTGTGGCATGTAAGCTTATCAGAATCGGCTGTTGGGTTGGCGGATATGGCGGTCTGTAGACAGGTCAGGTAAGTGTGTACCCAGCCTTAAGGAGAGGGGAAGCACTCCATCATAATGATCTTACTGCATGTAATAACAAATATAAACATTGCACCTGATTCAGGCATGTACACAATACAGTAGCAGCTGTGACGACTGTCTGTGATCTGCATTGGGTAATCGGCAAAAACATGGGCCATCTGAGTATCCCTCAGATTACCTGAGGGATCCCGGTTTCGTTGCGCCTACAGAATAAGGGGCGACACACCCACGTTTTGTAAAACAATCACCGTTTTTTTTACCAGTGGCTAGTAGTGCCACGGCTTTGGTGAACTGCATGTGATCTCGCACATAGAGATCTGCACATGCGCAGATTTATCACCATAGGACTTGTACGCAAACCATCGAGTATGCATACAACTCTGAATCAGACCCACACACGTACAATACACACAAACATGCACTCCCAAATAGCATAACCCCAGGATTCCCACTTTTTTAAATACTCACCTTGTCTTTGTCTCCAATGGTCAATTAGAAAGCCCTGTACACCATGGCGAAAGTTGAATGATGACAGGAATCAGTGCAAATGTGTAATAATGTTGATTTATGCACAGTCTGAACTCCAGATGCACAGTTCACAGTAAACAGTATATGCTAACCGTAATGATGAATAGGTACAGTATAGGTGACACAATATTAGCAAATGAGTAGTTACCATAATGATAAAACCCTTTCCATAAATAACCACAAGGTAACTAAATTGCTGCAAAATGTTTGATCCAATGTCCCAAAGCAAAAGAGTCCAGTGGAGTATGATTACAACCTGAGCTAAAGACACTCGGCCTCCTCAGAAGCATATGCTCTATTGCTTTGGTATCTTGGTCCAAACTGTTTGCACCAACTAGTTACCTTGTGGGTATTTCCATCAAGGGGGCCCCCTCAACGCACACCCTGCACACATTGCTGATACGCCAATGAATGCATCTGAGCTTATTATACTGTGTGAATTAGTGGATGATGTTTATATATTTTTAACCTTTGTGATATAATGTATTTGTGTCTGTCATTTTCTTTTTGCATTAAATACATTTGAAGACTGACAATCTCCGTGATAGCTGCAACTTAACATATACTGTATTATATATATATATATATATATACACACACACACATATATATATATGTATATATGTATCTCTATATATATATATATATAGAGAGAGAGAGAGAGAGTCACACTTACCCTTACCATCCAATTTAAGAACAAGCCAGCTCTCATATTCTCCAAGTTGTGGTTTATTTAGGAAAAGGCACAGGATTAGAACATCTCTGTTTGTGTCCGACAGCCCTTAGGGTCCAGGTGTTAACTGAAGAGATAAATTCAGCACTCAGCGAAAAGTTATCTTTAACTTTTCGCCGAGAAACCTCAATAAGTGAAAGAAACCTCAATAAGTGAAATAAAAAAGAAACATAATAAGTATAAACCATGTGTGAATCATTAATTCTGATAGTTTGGGTGTCCGCTTTAATTCAGATAATTTAATAGTGATGTAACTAAACTCACCTGTCCCTCAGCCCGGTGCTTGCTGCAGAGCTGCAAATACCGATCGGAAAATATTTCCGCTGACATTTTCTGGTAATTTGTGCATGCGCAATAGAGATGTCCCCGGGAATGCTGCGCGGGCGCCATGTTCTCAGAGACCTGCGCATGCGAAGTAGGCTCTGGCACAATGAAAGTCTATTGTACTACAGTAGAGGAAGGGACCCAATCGCAGACTGCACATGGGCCCCCTCCTCTCTTAAAGCGCTTCTGATATAGGTGTATTTTAATCTAAATGATATCCATGTATACCCTTGAAAATAGGTTTTCTAGCTAATTAGTAATTATATTGGTGTAATACACATGAATAATATAGCTAATTTCTTATTAAAACTTTTTTTTTTTTTAAATAATCTTTGATCATTATATACACTCTGGTTTGGTGTATTTGCTTGCAGTCCACTGGTAGGCGCTTTATTTTTAAGGTGCATACACACTGTGTGATATTTTAGTCAGTATCACTCATTTTCCTCCTTCTGGGCGATATTGACTAAAGTATTGCACAGTGTGTACGCTGCAAACAACAACTGATGCGGGTTCCCAGGGGTCATTAACGACCCCCTCTGTCAACCGTACATGCAGCTTAGTCTGACAATGGGGGGTTATTCAGACTTGATCGCTGCTGTGCGTTTTTGCATGCGTTCGCAAGGTGATTGACAGGAAAAGTCCGTTTGTGGGTGGTAACTGACTGTTTTCTGGGAGTGTCTGGAAAAACACAGCCGTGCCCAAGCGTTTTCAGGGAGGACGTCTGACATCGGCTCCGGCCCCGATCAGCCTGTTTTCATCACACTGTAGGAGTAACTCCTGGGCTGAGCAGAGACTGCACACAGTGGATTTTTGAAGCTCGGCGTACACATGCAATCGCATACTTGCACGGCGAATTTACACTTCCCCTAGGGCGGAGACTATCTTAACACAGGACAGCAAAGTTAGCAGCCCACCGATCAGGTCTGAATCATCCCAATGTAAGAAGCTGCATGGCCGGGCCTGGCGTGACATCACTGAGCAATACCATTTGCGGTATCGCTCAGTGTGTACGCACTAAAACGGGCACCCCAGGAAGGAAGGGAACATGGACCGTATTGCACAATGTGTATGCACCTTTAGACTTCTGAGGTATATGGTTTAAGTTCCACAATAGAGAAGAGACGCATCTACACAGGACAATCTGACTGCATTGCCACACATGCTACTATTATACCATGAGAAATGTCTGTATAACACCAAAAACTGTGAGCATGATGTTATTGCAAATGCTGTTTTCATTTCAGCAAATAATACCTGGATTGTCATTATATAGGTTAAGAAAGTCCTTCACTTTCAACGTAATGATCTAGACCAGGGGTATCAAACTCACGGGCCGCATCCTTTTGCAACACGCGGCCAGGGGTCCTTATGCAGCCCATTAGCAGGGAATTGGGCCAGAATGCTGACATGGGTCCTTATGCGACGGTAATTCGGCCCATAATGGGGCAGAACTGCACCCCCGGCGTTCCTCCTCTGTCTGCCCCGCCCACTACACCCAGTCATGGCTGCGGCATAAGGAGAGGAGGCTGGGTTCTGGGCGGGATTTCTTTTGCCTGCTCCGCCCATATCACAATACACTCATTAGGGTGCTGCGTCCCTGCCCTCCTCTTTCTTCCCGTCCAGTCCTCCTGCATGCACGGCTTGCAGCAGCAGAGGTCCCAAATATTTGGAGACTGAGGTGAGTTACGTCATCCTGCAAATGGTGGCTGATTGTAAGTTTTCCAACATACCATTGTGACTGTATTCTGATATGGGCAAGGTGCAGGCAGTGGTAAGCCTGCCCAGAATCCAGCCTTCTCTCCTGCAGCAGCCATGACTCTATTCATGGCCCTATACTAGGGGACATTGGCCCTCATTCCGAGTTGTTCGCTCGCTAGCTGCTTTTAGCAGCATTGCACACGCTAGACCGCCGCCCTCTGGGAGTGTATCTTTGCTTAGCAGAATTGCGAACGAAAGAGTAGCAGAATTGCGAATAAATAATTTTTAGCAGTTTCTGAGTAGCTCGAGATTTACTCCTACACTGCGATCAGCTCAGCCCGTTTCGTTCCTGGTTTGACGTCACAAACACGCCCTGTGTTCGGCCAGCCACTCCCCCGTTTCTCCAGCCACTCCTGCGTTTGACCCTGGCACGCCTGCGTTTTTCTGCACACTCCCAGAAAACGGTCAGTTTCCACCCAGAAACACCCACTTCCTGTCAATCACACTCCGATCACTTCAACGATGAAAATTCTTTGTTCGGACGTGAGTAAATCTACTAAGTTTTGTGCTAAATTACAGAGCGCATGCGCACTGCGTACCATGCGCATGCACATTTTTGCCTCAATCGCTCCGTTGCAAAAATCGTCAACGAGCAAACAACTCGGAATGACCCCCATTATGTGTAACTGGCACTATACAGGGGGTCTTACTTGTATCTGGCACGATAGTGGGGGCATAAAAATATTCTGATACACAGAATACAAAATGCTTCTGGTCCCAAGCATTTTTTGGAAAAAGGGTGGGCCTGGACTGCACACCATATAACTAAAGATATCAAGAGGTGCTATCATGCTGAGGCTTTTACTACTGTGCAGTTTGTATGTATGTATGTGTGTGTGTGTATATAGTAACAAAGTGGCAGCAGGCGCTATGCCTTCTTTACAGCAGGAAAGTCCCGTTCCTAGATGAGAGTTCAAAGTTTTCCAACACGCTCCACCTTCCTTTACGGGGTGGCGCCCCTTTTTTCCAAGTGGTTTGCTATTCAAACAGACCTTCACAAAATTTGAAAAAAATGAATGAAAATAGGCGCCCCGTAGTGTGATATCATAGATATTATGTGACCTTCAGCCTCAGTGACACCCTAGTGAATTGAAGGTATACCGTTAATGGTGGAATTCCAACCACCTTCTGATGGATTGTAAACAACGTAATATCACTGTTCTGGTACAAGTTTCGATGTCAGTGTCGTCAATGCCAGTGATATCTTGGTAGTCATTCATAGATTTCACCTCTATTTAGGGGTGTTCCCAAGTCCACTCTAGGTATAGCATAAGGGAATCTTAGGTGGAAGCACTAACTCCTGCCAAGTCTTTGTGAGTTTATCCGGCCATCTCAGGTCTCGTGAACATCCAGCCTATGTGTCCTTGGTTGTCGGTAACAAACTTTATTCGCTCCAGCCGTGCCTGTATTCACAGGCCTGCAGCAATTTCTGGATATCTGTATCAGTACTCAAAGCTACAACTCTGCCTCTGTGTGTTATTACAGCTTAGTCACTATTCATCAAGCAGAGAGACTTGCACTAGGGCGCACCTATTTTCATTCATTTTTATATATATATATCTACTATATAAAAATGAAAATCTGTAATTCTGTCCTTCTGTCTGTTTTTCTATACAAATCCACAGTTTTCAAGCGAAGATCGTGAAATTTCACATACAAGCGTATTAACATGGTGGACACAACTAAAACAATTTGAAATCCCTAGCACACCTAGGGGGGCAGACAGCAGCACAGAGTATATCAGGAGACAGCATAACTTCGGAATTGCTGGACCCATGTACTCAAAAATTGGTACACATATGCCTTCCAATCTGCCAACAAACACTGTGGGAGGAAGACACCCCAGCACCCTTAGGGGTGAGGCAGCAGCACTGAGTATTTCAGCAGACAGCATAACCCTGGAATGCCTGCAGCAATTTACAACAAACTTGGTACACATATGACTTACACTCTGGAAACAAACACTATGGGGGTCAGACACCCCGAGCACCCCTAGGGGTGGGACAGCAGCACAGAGGATGTCAGCAGCCAGCAAAACTGTGGAAGGCCTGGAGCAATTTACACCAAACTTGGTACACATCTGACTTAAAATCTTGGAACAAACTCTGTGGGGGTTAAACACTCCTATCACCCCTAGGGGTGGGACAGCAGCACAGAGTATTTCAGGATACACCAAAACTATGGAAGGCCTGGAGCAATTTACACCAAACTTGGTACACATCTCAGTTACAATCTGGGAACAAACTCTGTGGGGGTTAGACAACCCTAGCACCCCTAGGGGTGGCATAGCGGCACAGATATTTCAGGATACAGCATACATCCTGAATGGCTAGACCAGTTTACAACAAACTGGGTACACATATAACTTACACTAGGGAAAAAAACAATGTGGGGGTCAAACACCGCTAGCACCCCTAGGGGTGGGACAGCAGCACAGAGTATGTCAGCAGACAGCATAACTGTGGAAGGCCTGGAGCAATTTACAACAAACTTGGTACACATTTGACTTACAATCTCGAAAACACCCCTACCACCCCTAGGGGTGGGACAGCGGCACAGAGTATTTAAGGAGACAGCATAACTCCCAAATGGCTAGACCAATTTACAACAAACTGGGTACACATATGACTTACACTCAGGAAACAAACAATGTGGGGGTCAGATACCCCTAGCACCCCTAGGGGTGGGACAGCAGCACAAGAGTACGTCAACAGACAGCATTACTATAGAAGGCCTGCAGCAATTTACACCAAACTTGGTACACATCTGACTTACAATCTGGGAACAGACTCGGTGGGGGTTATACACCCCTTCCACCCCTAGGGGTGGGACAGCAGCACAGATAATTTCAGGAGACAGCATAACTCCCGAACGCCTAGACCGATTTACAACAAACTTGCTACACATATGACTTACAAGCGGGGAACAAACACTGTGGGGGTAAGACACCCCTGGGGTTGAGGCAGCAGCACAGAGTTTTTCAGCAGACAGCATAACTCTGGAATGCCTGGAGCAATTTACACCAAACTTGCTACACATATTACTTACACTCTGGGAACAAACACTGTGGGGGTAAGACACCCCTAGCACCCCTAGGGTTGAGGCAGCAGCACAGAGTTTTTTTAGCAGACAGCATAACTCTGGAATGCCTCGAGCAATTTACCACAAACTTGCTACACATATTACTTACACTCTGGGAACAAACACTGTGGGGGTAACACACCACTAGCACCCCTAGGGGTGGCCCAGCAGCACAGAGTATATCAGGACATGCATGATATGTCAGTGATGACAGGGCTGCATGGGACAGGGGCTGTGACATGATGTGAGGAGGGGAATGGAGGTAGCGCAAACCCACACACTGAGAGATATATAGTGGAAGTAGCATGGTCCCCCAGCAGCACATTGGGTTTTCAGTGTATTGGTGTGTATAACATTTTACATGCTTTTTATACTATGTTATTTATACTGTGTGTTTAATATTTACATTCATTTTTGTAAACAAACATTCTTAAAATCCCAGGCAACGCCGGGTACTCCAGCTAGTGTATATATATATATATATATATATATATATATATATATACAAGACTTAGGGGTATATTCAATTGAAGTCGAAAGCTGACGACTGTCGAAAAGATGGCAGTTTTCAACTTTTTTAGGTCGGAAGGGGTTCCGACCTGTTCAATATAACCCAAAATTATTCGACAAGTTGAAAAGCACATGGGTCGGCGGAATAGCTGCCGATCCGCGTGCTTCTGTCGAAAAAACGGGGCCAAAACCGACAGGTTTTGGCCCCCTTTCCGACCATCTCAATCTGACTTTAAAAACAGTCGGATTGAGATGAGGGAGCCGAGAGGAGGAGAGGGGGGAGACCAGCAGGGAGACTGGGGAAAGCAGCGCTACAGCAGCGGCTATAGCAGCGTAGCCGGAGGATGTGTCACAGCCGCCGCTCAGAGCAGCGTCCACTCGGCTCCAGCAAGCGAGACCTCACTTGCTGGAGCCGGGTGGATGCTGCCGTGAGCGGCGGCTTTGACACATCCTCCGGCTACGCTGCTGTAGCCGCTGCTCTCCCCCGTCTCAGCTCCCACATCTCAATTCGACTTTTTTAAAAGTCGGATTGAGATGGCATTGAATAGCCCATGTCGTCTCCATTCCGACAAATGAATGTCGGTATGGATCCGACTTCAATTGAATATACCCCTTAGACCTTGATAATTTGTCACGGTTGGGATTTTGAGTTTCACATGCTTCATCTAGACTCTAGACCCTGTGTTGTGTTCACCAGAATGTTATGGGCAAAATAGCAATCACTGACATTTGCTGGTTCATTACAAACTTTAGCTTTAACAGTCACAGGACAGACCAAATATGCTACACCCATAGCCAATGGATTACCATTTTGACAAGTACTTTAGCTTCATTTAGTTTCCGGTGACCAAGCTCAGGGTAACCCACCACAGAGAGTAGGTAATTATGACACAGATGAATGTTACAATTGAAAGTTTAGTCTAAGCATTTTATTGGTCACATAAAGGATCACATTTGATAGCAATGAACAAATTTTATATACATGAAGAAATAATACATTTTCTCTAACGTCCTAGTGGATGCTGGGGACTCCGTCAGGACCATGGGGATTAGCGGCTCCGCAGGAGACAGGGCACAAAAATAAAGCTTTAGGATCAGGTGGTGTGCACTGGCTCCTCCCCCTATGACCCTCCTCCAAGCCTCAGTTAGGTTTTTGTGCCCGTCCGAGCAGGGTGCAATCTAGGTGGCTCTCCTAAAGAGCTGCTTAGAAAAAGTTTTTAGGTTTTTTATTTTCAGTGAGTCCTGCTGGCAACAGGCTCACTGCATCGAGGGACTTAGGGGAGAGAAGTCAACTCACCTGCGTGCAGGATGGATTGGCTTCTTAGGCTACTGGACACCATTAGCTCCAGAGGGATCGAACAAAGGCCCAGCCATGGAGTCCGGTCCCGGAGCCGCGCCGCCGACCCCCCTTGCAGATGCCGAAGATGGAAGAGGTCCAGAAGCAGGCGGCAGAAGACTTTTCAGTCTTCCTGAGGTAGCGCACAGCACTGCAGCTGTGCGCCATTGTTGTCAGCACACTTCACACAGCGGTCACGGAGGGTGCAGGGCGCTGGGGGGGCGCCCTGGGCAGCAATGTATAATACCTTTTTATGGCTAAAAAATACATCACATATAGCCCTTGAGGCTATATGGATGTATTTAACCCCTGCCAGATCTCACAAACTCCGGAGAAGAGCCCGCCGAAATAGGGGGCGGGGCTTATTCTCCTCAGCACACAGCGCCATTTTCCTGCTCAGCTCCGCTGTGAGGAAGGCTCCCAGGACTCTCCCCTGCACTGCACTACAGAAACAGGGTAAAACAGAGAGGGGGGGCACTTTTTTTGGCGATATTACTATATTTAAGCTGCTATAAGGATACAACACTTATATAGGGTTGTTCCCATATATATTATAGCGCTTGGGTGTGTGCTGGAAAACTCTCCCTCTGTCTCCCCAAAGGGCTAGTGGGGTCCTGTCTTCAATAGAGCATTCCCTGTGTGTCTGCTGTGTGTCGGTACGTGTGTGTCGACATGTATGAGGACGATGTTGGTGTGGAGGCAGAGCAATTGCCGGTAATGGTGATGTCACCCCCCAGGGAGTCGACACCGGAATGGATGGCTTTGTTTATGGAATTACGTGATAATGTCAGCACATTACAAAAATCAGTTGATGACATGAGACGGCCGGAAAACCAGTTAGTACCTGCCCAGGCGTCTCAGACACCGTCAGGGGCTGTAAAACGCCCTTTACCTCAGTCGGTCGACACAGACCCAGACACGGATCTAGTGTCGACGGTGAAGAAACAAACGTATTTTCTCTAACGTCCTAAGTGGATGCTGGGGACTCCGTCAGGACCATGGGGAATAGCGGCTCCGCAGGAGACAGGGCACAAAAATAAAGCTTTAGGATTAGGTGGTGTGTACTGGCTCCTCCCCCTATGACCCTCCTCCAAGCCTCAGTTAGGTTTTTGTGCCCGTCCGAGCAGGGTGCAATCTAGGTGGCTCTCCTAAAGAGCTGCTTAGAAAAAGTTTTTTATTTTCAGTGAGTCCTGCTGGCAACAGGCTCACTGCATCGAGGGACTTAGGGGAGAGAATTTCAACTCACCTGCGTGCAGGATGGATTGGATTCTTAGGCTACTGGACACCATTAGCTCCAGAGGGAGTCGGAACACAGGTCTCACCCTGGGGTTCGTCCCGGAGCCGCGCCGCCGACCCCCCTTACAGATGCTGAAGATTGAAGGTCCGGAAACAGGCGGCAGAAGGCTCTTCAGTCTTCATGAAGGTAGCGCACAGCACTGCAGCTGTGCGCCATTGTTGTCACACACTTCACACCAAGCGGTCACGGAGGGTGCAGGGCGCTGCTGGGGGCGCCCTGGGCAGCAATATTTTAATACCTTATGGCAAAAGAATACATCACATATAGCCATTGAGGCTATATGTATGTATTTAACCCATGCCAGTTATCTAAAACTACGGGAGGAAAGCCCGCCGAAATAGGGGGCGGGGCTTATTCTCCTCAGCACACAGCGCCATTTTCCTGCTCAGCTCCGCTGTGAGGAAGGCTCCCAGGACTCTCCCCTGCACTGCACTACAGAAACAGGGTAAAACAGAGAGGGGGGGCATTTTTTGGCGATATATTGGATATATTTAAGCTGCTATAAGGAACAACACTTATATAAGGTTGTTCCCATATATATTATAGCGCTTGGGTGTGTGCTGGCAAACTCTCCCTCTGTCTCCCCAAAGGGCTAGTGGGGTCCTGTCTTCGATAAGAGCATTCCCTGTGTGTCTGCTGTGTGTCGGTACGTGTGTGTCGACATGTATGAGGACGATGTTGGCGTGGAGGCAGAGCAATTGCCGATAATGGTGATGTCACCCCCCAGGGAGTCGACACCGGAATGGATGGCTTTGTTTATGGAATTACGTGATAATGTCAGCACATTACAAAAATCAGTTGACGACATGAGACGGCCGGCAAACCAGTTAGTACCTGCCCAGGCGTCTCAGACACCGTCAGGGGCTGTAAAGCGCCCTTTACCTCAGTCGGTCGACACAGACCCAGACACAGACACTGAATCTAGTGTCGACGGTGATGAAACAAACGTATTTTCAAGTAGGGCCACACGTTATATGATCACGGCAATGAAGGAGGCTTTGCATATCTCTGATACTGCAAGTACCACAAAAAGGGGTATTATGTGGGGGGTGAAAAAACTACCTGTAGTTTTTCCTGAATCAGAGGAATTAAATGATGTATGTGATGAAGCGTGGGTTAACCCAGATAGAAAAATGCTAATTTCAAAAAAGTTATTAGCATTATACCCTTTCCCGCCAGAGGTTAGGGCGCGCTGGGAAACACCCCCTAGGGTGGATAAGGCGCTCACACGCTTATCAAAACAAGTGGCGTTACCGTCTCCTGATACGGCCGCCCTCAGGGATCCAGCGGATAGGAGACTGGAAACTACCCTAAAAAGTATATACACACATACTGGTGTTATACTGCGACCAGCCATCGCCTCAGCCTGGATGTGCAGTGCTGGGGTCGTCTGGTTGGATTCCCTGACTGAAAATATTGATACCCTGGATAGGGACAGTATTTTATTGACTATAGAGCAATTAAAGGATGCTTTCCTTTTATATTCGAGATGCGCAGAGAGATATTTGCACTCTGGCATCGAGAGTAAATGCGATGTCCATATCTGCCAGAAGGAGTTTATGGACGCGACAGTGGTCAGGTGATGCGGATTCCAAACGACATATGGAAGTATTGCCGTATAAAGGGGAGGAATTATTTGGCGTCGGTCTATCGGATCTGGTGGCTACGGCAACTGCCGGAAAATCCACTTTTTTACCTCAGACCCCCTCCCAACAGAAAAAGACACCGTCTTTTCAGCCGCAGTCCTTTCGGTCCTATAAGAACAAGCGGACAAAAGGACAGTCATATCTGCCTCGGGGCAGAGGAAGGGGTAAGAGAGGGCAGCAAGCAGCCCCTGCCCAGGAACAGAAGCCCTCCCAGGGTTCTGCAAAGCCCTCAGCATGACGCTGGGGCCTTACAAGCGGACTCAGGAGCGGTGGGGGGTCGACTCAAGAATTTCAGCGCACAGTGGGCTTGCTCACAGGTGGACCCCTGGATTCTGCAGGTAGTATCTCAGGGTTACAGGTTGGAATTCGAGAAGTCTCCCCCTCGCCGGTTCCTAAAGTCTGCTTTGCCAACGTCTCCCTCAGACAGGGCGACGGTATTGGAAGCCATTCACAAGCTGTTTTCTCAGCGGGTGATAGTCAAGGTACCCCTCCTACAACAGGGAAAGGGGTATTACTCCACGCTATTTGTGGTACCGAAGCCGGACGGCTCGGTAAGACCTATTCTAAATCTGAAATCTTTGAACCTGTACATACAAAAATTCAAGTTCAAGATGGAGTCACTCAGAGCAGTGATAGCGAATCTGGAAGAAGGGGACTTTATGGTGTCCCTGGACATAAAGGATGCTTACCTGCATGTCCCAATTTGCCCTTCACATCAAGGGTACCTCAGGTTCGTGGTGCAAAACTGTCATTATCAGTTTCAGACGCTGCCGTTTGGATTGTCCACGGCACCTCGGGTCTTTACCAAGGTAATGGCCGAAATGATGATCCTTCTGCGAAGAAGAGGCGTATTAATTATCCCTTACTTGGACGATCTCCTGATAAGGGCAAGGTCCAGAGAACAGCTGGAGGACGGAGTAGCACTAACCCAACTAGTGCTGCAACAACACGGGTGGATTCTGAATTTTCCAAAATCTCAGTTGACCCCGACGACACGTCTGCTGTTCCTGGGAATGATTCTGGACACGGTTCAGAAAAAGGTGTTTCTTCCGGAGGAGAAAGCCAGGGAGTTATCCGAACTTGTCAGGAACCTCCTAAAACCAGGGACAGTGTCTGTGCATCAATGCACAAGAGTCCTGGGAAAGATGGTGGCTTCTTACGAAGCGATTCCATTCGGCAGATTCCACGCACAAACTTTTCAGTGGGATCTGCTGGACAAATGGTCCGGATCGCATCTGCAGATGCATCAGCGGATAACCTTATCGCCACGGACAAGGGTGTCTCTTCTGTGGTGGTTGCAGAGTGCTCATCTGTTAGAGGGCCGCAGATTCGGCATACAGGACTGGGTCCTGGTGACCACGGATGCCAGTCTGAGAGGCTGGGGAGCGGTCACACAGGGAAGAAACTTCCAGGGAGTATGGTCAAGCCTGGAGATGTCTCTTCACATAAATATACTGGAGCTAAGAGCGATTTACAATGCTCTAAGTCTGGCAAAACCCCTGCTTCAGGGTCAGCCGGTGTTGATCCAGTCGGACAACATCACGGCAGTCGCCCACGTAAACAGACAGGGCGGCACAAGAAGCAGGACAGCAATGGCAGAAGCTGCAAGGATTCTTCGCTGGGCGGAAGATCATGTGATAGCACTGTCAGCAGTATTCATTCCGGGAGTGGACAACTGGGAAGCAGACTTCCTCAGCAGACACGATCTACACCCGGGAGAGTGGGGACTTCATCCAGAAGTCTTCCACTTGATTGTGAACCGTTGGAAAAAACCAATGGTGGATATGATGGCGTCCCGCCTCAACAAAAAACTGGACAGGTATTGCGCCAGGTCAAGAGACCCTCAGGCAATAGCTGTGGACGCTCTGGTAACACCGTGGGTGTTCCAGTCAGTGTATGTGTTCCCTCCTCTGCCTCTCATACCAAAAGTACTGAGAATTATACGGCAAAAGGGAGTAAGAACGATACTAGTGGCTCCGGATTGGCCAAGAAGAACTTGGTACCCGGAACTTCAAGAGATGCTCACGGAGGATCCGTGGCCTCTACCTCTAAGACGGGACCTGCTTCAGCAGGGACCGTGTCTATTCCAAGACTTACCGCGGCTGCGTTTGACGGCATGGCGGTTGAACGCCGAATTCTAAGGGAAAAAGGCATTCCGGAAGAGGTCATTCCTACACTGGTAAAAGCCAGGAAGGAGGTGACTGCACAACATTATCACCGCATTTGGAGAAAATATGTTGCGTGGTGTGAGGCCAGGAAGGCCCCCACGGAGGAATTTCAACTGGGTCGATTCCTACATTTCCTGCAAACAGGATTGTCTATGGGCCTCAAATTGGGGTCCATTAAGGTTCAAATTTCGGCCCTGTCGATTTTCTTCCAGAAAGAATTGGCTTCAGTTCCTGAAGTCCAGACTTTTGTAAAAGGAGTACTACATATACAGCCCCCGGTTGTGCCCCCAGTGGCACCGTGGGATCTTAATGTAGTCTTGGATTTTCTCAAATCCCATTGGTTTGAGCCGCTCAAATCGGTGGAGTTGAAGTATCTTACATGGAAAGTAACCATGCTACTGGCCCTGGCTTCAGCCAGGAGAGTATCAGAATTGGCGGCTTTATCATATAAGAGCCCATATCTGATTTTCCATACGGACAGGGCAGAACTGCGGACGCGTCCTCATTTTCTGCCTAAGGTGGTGTCAGCGTTTCACCTGAACCAGCCTATTGTGGTGCCTGCGGCTACTAACGATTTGGAGGATTCCAAGTTGTTGGACGTGGTCCGGGCATTGAAAATATATATTTCAAGAACGGCGGGAGTCAGAAAGTCTGACTCACTGTTTATATTGTATGCACCCAACAAGATGGGTGCTCCTGCTTCTAAGCAGACGATTGCTCGTTGGATTTGTAGCACAATTCAACTTGCACATTCTGTGGCAGGCTTGCCACAACCTAAATCTGTCAAGGCCCATTCCACAAGGAAAGTGGGCTCATCCTGGGCGGCTGCCCGGGGGGTCTCGGCATTACAACTCTGCCGAGCTGCTACTTGGTCAGGGGCAAACACGTTTGCAAAATTCTACAAATTTGATACCCTGGCTGAGGAGGACCTTGAGTTCTCTCATTCGGTGCTGCAGAGTCATCCGCACTCTCCCGCCCGTTTGGGAGCTTTGGTATAATCCCCATGGTCCTGACGGAGTCCCCAGCATCCACTTAGGACGTTAGAGAAAATAAGAATTTACTTACCGATAATTCTATTTCTCGTAGTCCGTAGTGGATGCTGGGCGCCCATCCCAAGTGCGGATTGTCTGCAATACTTGTACATAGTTATTGTTACAAACAAATTCGGGTTGTTATTGTTGTGAGCCGTCTGTTTAGAGGCTCCTACGTTTGTCATACTGTTAACTGGGTTCAGATCACAAGTTATACGGTGTGATTGGTGTGGCTGGTATGAGTCTTACCCGGGATTCAATATCCTTCCTTATTGTGTACGCTCGTCCGGGCACAGTATCCTAACTGAGGCTTGGAGGAGGGTCATAGGGGGAGGAGCCAGTACACACCACCTAATCCTAAAGCTTTATTTTTGTGCCCTGTCTCCTGCGGAGCCGCTATTCCCCATGGTCCTGACGGAGTCCCCAGCATCCACTACGGACTACGAGAAATAGAATTATCGGTAAGTAAATTCTTATTTTCCAGTAGGGCCACACGTTATATGATCACGGCAATGAAGGAGGCTTTGCATATCTCTGATACTACAAGTACCACAAAAAGGGTATTATGTGGGGGGTGAAAAAAACTACCTGTAGTTTTTCCTGAATCAGAGGAATTGAATGATGTATGTGATGAAGCGTGGGTTAACCCAGATAGAAAAGTGCTAATTTCAAAAAAGTTATTGGCATTATACCCTTTCCCGCCAGAGGTTAGGGCGCGCTGGGAAACACCCCCTAAGGTGGATAAGGCGCTCACACGCTTATCAAAACAAGTGGCGTTACCGTCTCCTGATACGGCCGCCCTCAAGGATCCAGCTGATAGGAGGCTGGAAACTACCCTAAAAAGTATATACACACATACTGGTGTTATACTGCGACCAGCCATCGCCTCAGCCTGGATGTGCAGTGCTGGGGTGGTCTGGTCGGATTCCCTGACTGAAAATATTGATACCCTGGATAGGGACAGTATTTTACAGACTTTAGAGCAATTAAAGGATGCTTTTCTTTATATGCGAGATGCTCAGAGGGATATTTGCACTCTGGCATCGAGAGTAAGTGCGATGTCCATATCTGCCAGAAGAAGTTTATGGACACGACAGTGGTCAGGTGATGCGGATTCCAAACGGCATATGGAAGTATTGCCGTATAAAGGGGAGGAATTATTTGGCGTCGGTCTATCGGATTTGGTGGCCACAGCAACTGCCGGGAAATCCACCTTTTTACCTCAGACCCCCTCCCAACAGAAAAAGACACCGTCTTTTCAGCCGCAGTCCTTTCGGTCCTATAAGAAGCGGGCAAAAGGACAGTCATATCTGCCCCGAGGCAGAGGAAAGGGTAAGAGAGGGCAGCAAGCAGCTCCTTCCCAGGAACAGAAGCCCTCCGCGGGTTCTGCAAAGCCCTCAGCATGACGCTGGGGCTTTACAAGCGGACTCAGGAACGGTGGGGGGTCGACTCAAGAATTTCAGCGCGCAGTGGGCTTGCTCACAGGTGGACCCCTGGATCCTGCAGGTAGTATCTCAGGGTTACAGGTTGGAATTCGAGAAGTCTCCCCCTCGCCGGTTCCTAAAGTCTGCTTTGCCAACGTCTCCCTCAGACAGGGCGACGGTATTGGAAGCCATTCACAAGCTGTTTTCTCAGCAGGTGATAGTCAAGGTACCCCTCCTACAACAGGAAAAGGGGTATTACTCCACGCTATTTGTGGTACCGAAGCCGGACGGCTCGGTAAGACCTATTCTAAATCTGAAATCTTTGAACCTGTACATACAAAAATTCAAGTTCAAGATGGAATCACTCAGAGCAGTGATAGCGAATCTGGAAGAAGGGGACTTTATGGTGTCCCTGGACATAAAAGATGCTTACCTGCATGTCCCAATTTGCCCTTCACATCAAGGGTACCTCAGGTTCGTGGTGCAAAACTGTTATTATCAGTTTCAGACGCTGCCGTTTGGATTGTCCACGGCACCTCGGGTCTTTACCAAGGTAATGGCCGAAATGATGATTCTTCTGCGAAGAAGAGGCGTATTAATTATCCCTTACTTGGACAATCTCCTGATAAGGGCAAGGTCCAGAGAACAGCTGGAGGACGGAGTAGCACTAACCCAAGTAGTGCTGCAACAACACGGGTGGATTCTGAATTTTCCAAAATCTCAGTTGACCCCGACAACACGTCTGCTGTTCCTGGGTATGATTCTGGACACGGTTCAGAAAAAGGTGTTTCTTCCGGAGGAGAAAGCCAAGGAGTTATCCGAACTTGTCAGGAACCTCCTAAAACCAGGAAAAGTGTCTGTGCATCAATGCACAAGAGTCCTGGGAAAGATGGTGGCTTCTTACGAAGCAATCCCATTCGGCAGATTCCACGCACGAACTTTTCAGTGGGATCTGCTGGACAAATGGTCCGGATCGCATCTGCAGATGCATCAGCGGATAACCTTATCGCCACGGACAAGGGTGTCTCTTCTGTGGTGGTTGCAGAGTGCTCATCTGTTAGAAGGCCGCAGATTCGGCATACAGGACTGGGTCCTGGTGACCACGGATGCCAGTCTGAGAGGCTGGGGAGCGGTCACACAGGGAAGAAACTTCCAGGGAGTATGGTCAAGCCTGGAGATGTCTCTTCACATAAATATACTGGAGCTAAGAGCGATTTACAATGCTCTAAGCCTGGCAAAACCCCTGCTTCAGGGTCAGCCGGTGTTGATCCAGTCGGACAACATCACGGCAGTCGCCCACGTAAACAGACAGGGCGGCACAAGAAGCAGGAGAGCAATGGCAGAAGCTGCAAGGATTCTTCGCTGGGCGGAAGATCATGTGATAGCACTGTCAGCAGTGTTCATTCCGGGAGTGGACAACTGGGAAGCAGACTTCCTCAGCAGACACGATCTACACCCGGGAGAGTGGGGACTTCATCCAGAAGTCTTCCACATGATTGTGAACCGTTGGGAAAAACCAAAGGTGGATATGATGGCGTCTCGCCTCAACAAAAAACTGGACAGGTATTGCGCCAGGTCAAGAGACCCTCAGGCAATAGCTGTGGACGCTCTGGTAACACCGTGGGTGTTCCAGTCAGTGTATGTGTTTCCTCCTCTGCCTCTCATACCAAAAGTACTGAGAATTATACGGCAAAGGGGAGTAAGAACGATACTCGTGGCTCCGGATTGGCCAAGAAGAACTTGGTACCCGGAACTTCAGGAGATGCTCACGGAAAATCCGTGGCCTCTACCTCTAAGACGGGACCTGATTCAGCAGGGACCGTGTCTATTCCAAGACTTACCGCGGCTGCGTTTGACGGCGTGGCGGTTGAACGCCGAATTCTAAGGGAAAAAGGCATTCCAGAAGAGGTCATTCCTACACTGGTTAAAGCCAGGAAGGAGGTGACTGCACAACATTATCACCGCATTTGGAGAAAATATGTTGCATGGTGTGAGGCCAGGAAGGCCCCCACGGAGGAATTTCAATTGGGTCGATTCCTACATTTCCTGCAAACAGGATTGTCTATGGGCCTCAAGTTGGGGTCTATTAAGGTTCAAATTTCGGCCCTGTCGATTTTCTTCCAGAAAGAATTGGCTTCAGTTCCTGAAGTCCAGACTTTTGTAAAAGGAGTACTACATATACAGCCCCCGGTTGTGCCCCCAGTGGCTCCGTGGGACCTTAATGTAGTTTTGGATTTTCTCAAATCCCATTGGTTTGAGCCACTCAAATCGGCGGATTTGAAATATCTTACATGGAAAGTAACCATGCTACTGGCCCTGGCTTCAGCCAGGAGAGTGTCAGAATTGGCGGCTTTATCGTATAAAAGCCCATATCTGATTTTCCATTCGGACAGGGCAGAACTGCGGACGCGTCCTCATTTTCTGCCTAAGGTGGTGTCAGCGTTTCACCTGAACCAGCCTATTGTGGTGCCTGCGGCTACTAGCGATTTGGAGGATTCCAAGTTGCTGGACGTTGTCAGGGCATTGAAAATATATATTTCAAGGACGGCTGGAGTCAGAAAATCTGACTCGCTGTTTATACTGTATGCACCCAACAAGCTGGGTGCTCCTGCTTCTAAGCAGACGATTGCTCGTTGGATTTGTAGCACAATTCAACTTGCACATTCTGTGGCAGGCCTGCCACAGCCTAAATCTGTCAAGGCCCATTCCACAAGGAAGGTGGGCTCATCCTGGGCGGCTGCCCGAGGGGTCTCGGCATTACAACTCTGCCGAGCAGCTACGTGGTCGGGGGAGAACACGTTTGTAAAATTCTACAAATTTGATACCCTGGCTAAAGAGGACCTGGAGTTCTCTCATTCGGTGCTGCAGAGTCATCCGCACTCTCCCGCCCGTTTGGGAGCTTTGGTATAATCCCCATGGTCCTGACGGAGTCCCCAGCATCCACTAGGACGTTAGAGAAAATAAGATTTTACTTACCGATAAATCTATTTCTCGTAGTCCGTAGTGGATGCTGGGCGCCCATCCCAAGTGCGGATTGTCTGCAATACTTGTACATAGTTATTGTTACAAAAAAATCGGGTTGTTCTTGTTGTGAGCCGTCTGTTCAGAGGCTCCTACGTTGTCATACTGTTAACTGGGTTCAGATCACAAGTTGTACGGTGTGATTGGTGTGGCTGGTATGAGTCTTACCCGGGATTCAAAATCCTTCCTTATTGTGTACGCTCGTCCGGGCACAGTATCCTAACTGAGGCTTGGAGGAGGGTCATAGGGGGAGGAGCCAGTGCACACCACCTGATCCTAAAGCTTTATTTTTGTGCCCTGTCTCCTGCGGAGCCGCTAATCCCCATGGTCCTGACGGAGTCCCCAGCATCCACTACGGACTACGAGAAATAGATTTATCGGTAAGTAAAATCTTATTTTTAGAGGACTGGTCACCAATGGGACCCGGTGATTGTAATTGAGCGGAGAATGATAAAAATATTTCCCAGTCCACTACCATCCACCTGGGAAATGTTTCAGTAAGTTGCAGGGTTGGACTGGCCCACATGGGTAGAGTGGAAAACCCCAGTGTGCCCCACTGCCTAGCGGGCCACCTTGTCTTCTAGGGATCAGGCCCAGACTGTGCGCTTGAATGATACATTACAGTATAATGTTTATATGTTTTGTGTGTGTGTATGTATATATATATATATATATATATATATATAATGATTATACATGTGTTTCCTTATACTGCACAGGACTTTGGTGTATTTTTTACAGTGTGTTGTCCTTATTAATCTGGTACATTAGCAGTATTTACTATGTATATTTATCAAATGGCCTAGGCCATGCACTTTCTAATGATCACCCAAGCCTCCGTTACAGCTGGCCCCACCCCTAAATGAGGGAACCTATCACTGCCCTTCAAGCCCCAGTCCCACACTGGTAAGGCGTGCCACTGTAGCACTAGTACACTAATGAAACATAGGAGCAGTCTCTCCGCCAGCGGTCTTCCTGCTCTGTGTCAGTGCAGACAGCAGTTAGGAATGCTGAATAATGAGTATGATGAGGTGATATAGAATAGTGCTGGAGAAAGACAGGTCTACAGAAGAGTGAAGTGGCTGCGCTGTGTCTCAGCAGCTATATAAAATAGAGAGCACAACGTATAAAATGTATAGAATTTATTCTCTTAATCAAATATAGTTATAAAACATGTAGGTTAATAATACACCTATATCTGTCTCAGGTGATATAAAGGTTCAGCCGTGTGATAAAATGGCTATCCAATATATTAGATCCTAATTGTGCAATAGGGAGGGAACAGGAGAATTTGTAGATGTAGTTCCAGATAAATATAAACGTATACTACCTCTCCGGCAAGGGCTGGTATAAACTTGGCCGGGCGTCCCCGGCTAGTGAGTCCTGCGTTGCCCGATGTTCTGCACAGAGGAGAGGAGTGTTGCGGTGCCCAGTGCCGAGCACCTCCCAATAGAAAGTGATGTATAATCGTCTCCTGTACTCCTGATCGCCAGCCGGCGATGAAGCAAGCTGCTGAGATGCACAATGTGATTGTACAGCGGAGCGGAAAGGTGGGTATCCCAAAGCTGAGTACCTGCCGCCAGGAGGAAATGTGCGGTCGTCTCCTGTTCTCGTGATCGCTGGCTGGCGGTGATAGCAACGCAGGACTCACTAGCCAGGGACGCCCGGCCAAGTTTATACCAGCCCTTGCCGGAGAGGTAGTATACGTTTATATTTATCTGGAACTACATCTACAAATTCTCCTGTTCCCTCCCTATTGCACAATTAGGATCTAATATATTGGATAGCCATTTTATCACACGGCTGAACCTTTATATCACCTGAGACAGATATAGGTGTATTATTAACCTACATGTTTTATAACTATATTTGATTAAGAGAATAAATTCTATACATTTTATACGTTGTGCTCTCTATTTTATATAGCTGCTGACACACAGCGCAGCCACTTTTCTTGTTCTATAGTCTTCCAATCCATCTCACATAGTGGTGTGGCAAGCGCAGTGTCTCATGAGCCTGTTGTACCTTAATTTGTTGGCTTTATTTAAATGATTGATTTGTTTGAGGCTCTGAACAAGTAGTTTCTTTTGTTGTTCTGTACTACAGAAGAGTGACCGTGACACTGGAAACACTTTGTAGAACCTTCTCCAGTTCTTCGTACAGTAATTTAGTTCCTAGGTCCCCCTAGTGACAGATCCAATTTAAGTTAATCAACACAATATTAGTAAATTATTTTATTTTATTTTACAGATGATGTCATGTTTCTCTACATAAATGTACACTAATGTTTCTCATCGTATTTATTATTTTATGTTTTGTATGATGAATAGTTCTTCATGTTGCTTCATCCAAGAGCTTGTCTGTTGTTGGGAGGAATGTCAAAAAGTGATGGTGGCATTTGTTAATGTGGATTTTGATGGAGTATCTCCTATATAATTGGCCAGATCTGTGACTGTGTGGATAACGCTGGGAGTGGCTAGGAGCTCTCATTCGGTTAGCAGCAGGTTTATCACACCCAGTCCACAGCTGATTGGGTGAGAAATGCCCTCCCAAACAGGTTACATCCAATGGGAGGCTCTGCCCTTTGGCTGCTGTGTGTTGTGTTCCCAGAGCAGGATTAACAATGGGGATGAAGCAGCTCCAGCTCCACACCCCAAAATATGCCCACTGCATCTGCAGCAACATACCCTACTACAATTTACACATAAAAATCGGGACAAATTTGACACGTGGCCGTGGCCACGCCCCTTTTCCTATACTTTCAATGGAAGTTTGAAGAGCCAAAAATCAGTACAGACCATAAAAAAAAGGTACTGTACCTGCCAAAAAGGTACAGGTGGAGGGTATGCCACTGCATCTGCAGCAAGTTTCTGTGCTGTAGATAGGAAAAAAATATCCTTTTACTGCAGCGTCCTATGGGGGTCATTCTGACCTGATCGCTCGCTGCAGTTCATCGCAGCGATCAGGTCAGAACTGTGCATGCCCCGACACTGCAGTGCGCCGGGGCATGGCTGACAGCCGACGGCTGTCATTGCCTCGCGATCGCCTCTGCCTCAGGCACAGGTGGGAGGGGGCGGCACGGCGGCTTTTGGCCATCGTTTTGTGGGCATGGTCCGGCCAACGCAGGCGTGGCCAGACCGTGAGGGGGCAGCCCGCAGTGCCTGCATGACGTCACATGCAGCCGCTGCGACCAGGGCAGCGACGAGTAACTCCCGGCCAGCCGCAGGAGCTGCGCTGGCTGAGAGTTACTCTTCAAGTACAAAAGCATCGCCGCTGTGCAATGCTTTTTTACGCGTGTGGGGGGGGCGGCCTGACATGCGGGGCGTCCCCTCGCATGTCAGTGTAAGTGATCGTTGCTGTGCTAAATTTAGCACAGCTATGATCAGGTTGGAATGACCCCCTATTTCCTGCTGCCAGTCCGCCTGCCCCCTCTGGCATGAACAATCCCCACTCCCTAGCCGCGGCGCAGGTGGAACAAAAGCTGCTGCGTCCACCGGAATAGATGTGTATGAAAGCGGTGCAGCGGAAGGCTTTCATAGCCCTCCCTGCGTCGCATACTCTCTGAGCCCCGGAGCCTCCTCTGCTTGTGATTTCACAGAAGTGCCACCCTGCCACAGCCGCGCCCAGATCCCCAGAGGCCCTGACTCCGCAACACAGCACTTGGGCTGCCGGCCTGGAAGCCCCGGGATGGCTAATGTAACAAATAGAGTGGGTCATGTGGCGGAGGGTAATGTCTGGACGCTGAATCAATTTAAAAGGTGACAGTGCTGTTCAGTGCAGTGGGTGTGCAATGTCACTGACACTGCACAGCACTCTCAACCTTTACATTGATTCAGCGAGTCAGTCAGTTCTGCCAGCCAGTCACTATTCTTAGCGCCGGTGTCCCAACACGCCGCATTACAGGGAAGTAGACGTACTAAATAAACTACAGCTCCCAGCAGCCCATAGCGCTGAAGCATTCCGGCGCTAAGGCCTGCTGGGAGCTGTCATTTATTGAGTGCATCTTCTTCCCTGTAATGCGACGTGTTGGGACACCGGCGCTAACAATAATGATTGGCTGCTGTGCGAGTCTCCGGGAGAGTCACTGCCAAAGGGAGGACAGCAGCCTAGCTGCTTCCAGGAGGAGAAGCATTACCCCTCCCCCACTCGCAGTACCGCTGGTCCCCATCCGCGGCACCCGCACACACACCCTCCACCACCCATGGTGGCTCCGGACTCCTACCCCATCCGCAACACCCCTCCCCCGCCCCTCCCCCACCTACCGCACCTGCCCCTCCCCCACCTTGCGGCACCCGCGGTGGCTCCGGACCCCACCTGCGGCACCCGCCCCTCCCCACCACCACACCAGCCCTAATCCCCCACCCGCACCACCCCAGCAACCACCCCTCCCCGACCCGCGGCACCCCCGGACCCCCTCCCCCATCCGCGTCTCCCCCGCCACTCCCCCCAATCACAGCATTTACTAGGTGATTCATCAGGCCCTGCGTGCGCTGTTCACGCCATTGCGAGGGGCTACGACCCCTTAACCAGCGCACGCCCTTTGTCCGTGCAATATTTAACCACTCACACAATTATGATTGGAGGTAATACTCCATATAATACAAATATTGCATGCCACAAGGGTATGCAAGGGTTAAGGGGGCATAGCTCCTTACGACGGTGTGAAAAGCGCCCGTAGGGCGCGATGAATCACCTAGTATTGTATATGCTGTACTTTGGTACTCTCAGTGTTTCTTTTGACGCTGTATATACTAGTGATGAGCGGGTTCGGTTTCTCGGAAACCGAACCCCCCGAACTTCACCCTTTTTACACGGGTCCGAGCCATACTCGGATTCTCCCGTATGGCTCGGGTAACCCGAGCGCGCCCGAACGTCATCATCATCCCGCTGTCGGATTCTCGCGAGATTCGGATTCTATGTAAGTAGCCGCACGTCGCCGCCATTTTTACTCGTGCATTGGAAATGTTAGGGAGAGGACGTGGATGGCGTCCTCTCCGTTTATGTTGAACTTGATTGTGCATTATTGCTTAATTGTGGGGAGGACTGGGGAGCAGCTGTATAATATAGGAGGAGTACAGTGCAGAGTTTTGCTGATCAGTGACCACCAGTTATCCGTTCTCTGCCTGAAAAATAACGCTCCATATCTGTGCTCAGTGTACTGCATATATCTGTGCTCACACTGCTTAATTGTGGGGACTGGGGAGCAGCTGTATTATATAGCAGGAGTACAGTGCAGAGTTTTGCTGACAGTGACCACCAGTATACGTTGTCTGCCTGAAAAATAACGCTCCATATCTGTGCTCAGTGTGCTGCATATATATCTGTGCTCACACTGCTTAATTGTGGGGACTGGGGAGCAGCTGTATATTATATAGCAGGAGTACAGTGCAGAGTTTTGCTGACAGTGACCACCAGTATACGTTGTGTGCCTGAAAAACACTCCATATCTGTGCTCAGTGTGCTGCTTTATTGTGGGGACTGGGGACCACCAGTATAATTAATATTATATAGGAGGAGTACAGTGCAGAGTTTTGCTGACCAGTGACCACCAGTATATAATATATAGCAGTACGGTACGGAAGGCCACTGCTGTACCTACCTCTGTGTCGTCATTAAGTATACTATCCATCTACATTCTATACCTGTGGTGCATTTTAGTTTTGCAGTTTGCTGACACAGTGACCACCAGTATACTATATATAGCAGTACGGTATGGAAGGCCACTGCTGTACCTACCTCTGTGTCGTCATTAAGTGTACTATCCATCTACATTCTATACCTGTGGTGCATTTTAGTTTTGCAGTTTGCTGACACAGTGACCACCAGTATACTATATATAGCAGTACGGTACGGAAGGCCACTGCTGTACCTACCTCTGTGTTGTCATTAAGTGTACTATCCATCTACATTCTATACCTGTGGTGCATTTTAGTTTTGCAGTTTGCTGACACAGTGACCACCAGTATACTATATATAGCAGTACGGTACGGAAGGCCACTGCTGTACCTACCTCTGTGTCGTCATTAAGTATACTATCCATCTACTTTCTATAACTGTGGTGCATTTTAGTTGTGCGCAGTATATATAGTAGTAGGCCATTGCTATTGATACTGGCATATAATTCCACACATTAAAAAATGGAGAACAAAAATGTGGAGGTTAAAAAAATAGGGAAAAATCAAGATCCACTTCCACCTCGTGCTGAAGCTGCTGCCACTAGTCATGGCCGAGACGATGAAATGCCATCAACGTCGTCTGCCAACGCCGATGCCCAATGTCATAGTAGAGAGCATGTAAAATCCAAAAAACAAAAGTTCAGTAAAATGACCCAAAAATCAAAATTAAAAGCGTCTGAGGAGAAGCGTAAACTTGCCAATATGCCATTTACGACACGGAGTGGCAAGGAACGGCTGAGGCCCTGGCCTATGTTCATGGCTAGTGGTTCAGCTTCACATGAGGATGGAAGCACTCATCCTCTCGTTAGAAAAATGAAAAGACTTAAGCTGGCAAAAGCACAGCAAAGAACTGTGCGTTCTTCTAAATTACAAATACCCAAGGAGAGTCCAATTGTGTCGGTTGCGATGCCTGACCTTCCCAACACTGGACGGGAAGAGCTTGCGCCTTCCACCATTTGCACGCCCCCTGCAAGTGCTGGAAGGAGCATCCGCAGTCCAGTTCCTGATAGTCAAATTGAAGATGTCACTGTTGAAGTACACCAGGATGAGGATATGGGTGTTGCTGGCGCTGGGGAGGAAATTGACAAGGAGGATTCTGATGGTGAGGTGGTTTGTTTAAGTCAGGCACCCGGGGAGACACCTGTTGTCCGTGGGACGAATATGGCCATTGACATGCCTGGTCAAAATACAAAAAAAATCAGCTCTTCTGTGTGGAATTATTTCAACACAAATGCGGACAACAGGTGTCAAGCTGTGTGTTGCCTTTGTCAAGCTGTAATAAGTAAGGGTAAGGACGTTAACCACCTCGGAACATCCTCCCTTATACGTCACCTGCAGCGCATTCATCATAAGTCAGTGACAAGTTCAAAAACTTTGGGTGACAGCAGAAGCAGTCCACTGACCACTAAATCCCTTCCTCTTGTAGCCAAGCTCCTGCAAACCACACCACCAACTCCCTCAGTGTCAATTTCCTCCTTACCCAGGAAAGCCAATAGTCCTGCAGGCCATGTCACTGGCAAGTCTGACGAGTCCTCTCCTGCCTGGGATTCCTCCGATGCAACCTTGAGTGTAACGCCTACTGCTGCTGGTGCTGCTGTTGTAGCTGCTGGGAGTCGATCGTCATCCCAGAGGGGAAGTCGGTAGATCACTTGTACTACTTCCAGTAAGCAATTGACTGTTCATCAGTCCTTTGCGAGGAAGATGAAATATCACAGCAGTCATCCTGCTGCAAAGCAGATAACTCAGGCCTTGGCAGCCTGGGCGGTGAGAAACGTGGTTCCGGTATCCACCGTTAATTTAGAGGCAACTAAAGACTTGATTGAGGTACTGTGTCCCCGGTACCAAATACCATCTAGGTTCCATTTCTCTAGGCAGGCGATACCGAAAATGTACACAGACCTCAGAAAAAGACTCACCAGTGTCCTAAAAAATGCAGTTGTACCCAATGTCCACTTAACCACGGACATGTGGACAAGTGGAGCAGGGCAGACTCAGGACTATATGACTGTGACAGCCCACTGGGTAGATGTATTGCCTCCCGCAGCAAAAACAGCAGCGGCGGCACCAGTAGCAGCATCTCGCAAACGCCAACTCGTTCCTAGGCAGGCTACGCTTTGTATCACCGCTTTCCAGAAGAGGCACACAGCTGACAACCTCTTACGGAAACTGAGGAAGATCATCGCAGAATGGCTTACCCCAATTGGACTCTCCTGGGGATTTGTGACATCGGACAACGCCAGCAATATTGTGCGTGCATTACATCTGGGCAAATTCCAGCACGTCCCATGTTTTGCACATACATTGAATTTGGTGGTGCAGAATTATTTAAAAAACGACAGGGGCGTGCAAGAGATGCTGTCGGTGGCCCGAAGAATTGCGGGCCACTTTCGGCATTCAGCCGCGCGTACAGAAGACTGGAGCACCACCAAACAGTCCTGAACCTGCCCTGCCATCATCTGAAGCAAGAGGTGGTAACGAGGTGGAATTCAACCCTCTATATGCTTCAGAGGATGGAGGAGCAGCAAAAGGCCATTCAAGCCTATACATCTGCCCACGATATAGGCAAAGGAGGGGGAATGCACCTGACTCAAGCGCAGTGGAGAATGATTTCAACGTTGTGCAAGGTTCTGCAACCCTTTGAACTTGCCACACGTGTAGTCAGTTCAGACACTGCCAGCCTGAGTCAGGTCATTCCCCTCATCAGGCTTTTGCAGAAGAAGCTGGAGACATTGAAGGAGGAGCTAAAACAGAGTGATTCCGCTAGGCATGTGGGACTTGTGGATGGAGCCCTTAATTCGCTTAACCAGGATTCACGGGTGGTCAATCTGTTGAAATCAGAGCACTACATTTTGGCCACCGTGCTCGATCCTAGATTTAAAACCTACGTTGTATCTCTCTTTCCGGCAGACACAAGTCTGCAGAGGTTCAAAGACCTGCTGGTGAGAAAATTGTCAAGTCAAGCGGAACGTGACCCGTCAACATCTCCTCCTTCACATTCTCCCGCAACTGGGGGTGCGAGGAAAAGGCTAAGAATTCCGAGCCTACCCGCTGGCGGTGATGCAGGGCAGTCTGGAGCGAGTGCTGACATCTGGTCCAGACTGAAGGACCTGCCAACGATTACTGACATGTCGTCTACTGTCACTTCATATGATTCTCTCACCATTGAAAGAATGGTGGACGATTATATGAGTGACCGCATCCAAGTAGGCACGTCAGACAGTCCGTACGTATACTGGCAGGAAAAAGAGGCAATTTGGAGGCCCTTGCACAAACTGGCTTTATTCTACCTAAGTTGCCCTCCCTCCAGTGTGTACTCCGAAAGAGTGTTTAGTGCAGCCGCTCACCTTGTCAGCAATCGGCGTACGAGGTTACTTCCAGAAAATGTGGAGAAGATGATGTTCATCAAAATTAATAATATTCAATTCCTCCGTGGAGACATTCACCAGCAGCAATTGCCTCCACAAAGTACACAGGGACCTGAGATGGTGGATTCCAGTGGGGACGAATTAATAATCTGTGAGGAGGGGGATGTACACAGTGAAAGGAGTGAGGAATCGGGAGGATGATGATGAGGTGGACATCTTGCCTCTGTAGAGCCAGTTTGTGCAAGGAGAGATTGATTGCTTCTTTTTTTGGTGGGGGCCCAAACCAACCAGTCATTTCAGTCACAGTCATGTGGCAGACCCTGTCGCTGAAATGATGGGTTCGTTAAAGTGTGCATGTCCTGTTTATACAACATAAGGGTGGGTGGGAGGGCCCAAGGACAATTCCATCTTGCACCTCTTTTTTCTTTCATTTTTCTTTGCATCATGTCACGTGCTGTTTGGGGACAATTTTTTTGAAGTGCCATCCTGCCTGACACTGCAGTGCCACTCCTAGATGGGCCAGGTGTTTGTGTCGGCCACTTGTGTCGCTTAGCTTAGTCACACAGCGACCTTGGTGCACCTCTTTTTTTCTTTGCATCATGTGCTGTTTGTGGACAATTTTTTTGAAGTGCCATCCTGCCTGACACTGCAGTGCCACTCCTAGATGGGCCAGGTGTTTGTGTCGGCCACTTGTGTCGCTTAGCTTAGTCACACAGCGACCTTGGTGCGCCTCTTTTTTTCTTTGCATCATGTGCTGTTTGGGGACAATTTTTTTGAAGTGCCATCCTGCCTGACACTGCAGTGCCACTCCTAGATGGGCCAGGTGTTTGTGTCGGCCACTTGTGTCACTTAGCTTAGTCACACAGCGACCTTGGTGCGCCTCTTTTTTTCTTTGCATCATGTGCTGTTTGGGGACAATTTTTTTTGAAGTGCCATCCTGCCTGACACTGCAGTGCCACTCCTAGATGGGCCAGGTGTTTGTGTCGGCCACTTGTGTCGCTTAGCTTAGCCATCCAGCGACCTCGGTGCAAATTTTAGGACTAAAAATAATATTGTGAGGTGTTCAGAATAGACTGGAAATGAGTGGAAATTATGGTTATTGAGGTTAATAATACTATGGGATCAAAATTGCCCCCAAATTCTATGATTTAAGCTGTTTTTTAGGGTTTTTTGAAAAAAACACCCAAATCCAAAACACACCCGAATCCGACAAAAAAATTTCGGTGAGGTTTTGCCAAAACGCGTCCGAATCCAAAACACGGCCGCGGAACCGAATCCAAAACCAAAACACAAAACCCGAAAAATGTCCGGTGCACATCACTACCTTGTTGTTTGCAATGTCGCTATTGCTATCTATTGTTATCTCTTAATCCAGTTGTTCCCAAGCTTTTTTTTAATCACGGCACCTTACAGTATCAGATTTTTTTCACAGTACCCCTAGGGTCAAAGTTTCTTGTTGAGAAATTCAGCAAAAATTATTAACTTGAGTAAATTGCGCTTACTTGGTATTCCTAGGTACAATATGTAGGGGAGGACAGGGCTATACTTGTGTTTGTCCACTTATTTTATGATTGACAGCCAACAGCACTGGTTTTGCCTATCACATTGACCATTTATTATTTGATTTGGTCCTGGACCACCAAGCCATTGTACCCCTGGGAACCACTATGCAGGCAGCAGTAACTCCTCTAAACTATAGGGTGTGAAGAGGGACATTCTGTGAAGTGAATTATTACTGTACATTTAAATTCTATAAATAAAACTGATAATCCATTTTGAGAATCCTGATTATATGTGATACAGTATACACAGTTCATCATTTCTTTGACATATCAAATATTCTGTTTTCTAGACGCTCCCTTTCGCAAGATGCCAATTCATATTTTGATAAAGAAACTGGAGTGTTGGAGGTCCCAATGACGATATCTGTAGTTGACCAGGTCAGTTTAATATTAGTGGAAATGAGAAACTTTGGACCTGACTCAGCTGTGGGGGCGGATGTGCGGGGCTGTATCTTTCAGCGGTCGCCTATCTGCGAGTTTATACGATTGCCGCTACAGAGCCCTTTCCTGGTGTACATCCATGTATATGAATGTGTAAGGATTGATCATCTATAGGCACTGTAATACGGCCTGGAACGTCTTTCGATGCCACCATCAGTTACTCTATTGAAACTTGCTCCTGCCCTATGGCAGGTGCTGATTTTCCGGGGAGTATGGTCTCCATTAAGAATGTTAATGCACCTGTGTACGCAACACTTTAGCGACACTCCAGTGACACCCATTAGACAGGCCATTTTTGCGCGTCTTAATAACCACCTTCCAGGAACACCCAGTACTTTTCTAATACATTGCTGATACCGCGTGACTCAATCGCATCTGTGCCTTTGTGTGTACACTCTGTGTAACACACGCGCCTTACGAGTTTTTAGAGTGGTTCACATGCTCACAGTAGCAAAAAATAAAACTATGTGAACTTTGGCATTGCATGTCATTCTGATTCAAGCCCTTTCTAGTATTGACCATTGATAGTTTTATACAGAATCCATTGATGTTCTGTGTTTTGCATATGCACAAAACACATTTGTTATTCACCATCAGGTTCAGCCAATGATATTATACTATCGATAGCTGGCCATCAATGAAAGCACTGGCCATCGGTCTCAGACAAGCGGTTGTTGCTAAATCATTCATTCATGGTCGATGGCCATCAATGTTGTATTTAGTAAGGGAAATAAAAAAAATGGCATCACAATAGCGTAGCTGATAATCAGATAAAACAATTGTCCCTATAAATAAGTATACATGCGAATTCCGTGGGTGTTCAGTATATTAGCTGCTATAATTGGGGGATGTCTTGTGTTTGAAAGCCAGTACACAGATACGCTGTTAAGCAGGAGGTACAACTCATGTAGCAATGACTGTACTTTACATTCTGTGTGTTAGTGTGGGACTGACCAGATCAGGAAGACTTTGGCGCAGATGGTCAGCTTAACAAGTACTGCAATATGTTGGGCTTACATTCTCTGTTATTTAATAGGATACAGCTTAGAGTTTCTAATGTACAGTATATGGTAAGATCAGAGTTTCTCTGACGTCCTAGTGGATGCTGGGAACTCCGTAAGGACCATGGGGAATAGCGGCTCCGCAGGAGACTGGGCACAACTAAGAAAGATTTAGGACTACCTGGTGTGCACTGGCTCCTCCCTCTATGCCCCTCCTCCAGACCTCAGTTAGAATTTTGTGCCCGGCCGAGCTGGTTGCACACTAGGGGCTCTCCTGAGCTCTTAGAAAAGAAAGTATATTTAGGTTTTTTATTTTCAGTGAGATCTGCTGGCAACAGACTCACTGCTACGAGGGACTGAGGGGAGAAGAAGCGAACCTACCTGCTTGCAGCTAGCTTGGGCTTCATAGGCTACTGGACACCATTAGCTCCAGAGGGATCGAACACAGGCCCAGCCTCGGTCGTCCGGTCCCGGAGCCGCGCCGCCGTCCCCCTTGCAGAGCCAGAAGCAAGAAGAACGTCCAGGAAATCGGCGGCTGAAGACTCCGGTCTTCATTAAGGTAGCGCACAGCACTGCAGCTGTGCGCCATTGCTCCCCATGCACACCACACACTCCGGTCACTGATGGGTGCAGGGCGCTGGGGGGGGGCACCCTGGGCTGCAATAAAAATACCTTAGCTTGGCAAAAACACACATAATATAGTCAGTAAGACTATATATGTGTAAAATCCCCTGCCAAAAATATCCTGAAAAAAGCGGGAGAGGTCCGCCGTGAAGGGGGCAGGGCTATCTCCCTCAGCACACTGGCGCCATTTTCCTCTCACAGCTCCGCTGGAAGGACGCTCCCAAGGCTCTCCCCTGCAGTTTTCAGGCTCAATAGGGTAAAAAAGAGAGGGGGGGCACTAAATTTAGGCGCAAACTGTGTATTATAGCAGCTATAGGGGAAATATCACTGTGTGTAGTGTGTATCCCTGCATTATATAGCGCTCTGGTGTGTGCTGGCATACTCTCTCTCTGTCTCCCCAAAGGACTTTGTGGGGTCCTGTCCTCAGTCAGAGCATTCCCTGTGTGTGTGCGGTGTGTCGGTACGGCTGTGTCGACATGTTTGATGAGGAGGCTTATGTGGAGGCGGAGCAGGGGTCTTATGCGGGGTCGACACCTGAATGGATGGACATGTGGAAGGAATTACGCGACAGTGTCAACTCCTTACATAAAAGGTTTGACGACATAGCAGATGTGGGACAGCCGGTTTCTAAGCCCGTGCCTGCCCAGGCGTCTCAAAAGCCATCAGGGGCTCTAAAACGCCCACTACCTCAGATGGCAGACACAGATGTCGACACGGATACTGACTCCAGTGTCGACGACGATGAGACTAGTGTACATTCCAATAGAGCCACTCGTTATATGATTACGGCAATGAAAAATGTGTTGCACATTTCTGATATTACCCCAGGTGCAACAAAAAAGGGTATTATGTTTGGGGAGAAAAAGCTACCAGTGGTTTTTCCCCCATCTGATGAATTAAATGAAGTGTGTGAAGAAGCGTGGGCTTCCCCCGATAAGAAACTGGTAATTTCTAAAAAGTTACTAATGGCGTACCCTTTCCCGCCAGAGGACAGGTCACGTTGGGAGACATCCCCTAGGGTGGATAAAGCGCTCACACGTGTGTCAAAAAAGGTGGCACTACCGTCTCCGGACACGGCCGCCCTAAAGGAGCCTGCGGATAGAAAGCAGGAGGCTATCCTGAAGTCTGTATATACACACTCAGGAATTATACTGAGACCGGCTATTGCTTCAGCATGGATGTGCAGTGCTGCAGCTGCGTGGTCAGATTCCCTGTCGGAAAACATTGATATCCTAGACAGGGACACTATATTGCTAACCGTAGAGCATATTAAAGACGCTGTCTTATACATGAGAGATGCACAGAGGGATATTTGCCGGCTGGCATCTAAAATAAACGCAATGTCCATTTCTGCCAGGAGAGGATTGTGGACTCGGCAGTGGACAGGAGATGCAGATTCTAAAAGGCACATGGAAGTTTTGCCTTACAAGGGTGAGGAGTTGTTTGGGGATGGTCTCTCGGACCTCGTTTCCACAGCGACAGCTGGGAAGTCAGCATTTTTACCCCATGTTCCCTCTCAGCCAATGAAAGCACCGTATTATCAGGTACAGTCCTTTCGGCCCCAGAAAGGCAAGCGGGTTAGAGGCGCGTCCTTTCTGCCCAGAGGCAGAGGTAGAGGGAAAAAGCTGCAACATACAGCCAGTTCCCAGGAACAAAAGTCCTCCCCCGCTTCCTCTAAGTCCACCGCATGACGCTGGGGCTCCACAGGCGGAGCCAGGTACGGTGGGGGCCCGTCTCAAGAACTTCAGCGACCAGTGGGCTCGCTCACGGGTGGATCCCTGGATTCTACAAGTAGTATCTCAGGGGTACAAGCTGGAATTCGAGACGTCTCCCCCTCGCCGTTTCCTCAAATCTGCCTTGCCGACAGCTCCCCCGGACAGGGAGGCAGTGCTGGAGGCGATTCACAAGCTGTATTCTCAGCAGGTGATAATCAAGGTACCCCTCCTTCAACAAGGACGGGGTTACTATTCCACAATGTTTGTGGTACCGAAACCGGACGGTTCGGTGAGACCCATTTTAAATTTAAAATCCTTGAACACTTATATAAGAAGGTTCAAGTTCAAGATGGAATCGCTCAGGGCGGTGATTGCAAGCCTGGACGAGGGGGATTACATGGTATCACTGGACATCAAGGATGCTTACCGAGGGTATTTACCAAGGTAATGGCCGAAATGATGATACTCCTTCGGAAAAAGGGAGTTTTAATTATCCCGTACTTGGACGATCTCCTTATAAAGGCGAGGTCCAGGGAACAGTTGTTGATCGGAGTAGCACTAGCTCGGGAAGTGCTACAACAGCACGGCTGGATCCTGAATATTCCAAAGTCGCAGCTGGTTCCTACAACGCGTCTACTGTTCCTGGGGATGGTTCTGGACACAGAACAGAAAAAAGTGTTTCTCCCGGAGGAGAAGGCCAAGGAGTTGTCATCTCTAGTCAGAGACCTCCTAAAACCAAAACAGGTGTCGGTGCACCTCTGCACGCGAGTCCTGGGAAAGATGGTGGCTTCTTACGAAGCAATTCCATTCGGAAGGTTCCATGCAAGGATCTTTCAGTGGGATCTGTTGGACAAGTGGTCCGGATCGCATCTTCAGATGCATCGGCTGATAACCCTGTCTCCAAGGCCCAGGGTGTCGCTGTTGTGGTGGCTGCAGAGTGCTCATCTTCTAGAGGGCCGCAGATTCGGCATACAGGACTGGGTCCTGGTGACCACGGATGCCAGCCTTCGAGGTTGGGGGGCAGTCACACAGGGAAGAAACTTCCAAGGACTATGGACGAGTCAGGAGACTTCCCTACACATAAATATTCTGGAACTAAGGGCCATTTACAATGCCCTAAGTCAGGCAAGACCCCTGCTTCAACACCAGCCGGTGCTGATCCAGTCAGACAACATCACGGGGGTCGCCCATGTAAACCGTCAGGGCGGCACAAGAAGCAGGATGGCAATGGCAGAAGCCACAAGGATTCTCCGATGGGCGGAAAATCATGTGTTAGCACTGTCAGCAGTGTTCATTCCGGGAGTGGACAACTGGGAAGCAGACTTCCTCAGCAGGCACGACCTCCACCCGGGAGAGTGGGGACTTCATCCAGAAGTCTTCCAAATGGTTGTACACCGTTGGGAAAGGCCACAGGTGGACATGATGGCGTCCCGCCTCAACAAAAAGCTAAAAAGATATTGCGCCAGGTCAAGGGACCCTCAGGCGATAGCTGTGGACGCTCTAGTGACACCGTGGGTGTACCAGTCGGTTTATGTGTTCCCTCCTCTGCCTCTCATACCCAAGGTACTGAGAATAATAAGAAGGAGAGGAGTAAGAACTATACTTGTGGTTCCGGATTGGCCAAGAAGAGCTTGGTACCCGGAACTTCAAGAAATGATCTCAGAGGACCCATGGCCTCTGCCGCTCAGACAGGACCTGCTGCTGCAGGGACCCTGTCTGTTCCAAGACTTACCGCGACTGCGTTTGACGGCATGGCAGTTGAACGCCAGATCCTGAAGGAAAAGGGCATTCCGGAGGAAGTCATCCCTACGCTGATTAAAGCTAGGAAGGAGGTGACCGCAAACCATTATCACCGCATATGGCGAAAATATGTTGCGTGGTGTGAGGCCAGAAGGGCCCCAACGGAGGAATTTCAGCTGGGTCGATTTCTGCACTTCCTACAGTCAGGGGTGACTATGGGCCTCAAATTAGGTTCCATTAAGGTCCAGATTTCGGCTCTGTCGATTTTCTTCCAAAAAGAACTGGCTTCACTGCCTGAAGTTCAGACGTTTGTTAAAGGAGTGCTGCATATTCAGCCCCCTTTTGTGCCTCCAGTGGCACCTTGGGATCTCAACGTGGTGTTGGATTTCCTTAAGTCGCATTGGTTTGAGCCACTTAAAACCGTGGATCTAAAATATCTCACGTGGAAAGTGGTCATGCTGTTGGCCTTGGCGTCGGCCAGGCGTGTGTCAGAATTGGCGGCTTTGTCATGTAAAAGCCCTTATCTGATTTTCCATATGGATAGGGCGGAATTGAGGACTCGTCCCCAATTTCTTCCTAAGGTGGTATCAGCTTTTCATTTGAACCAACCTATTGTGGTGCCTGCGGCTACTAAGGACTTGGAGGATTCCAAGTTGCTGGACGTAGTCTGGGCCCTGAAAATCTATGTTTCCAGGACGGCTGGAGTCAGGAAAACTGACTCGCTATTTATCCTGTATGCGCCCAACAAGCTGGGTGCTCCTGCTTCAAAGCAGTCTATTGCTCGCTGGATCTATAGTACGATTCAACTTGCACATTCTGCGGCTGGACTACCGCATCCTAAATCTGTAAAAGCCCATTCCACGAGGAAAGTGGGCTCTTCTTGGGCGGCTGCCCGAGGGGTCTCGGCTTTACAACTTTGCCGAGCTGCTACGTGGTCGGGTTCTAACACATTTGCTAAGTTCTACAAGTTTGATACCCTGGCTGAGGAGGACCTTGCTTTTGCTCATTCGGTGCTGCAGAGTCATCCGCACTCTCCCGCCCGTTTGGGAGCTTTGGTATAATCCCCACGGTCCTTACGGAGTTCCCAGCATCCACTAGGACGTCAGAGAAAATAAGAATTTACTCACCGGTAATTCTATTTCTCGTAGTCCGTAGTGGATGCTGGGCGCCCATCCCAAGTGCGGATTGTCTGCAATACTTGTATATAGTTATTGCCTAACTAAAGGGTTATTGTTTGGAGCCATCAGTTGAGAGGCTCAGTTGTTATTCATACTGTTCACTGGGTATAGTATCACAAGTTGTACGGTGTGATTGGTGTGGCTGGTATGAGTCTTACCCGGGATTCCAAATCCTTTCCTTATTGTGTCAGCTCTTCCGGGCACAGTTTCCTAACTGAGGTCTGGGGGAGGGGCATAGAGGGAGGAGCCAGTGCACACCAGGTAGTCCTAAATCTTTCTTATAGGCCCTACACACTGGCCGATATTCTGAAAGATATGAACGATCTCGTTCATAAATGAACGAGAACTCGTTCATATCTTTCAGTGTGGAGACTCCAGCGATGAACGATGCGCGGCCCCTCGCTCGTTCATCGCTGGTCTCCCGTCGGCTGTGCATGCAGGCCAATATGGACGATCTCGTCCATATTTGCCTGCACTTCAATGCAGCCGCGTGACGGGGGGAGTGAAGAAACTTCACTCCCCCCGTCACTGCCCCCCCGCCGCCGGGTCGCTCGTCGGCCGTATCGGCCGTCGGGCACCTCGGCGGCGCATCGGGAAATGAGTAGGGCCCATTAGTTGTGCCCAGTCTCCTGCGGAGCCGCTATTCCCCATGATCCTTACGGAGTTCCCAGCATCCACTACGGACTACGAGAAATAGAATTACCGGTGAGTAAATTCTTATTTTCTTTATTTTTGGTTTAAACCATGTGGTCACATCCCTCTTGGACCCCAGACCACATACCCTAATTGGACCCAAATTAATTGGCCTAAATCAATAATTTTGAATGATCAAAAAATCCAATAAAATTTTATTTGATTGAGTAGAATGGAATGCCAGGTCATATGCAAAGACATCAGCTGACCTGGATGCTCATGGCCAGATTGCTCACAGATCTGGGCATATTTGATCAGCCTGATTTATGTGGACAACCTTAATCAGCATCTGCACCAAGAACACTTTATTTTACTATAAGTACAATACAAAAAAGAACAACTTCTGTGCTGCATAACTCGTATGCAGCTGAGCAATAATACATGTACAAGTCCATCCAAACTTGTTAAAAGAGCACTGTATACTGTAGTTCTCCCTTCTTCATATAAATGGATCGATTCACAGTATACAATTCATGAAAGAGAATATAAATAAAAAGTGTAGTTCTCTGATACCCAGGATGTTTCACCCTTGTGTTCAATTGGGTTATGTGATTCTCCACCTTATAGTTATTAGAATGACCAAGATGGAATTCAACATCTCCGATCACCATGTATTATAATGTCCTTACACGTATTAACATACTATTTTTCTCTCTCACACTGGGGGTAATTCAGAGTTGATCGCAGCAGCAAATTTGGTAGCAGTTGGGCAAAACCATGTGCACTGAAGGGGGGGCAGATATAACATTTGCAGAGAGAGTTAGATTTGGGTGGGTTGTGTTCAAACTGAAATCTAAACTACAGTGTAAAAATAAAGCAGCCAGTATTTACCCTGCACAGAAACAATATAACACACCCAAATCTAACTCTCTCTGCACATGTTATATCTGCCACACCTGCAGTGCACATGGTTTTGCCCACCTGCTAACAAATTTGCTACTGCGGTGAACTCTGAATTACCCCCATTGTACCTTGTGTGTATTCTGTGAAATGTATGCTACTTTCTTGTTCTCTCTCTGCCTCTTGGCACATTATATGTTGCTCATTGCAAATTGTGCTACGCCATGTTCTTTATTAATTGCCCATGATGTTATTATAACTCAGAGCAACTGCTTTATATTATTACACGTGCACTGTGTTCATAAAATCATCAACACATGTGCACTATGATCACCACACCATCACCTGATCGTCATCACCATACATTCTTGGTGCTCACAAAACCATTACCACATGTGCACTGTGATCATCACACCATCACCATACATTCATGGTGCTCACAAAAGCACAGTGGTGTAAGTAGAAAAAATGTCTTAGTAGTTCTTGCGCACCCATGAAATAGGTGTGGCCACATGGCAATGAAAATGGAAGCGTGATACACATATATGCCCCAATAGTACCAGATACACATATGCACCCAATATTGCCAGATACACATATGCCTCCAGTAGTACAGTGTCAGATACACATATGCCCCCAGTAGTGCAGTGCCAGATACACATATGTCCCCAGTAGTGCCAGATACACATGCCCCCAATATTGCCAGATACACATATGCCCCAGTAGTGCAGTGCCAGATACACATATGCTCCCAGTAGAGCCAGATACACATATGCCCCAGTAAAGCCATATGCACATGTGCCCCCAGTAGTGTCAGATACACATATGTCCCCCAGTAGTGCAGTGCCAGAGATACATATGTCCCCAGTAGTGCCAGATACACATATGCCCCCAATATCACCAGATACACATATGCCCTCAGTAGTGCAGTGCCAGATACACATATGCCCCCAGTAGTGTAGTGCCAAATACACATATGCCCCCAGTAGTGCAGTGCCAGATACACATAGGCCTCCAGTAGTGCCAGATACACAATGCACCCAGTAGAGTCAGATACACATATGATCCCCAATAGCTGTCATGTTTTATGTGTGGGCAGCACGGACGGTGTAGTGGTTAGCTTTACTGCCTCACAGAACTGAGCTTGTGGGTTTGTATTCCTACCATGGCCCTAACTGTGTGGAGTTTGTATACTCTCCCCATGCTTGCATGGATTTCCTCCTACAATCCAAAACTATACTGGTAAAGATTTGTCCTCATACACCTAGCCTCAGTATGATGTGGGGTGCAAAATGCCTGGAGCGGGTGAGCCACTTTACATGCAAATGTTTGTCTTAATGGTAAAGTGAAGTGACAAAACCGCTTCACGAGACTGCACTGATTAATTCCATATGTGAGTGAGTCTGTATATAAAGAGCAACAGAATTTTGCTTGAAAAGAAAAGCTGTGACAGCTGCATTGTAGTACTTCGTATACAGATTCAGACTGTCATTGCAGTCTCTGGAATCGTTTTCTTGAATCACATTGAAAAAAAGATGCAAAACAAATTCTTGGCATAAATCGAGTTGCACAGGACGTGGCTCGCCGAGAAGTGAGAAGTGAGTTTGTGCAATATTAATAACTGCCAATAATAATACTTGGGTATGTGATCTCCTTATTTGAATACACATTCTGCAGATAGTTCTAAAAAGAGAAAAATGATTCTGCATTATGATGATTTTGTTATATGATCAAACATAATAACCATTTGTTTCTCCATCAGTTACTATGTAGAGCTTAGCTATGCAATGGGATAAGTGGAGGAATAATGGCCCTCATTCCGAGTTGTTCGCTCACTAGCTTCTTTTAGCAGCATTGCACACGCTAGGCCGCCGCCCTCTGGGAGTGTATCTTAGCTTAGCAGAATAGCGAACGAAAGAGTAGCAGAATTGCTACTAAATATTTTCTTGCAGTTTCTGAGTAGCTCCAGACCTACTCCTAGATTGCGATCAGCTCGGTCCGTTTAGTTCCTGGTTTGACGTCACAAACACGCCCTGCGTTCGGTCAGCCACTCCCCCGTTTCTCCAGACACTCCCGCGTTTTTCCCTGACATGCCTGCGTTTTTTAGCACACTCCCGAAAAACGCTCAGTTACCACCCAGAAACGCCCCTTTCCTGTCAATCACTCACCGATCAGCAGTGCGACTGAAAAGCACCGCATGATCAACAGCAAAACTGCTAAGTTTTTAGTTAAATAACTAAGCGCTTGCGCGCTGCGTACAATGCGCATGCACATTTAGCAACAAATCGCAGCATAGTGAAAATCGGCAACGAGCGAACAACTCGGAATGACCACCAATGTGTGCAGTGTGGGGTTTAGTACTGTTGGGAATGGCACATTATATGGAAGGAAAGCAGGTGAGCGAGTATATTCTGAGTGACAGATACCATACATGTATATCATTCTCTGATTTCAGACTCGACCGGTTTCCTTCACTGTTCATGCAGTGGTGACCTCATCAGATATAGAAATCAGCCCAAATGAAGTGGATTTTAAGCATTGTACAATCTATGAAGCTGTTCAGACTTCCATTCAACTAACAAACAAGTCTATCTTGCCCCAAGAATTTGGTTTTGTGGGAATCCCAGAGGTATTAATGCTAATGTTACATTGTTATTTACATGACCGTATTATCAAGCATTTCTATAACCAATTCCATTCATATGAAATATTGGACATTTCTTTAGCGGGGTACACTGGTATTCCACAGAGAATTACATTGGGGTGTAGGGTTGGACCTTGATCCGAGGCACCAACATGCTAAAGCAGCCGTGGCCAACCTGAGGCTCTTGAGCCGCATGCGGCTCTTTCTTTATTCAAATGTGGCTCCCGACACTCAGTCACCTGACCACAACAGATCCTGGAAACTGGTGCACTCCAACCAGACACACAGCAGCACTTCGGTGACTGAAAACTGAGGGAGCCAGATACTGGCTGTAGTGACATATGAGGGTGGGCTGGAGTGATACAAGGGGGAGCTGGCTGGAGTGACACAGAAGGATCCTGGCAGGAGACATAATGGGGGAGCTGACTGGAGTGATACAGGAGGGTGCTGGCTGGAGTGACAAAGGAGAATCCTGGCAGTAGAGACACAATGGGGAGCTGGTTGGAGTGACACAGTGCCCCGCCTCCAGGCACTGGAGCTCAGTTTGTAAGTTGGTACCTACTGCAGGTCACTAACAGGTGGGGCTGCGCTAGGCAGCCCTGAAAAGAGCTTTTTAGAAGACTTCAAGGGCTACAGCACTTTCTATGTCTTTATGACATGCTGTGCTGCGGCTCCATCACCTCCCTCAGCGGCGCTGCATACTCCCGCCGCCGGGTTCCCGGGTACTTGCAGCGGAGACGCACCGGTTTTCAGGCACACCACCGCTGCTGCTCTTCAGGATCGCGTGGCTGCACTAAGGGGAGGAGGTAAGAGGGTCCCCCAGGTGGAACACGCCGGTAAATTGCGATCCAGTTGTGGTCCCAGGAGACGGACTGCGCAGCTGGCGTGGACACTGTGCCGCACAGGGACCCCACTATATCCACCAGGGCAGGAAGCACAGGTCGGATTTACTAAAATCCGTTTACAAACGGCTCCACAGTACCCGGTGCTGAAGTCCAGCTGGGGGATAAAGCGCTGACCTGTAGCACCTCCCCAGCTCCGGGCGACATCTACTGCTGGTGTTCCCGCCCTGGAGCTGCAGTTCTCTCTCCCTCACTCCCTGACAGAGATTTTGGCGCCATTACATAGCTGGGTTGATCTCCGGGACTGCTGGGCACTGTCTCCTCTGTAAATCCACCTGTATCATCAGCACTGTGCATTTACAGACACTTAAGTATTCTACATGTCATTTTAGTGTTAGTTAAGAACAAGTGTACTGCTATATGAATATTTAGTACCTGTATTCTGTGATATACATCCAGTGTTTACTGTGCATTGTTATATCTGTATACATACATATCTATATGTAGTTTACTAGTCCAGTGCAGTTTTATTGTTTATCTGTGATCATTTCTGTATTGTACCTGTGACTGAGTGTGCCTGTAGCTGCTGTGTGGATTCCATTCTTGTGTATCACACGTATTGCTATCACTATATTCTGTACCCTGCGGGCTAGGTGCGTCAAGGTCTCATATAATATATAGTGCTACACAGGGTATACTGTTTTGTATTTTCCAATGTGTTTTTCAATCACCCCACACCACTTAAATCCTCTGTTTGTGCTCTGTGTTTGCTGTCACATAACGGGATTATTTGCAGGTATTGTGTTTGTCTGGCTATATTGTACTGTTACGCCCTAAAGCTACATCCCATATAATGTCTGCTACACTATAATGTCTGCTACACAGGGCGGGACATCCACGGACGCTCCTGTATCATGCAGTGCTGTCACCACAGATTTACCGGTGGGGGAAGTGTTAGCTGCTGGTTCAGGCGCTGGGTGCCATACATCTCCCAGTCCACCTGCGGCACCTGTGGCCAATCAGGACCCACCTTGGGCAGTGTTTTCAAATATGCTGACTACGCTTGTAACACGTCTTACGCTCCCTGTGGGACCTTCTGTGCCATTACAGCCACATATTGTCTCTGTAGTTAATCCACCATTGGCGGATACTCTGTCTACCCAGTTTCAACAATTAAATCAATCTTTGGTTAGACAAAAATCTACCCCACGCCCTTCTGTAGCCAAGGGGTCATCTAAGCGGGCCATTTCTTCCTCACAATCCACTAATATTTCGGATAATTCTTCCGACGAGGATGGGGAATATACTGATCCATCAGACACTGATACAGTTGCTTCTGATGAGGAATCTACAACCCAGGTTGATATTCCTGACCTGGTGGAGGCTATCAAGCTGATTCTCCAAATTGCTGATGAGATTGAGCTCCCTGCCACATCTAAGAAACCTGATAAGTTCAAACGTCAGAAGGTTGCTAAAGTAGTTTTACCACATTCTGACCTTTTAATTGACATACGTCAGGAATCCTGGTCATCTCCAGGAAATAAATTTTCCCTGTCTAAAAAGATGCTAGCTCGTTATCCTATCCCTGCGGAGTTGAGTAACAAGTGGGAAACTCCACCACCGGTGGACTCTCATGTCGCCTGTTTTGTGGTGTCATCTACTCTGCTTGTCACCACGGTCACCTCACTGAAGGAACTGACGGATAAGCGCGTGGGGATGCCTGAAGTCTATTTACACTCTTACCGGTGCTGTACATAGACCCACTATGGCTGACTCTTGGGCTGCAAAAGGAATTGAAGCATGGGTTCAGGCAATCGAGGATGAGCTGCCTCAGGATTTTTCTGACACTGCCAGACAATATCTGTATATTACCACAGCCTCTCACTATATTCTGGAGACAGCCTCTGATGCAGGAGTCATGGCGGCCAAGGCGTGTACTACGTCTATCCTAGCTCACTGGATTCTGTGGTTAAGGTCCTGGGAAGTGGACCTGGACTCCAAAAAGACCTTGGAGGTGCTTCCTTTTAAGGGAGACATACTATTTGGGGAGGATCTGAACAAGATAGTGACTGACTTGGCGACAGCCAAGACTGCGTTTCTTCCAAGTACTGATCCTTCTGCTCCGAAGGCTAAGAATACCAATTTTCATTCCTTTCGACTGAGACAGGCTCGTACTTCCAAAACCACTAAGCCCAATTCTAAACAATCCTGGGCTGCCCATCAGCCTGCTTCCAAACAAGATAAGCCTGCTGTATGATGTGGCGGGCCTCCCCCTGGGGGACCCCAGGGTGGGTGGCCGACTTTTGCATGTCGCCCAGGCCTGGTTAAAGACCACTTCGGATGCCTGGGTGCGGGAAGTTGTCTATCACGGGTACGCAGTCTCTTTCAAAAGACGTCCCCCTAGCCAGTTCTGTTCAACAGTTATCCCCTCAGATCCATTGAAAGCGCTAGCTCTACACCTGGTTGTTCAATCCCTCCTTGGTAGTGCCGGTATCTCTGTCCCAGAGAGGCAGGGGCTACTATTCGACCCTGTTTCTAGTTCCAAAACCAAATGGGTCTTTCTGGCCTATCCTCAACCTCAAATCATTGAACAAGTTTGTGAGAGTGTCCAAATTTCGTATGGAAACCCTGCGCTCTATTGTGCTGGCCATGGAAACCAAGGACTATATGGTATCCCTGGACATACAGGATGCTTACCTGCACATACCTATTTGCCATTTCACATCAGCAATATCTACTGTTTGCTATTGGCAACCTTCATTTTCAATTCCAGGCTCTGCCATTTGGACTGGCCACGGCACCTCGGATTTTCACCAAGGTCATGGCCGTGATGACTGCTTTCCTCCGTCGTCAGGGAATCAGGATCCTGCCGTCTCCGGACGACTTGCTTATTCTGGCGAACTCCCTAGATGTCCTCCTAAGTCAGCTGTAGATGTCAGTCCAATTCCTACAAGCTCACGGGTGGCT